>NC_047510.2:9285149-9635001 GCF_902827115.2 Pseudochaenichthys georgianus
AGTCTAGTTTTAGTCGACGAAAACTCAAAACGTTTTAGTCAACTTTTAGTCGATGGAAAATTACTTTTTAGTCAACTTTTAGTCAAAATGTGTCTCTATACTCTCTGAACGCTCCGTCCCCGGCAGATCTCTGTGTCCGCTGCAGCATGTCTGTTAGGCCCCGCCCCCCGCACACAGAGAGACACAGGGAGATCGCTCTTCTGGAGTGAAGAGAGCGGAAATAATGATATTGCAAGTTAGAAACGTAAGATGCATTTTGACAGACAAGATGGACACTTGGGGGAAAATATGCTGCATTTTGAATGTCCGATAGTCCACCATTAACACCTTAGTCCCGTCTCGTCTCGTCAACGCAAACTAAATATACATTTCGTCATAGTTTTCGTTATCAAGAATCTATTTTTAGCTCGTCATCGTCTCGTCTTAGTCATGTAAAAAAGGTTGTTGACGAACATTTTTCGTCATAGTTTTCGTTGACGAAATTAACACTGGCATATTTAAACTGTCGCACTTTCTGTTGTTTCTATCGCGCATTGCCGGTATGAAAGGGTCTGTGCCGGAAATATCAAACATTTAATAAAAGTGAAAAACAATGAACAAGACTTAACGTATTCATCATAATTAATTATATTTATTCCGTTTGGATGTAGGATTTTTGACTTTGTTTAGAGCAGTGATCTTCTCTGCAGCAGAGAGCTAAGCGCTGTCAGACCGGACCTAACCCTGAAAAGTATTATCATCTGAAATTAATCATTATGTTATTAATATTAAATACATATAAGTATTTTTACAACTTGTATTTAGAAATACATTATAATATATGATATGATAGTTATATTTTAGTTTTATTCATTTCTTATTACATAGTTTCACATTATTATTATTTGTATCGCTCATCTTATTTTTGATTTTATTCATCTGTGTGAATCTGTGCTATCCTGTTTTTCACTCTTACTCTGTTGCTGTTTGAACTACTGAATTTCCCCACAGGGATTAATAAAGGTCCATCTTATCTTATCTTAATGTATACGTTGATTTACTTCAATCTACTGTACTGTGTAAAAACACCCCAACAATATTACAAAAAATATACTGCATAAAGCAAACTATATACTTTATTTGATTATATTAGCCTGTGAAAACCATAACAAATAAGTGATTAAATGCTACAGTATTCAGCAACACAACTGCAGAGCTGCAAACATTGCAAACAGACTAAGTTCTACAACACCCAGTTCAATCAGGAGAGACGTGATGTATGGAATACATATTTATTATCGGTCACATTATATAAATGAAACATAATGATGAAAGTTTATAACAAGTGAAGGAAATGTTGTTTTGGCGAATAGGCCCAGGTTTTGTAGGATATCAATCGGGAAGGGAAGAACCGTTTCCGATAAACCCCCCTGGGTGTAGACACTGGTGGTGGTGATAAGTGGTTAGGTCCGGTTGGAAGGGAGAAGGTTAAGCTTGGCCCTGAGTTCAATCAATCAATGTTTATTTCTAGCCCAATATCACAAATGTTACATTTGTCTCAGTGGTCTTCACAGTGTGTACAGAATATCAGTATGACAATACGACACCCTCTGTCCTTAGACCCTCACATCGTACAAGGAAAAACTTCAGAAGAAAACCCAGTTTAAAGGGAAAAATGGGAGAAACCTCAGGGAGAGCAACAGAGGAGGGGTCCCTCTCCCAGGACGGACAGACGTGCAATAGATGCCGTGTGTAAATTGAAAGGATAATACATTTGCAACATAGGTAGTCCAAATGTTTGGAAATGCATGTGTGTGCATGCATGGAGTTGAAAGCAGGAGGCGAAGGGGTGGAGGAGGGTTGCGCGTTGACACCTGGAAGACAGCTGATAGAAAAGTGGAGAGCATATATAGAGGGATTAACAGGTGCGATAATTAGGCTTGTAAATGGATGGGCGTGATAGGTTAGCTGAGGAGTGGCGCTCCCTGTCATTTAGATGCAGGGAGCAAGTATTGCCGTGACGAGCAATACGGAGTGTTAGGTCTTCCTGTCTGAACTTGCGCTAAGCTTCATTTGTCTTTGTGTATTTGTGAATGAAGCGCCATCTCATGGTTAAATCCTGTAATTGAACAAATAGGGAAATTTGGCAACGCCCTCTAGCAATTTGGCAACACCCCCAGCCACTGGGATCCGCTGGGCTTTTGACTGGGACACACCCATGTGAGTCCTATCTGGAGTGCTACATCTGTACCATACATTATTCAGTTGACCAATGTAAGCATCAGCATGATGTGGTGTATATGTGGCAGGGCCTGAGCGACAGCGTGCTGTTTTAGCCGTGTCCATCGGGTTTGGTTTTATTGGATCTCTTTGCTCCCTGCTGAAGCTGTTCTGGTGAGAAAGTCTCTGAACTGGGTCACTGCTGTGCTGCACACAGTAGCACCGTGGCACATTTCTCTCTGAGTGAGGACAATCTGAAGGCCGGGGGAGAAAATGAGCATGCTTGTTAAACTGCCCCCCCTCGAAGTAAGATGAGAGCAGCGAGAAGCCGTAGCAATAAATCATTAATCCACCATAAAGGGGCTACGGGAGGAAAGGCAACGTCTTTCAGTCTTTTAATGTGAGGCGGACATATGGCACATCAAGTCGTGCTTCTGCCACCTTGGTATGGCCCTCCGTAGGTAGAGAGAAACTGGAGGGAAACAAATACACAGTCTGGTGAAGTGGAAACACAACAAAACAAAAAAACATGCTAGATTTCTCTCCTGAAAGGGCAAAGGTGATGCTCAGAGGGGGGGTTTCT
Source organism: Pseudochaenichthys georgianus (assembly GCF_902827115.2). Classification (NCBI taxonomy): domain Eukaryota; kingdom Metazoa; phylum Chordata; class Actinopteri; order Perciformes; family Channichthyidae; genus Pseudochaenichthys; species Pseudochaenichthys georgianus. Next base: position 9,287,932 of record NC_047510.2, read on the forward strand.
TGCGCCCTGTTTTGTCTCTTCTTTCATCACTGGAAGCAGTCAAAACCTCTGCTGGACATCAACTAAACTCTTGCAAGTGATTTTTAACTGGGTGGAATCCTAAAAGTAAAAACCATAAAAATAGATAAGGCTGAGTAAAACATTACAAAGTAAACTCAACCATTTAATAATGTAGATATGCAAAGCTTAAAGATTTAATTCCCTTCCGGCTTGACTCCGGTGAGTTGGAGGTCTTGCATTAAATGACATTGCCTTGCCCTCAATTACCACCGGGAAAAAAGATCACAGAATCTGAGCTGAAGGGACGCAAATACCCAGGTTATACATTTGTATAATCTATAACTTTTTTAGCCCAGATTGTCATTAAGACACGCTCTCCTGCACTCATTGTATTAATGACTAAATCGAAAGCGTGACCACACAGCTGCAAAGGCTTTGAGGAAATCTTCATGATCAGCATTAATGTCAGGGGGTCTAATGGGTCAGGTCCAGAAGGTCTCAAAAGTCAAGTTGAAGATTTGAGAAAAAGGGAATCAGTTTCCCTCCCTGTTGACAGAGAGTAGACGTCTGCTGTGAATCTTTGGCTCCAGCTTTTGATTTATAAAAAGGAAGAAAACGCTAGCAAAACAGATTATTTCTTATTTCTTTCTTGCTTATGTTTGACTTTTTTCCTGGCATGTGCTTTCCCCTGCATGGTTACTCCTTTTTAAAATGAATGCATGTACTATTTTCTGTGTTTGTGTGGAACCCAGAAAGTAGGTTTAAAGTAGCCACTGGTGTTCTTAAGAAACAAATAAACAAACCCACACCAGCTCACATGGGCCTGGAGACATGAAGGCATAGGAAAACAGGGTTCTCCAAGGTTTTGAATAAATCAAACAAAGAAACAAACAAAGCTTTCAGCAGCATCAGCAGGAAGAAATGCAGTATCTGCATTTACAGGGAGATTCTGCTGTGAAACATGACATTAACATTACAGAAACATATGTTGGGATGCTATAATTTTCTATAATTTGCTGTGTTAATCAAATAATAAGTGCCAACTTAAGTTACACATAATCTTTATACAAGTACATAGCACAATTCAAATGAATGAAAACAACTAACATCACCTGGTCTAAAACCCAGGGGGTTGTACAGGATAATGATTGTTTGGCTAACATCTCAGTGGATGTCTGCAAACCACTTGAAGCCCAATCTAAACAAGACTGCAGTGCTCTTCCTTCCAGGTAAGCAGTCTTCTATCCACATTGGCATCTCTGGCCTTTCCCTGAATCAGAATGCAACAAATCTGGGTGTGGCAATGGATGATCAACTGCTAACATCGCTGCTACAACCCACTGATAATAATGAACTCTCAACATCTGGAGGGTACGCCCCTACTGAACCAGAAGGCACCACAGCACCTGATCAAGGCTCTTGTAATTTTACACTACTGCAACTCTCATGGTACACCTCAACTAAAACACATCTGTTTACAATCATGGCACCAAAATCGTGGAAAAAGCTCCCCATTTAAATCAGGGAAGCAGAACATTTGCTTGATGCATTCAGCAACATTCAGCAAATGATAATTTAATTTGTTTTGCAAGTATTTGGTCATGTACCAACGCATTGAAAAAAGTAAGTTTAAAGATGGTTTCTCTACCCAGTTTTTAAGGCAATCCGTCCGTTCAAACTTATTGTTGAGATATTGCCATGAGGAAGAAAGGGACAGAGCATTTGATCTTGCCATCGATAGAGCCATTCCACTTCCATGGTAGGAAATTGATGTTGAAATGTTTGGCAAATTGGCATTATAAATTCTGGGAAATAGGAAGGTATCCTGACATGTTGATGAGGCGGATAGTTACAAGTGTTTGTCACCATGTTTTGCAACTCACTGGCAACCCGATAGTATCTTAAAATCCATTAAGTATTGGTTTTGATTCTGAAACCATATTTTTTTTCCCTCCAATGCTCACCAACGGTGTAGACATGTTGGGGAATCGCAGCAATGACGGATGAGTTGGGAGGACCAGGAGGCTGTTATTTTTACACGCTGAAATTGAAAGGGTTGACATGGTGTCCTTTTAAATAGAGGTCAGGTCTTCTGCTTACAGTCAGCTCCTTTGTTTAACTGCTGCACTAAAAGGACTGGATGGGCTAGATTTATTTGACAGGTCTGGAAGTGAATAGCCTTATTTTATTACTCAAAACACAAAACCAAACAAACTTGAGAACATCTGCACTTGGAGTACTGTCTACAGATTTGAATTTGTGTTTATAATTGTGTTTCTAACTCTTTCATAGAGGGTATGTTGTTTTGCTACATCCTAACCCCTAAGTACATATCCCTTAAATCAGATGACCATATTGTCTTGTAAATTCCGTTTCAACGGTCAACTGCACAACAGCTCTTTGCAGATTTGTTTTTATTTTATTGGGGTATTATATGCCAACCCAGTCTCACGGCATTTCGTGTTCACCAACACGATTTTTAATCTATTGATTTGTGTTCACCATCACGATTTTCCCCTTTTTTTCGTGTGGCACAGCACGATTTTAAAAGCAATGTATTTCTACTGGTAACGTGTTTCGTGCCTGCAGGCTGCAGCACGTCTTTTTCTCCGGTCGGGTCGTGGAAGACCGGAAGCTGTGTGGTCCATAAAAACATGTTCTTACTCAATATCAAGCCACAGTTATTGCTTTTATTTTAAATCGTATAACTTCGGACTTTTGTTGTCGTCTGTGAGGAAAAGAAATGGGGCTCAGAGCCTCAGGATACTGAAATCTGTATTTTTTAAATCTTTTTTTCCTTCTAATTTGTTATTCTTTTCAAAATAACACACTGTTATTTACTCACCAATAACACACAATTATCCTTGCTTTTATTTATTGGTTTGATTCCATAATCTCGGGCTTTTTTGGCATCCGTCAGGAACTGAATTTCAAAATAAATATAACCGGAAACAGACGTAGGCATTTCGAGCGATTACCCAAGATCCTCAGCTATGGTTTTAAGCTCTCTGATTGGATGTGTTAGCCGCAATGCATGCTGGGAGTTGGTGTTTATATTATATGAAATCCGGAAAACATTTTAAAAGTATAAAATAATACTTAATTCCGAGTGCTCTTGCTTTTCTCTTTGAAAGTCATCACATAACGGCATTGTAATACACGGTTCGGCTGTATTACATATTACAGATATGCCGTAGTTCTTTATTTAGAGAGCCCTGATGAGAAGACCTTTGGAAAAACTGGAAGAAATGGCGCCGAATCTGAATACTTGACGTGGATCATAAATATATCAACAATTAAACAACATCTTCAATTTCTCTTCACACAATACGTCTCCTTGCAGTATCAACACTAATTCGGCTGACTTTACATTTGATCTAATTCATAGATAGGTTATATTTACACCATAACGGTGCACAGCTGATAGAAAAGGACTGTAGTTTTTAAAGATATTACTGATTTTCTTTGAATTTAAATACTGAGTCTGAAATAGTATAGCAATATGCTGTAAAATGATGTGAAAGCATGCATAAAACTATACATCTTCAGATGTTGTACATACACACTAATAATACAAAGTTGTTATGGCTGTGTGTACCTTGTGTGCACCTCCTAGTGGTTAAAGCACGTTATTGAATTATTGTTTGTATGTGTTATATTCGATTAAAAAAATATTAAGAGTACATACTTTCATAGGGGGGAAGTATAAATATAGAAATATAGAATATAAAAAATCAAGAAGATACTATAAGTGATCTCTACAATAAAACAGTTTAGTGCAGGATGTACAAAGATATTAATAGGAGGAGGTGCAAAACAAAAAAACGGATTAACCTTTATTTAAACATTAAATATTAAGCCTGACAAAGTAATTAACGTCTAATATATTGCTTTCCTGCAATGTTAACTATGTTGAAGCACTTATTTTAACTGATATTATACACATTAATTATACTCTTATGTATGTAGATTAGTGCTGTCAAAATTATCGCGTTAACGGCGGTAATTAATTTTTTGAATTAATTGCGTTAAAATATTTAACGCATTTAACGCATGTGCAGAATGGCCCGCCCCATACGTGCCACCAGTGACAGCGCCAGGGTATGGCTGGGGTAGGCTACACCCATACCAAGAAATGGCTTAGCCCCACCATGAAAAATGATGTTAAAGTTAGCAAAATAAAGTCTGCCAACTCGCGCAGAGTAAATTGCACAGACAGCAGTTAGTAAGATTGATTTCAGTAGCCACGGTTTTAAAAACTTTTGTCACGTAGTGATCGTCTTCTCAATAGAACATCTTTGATAACGGCGTGGTGTTGTTGCAGGAAGTCCCGACGGAGAATACTTTTGCTGTAGTACAGGGCAGAGCCATATACTAGTAATAATATGGCTCTGGTACAGGGGTGCACATAACTGGTACGCAGGTTATGTGCGTAATCTGAAATGCGTACGGTCACTTGTGTCAAAAAGCGCATTTGCGTCCCGACGTACTTGTGAAGCTTTTCCAGAAGGCGGTTAGATCACCGGACGACAGAGTCGGTCTCCGTGTGCACAGACAGGGCTGCTTTTAACGTCGGTCTGTACAACGGAATTGTGCCAAAACTACGCCAACCGGCTGCGGAGGGAGACACCCCCCCTTCACTGGAGAACTGCGCTAAAACAGCTGATCACAACGTTCACACTCTGTCGACTTTCCTGAAGTACTCCCCCGTTGATAGAAATCAACACGTAATGAATTAAGACCCCACGGTTTGATGATTGATAGGTGTGTGGGCTGTCTTTCATTTTGACATGCAGAATTTTTTTATAATAAACATAGATACTGTATGTTAAATGGATATATCTGCCATCTTTCATTTATCTTTCCATTCCCACAACAATATACATAAATAAATGGCATATTTTAGACCATAGTTCGAATGGTGATTAATCATGATTAATTAATGTTTAAGCTGTGATTAATCTGATTACAAATTTTAATCGTTTGACAGCCCTAATGTAGATAGAATAAGAAATGTGCAGAATATGACAGTTTAATGGTGGAGGTACACACATATTGATATATGTCTTGTAATGCACTGTTGAGGAACCTGTGACCCAAGTTTTTCATTCATTGCATAACTACACCGTAGTTGTGTGTGATATGTCAATAAACCTTTGAAAATCTTGAAAGGGATGTGCAAAATAGCCATAATATACAGTCTTTAATTAACTATTAGTAGAGAATAACGAGTAATGAATATACTTTATTACTTGTTTCCATTCATGTCAATTGCAGATACATGTTTAGTCTTCTCAAGCACCAACTATCAAATATCTCTCCTGATTGTTGGCACTTGACAATCACCTTACCTGAATTTACTCAGGTGTAACTAAAGTCTGATTTAAGGGTTGTATATATATTTCACATAATTAATCAGAATCTGCAAAGTAACTCAAATAAATGCAGTGGAGTAAAAATACCAGGTTAACCTCTGAATTGTAGTGGAGTAGAATTACAAAGTAACAATGAGCTGTCATGTGGGTATATATTAATGCTGCGCATTATGGACACAAGTGATGTTCACCCATTTATTAATTATATGTTTTACATTTGATAACACCAATGTGTTTAATACTGGCAACATCTAATTGTGGGAAAAACGAAAACGTTCAGTAGAGACGTCCCATAGAACATTTTGCGAAACACAATAGCCAGCATGTGTAGTTCTGGGGGGGTGTTCGATTCCAGTTTTGGATAATCTGGCGTGGTTTCGTTCCATTTCACACAGCTGTTTGACGCTCTGCGTAAAGACTGTAGTCCTAAACGATAGCTGGGGATTATGGGTAGTGTAGTGTCTTCGGCCATCCTAAACTCAGAAATGTTGACAATCGCAATGATGCTCGAAATGTCCCTTATAGGCCTACGTCTGTTTCCGGTTATTTTTATTTTGAAATTCAGTTCCTGACGGACACCAAAAAAGCCCGAGATTATGGAATTAAACCAATAAATAAAAGCAAGGATAATTGTGTGCTATTGATGAGTAAATAACAGTGTGTTATTTTGAAAAGAATAACAAATTAGAAGGAAATAAATATTTAAAAATACAGATTTCAGTATCCTGAGGCTCTGAGCCCCATTTATTTTCCTCACAGACGGCAACAAAAGTCCGAAATTATACGATTTAAAATAAAATCAATACTTGTGGCTTGATATTGAGTAAGAACATGTTTTTATGAACCACACAGCTTCCGGTCTTCCACGACCCGACCGGAGAAAAAGACGTGCTGCAGCCTGCAGGCACGAAACACGTTACCAGTAGAAATACATTGCTTTTAAAATCGTGCTGTATAAGACGAAAAAAAGGGGCAAATCGTGATGGTGAACACGAATCAATAGATTAAAAATCGTGTTGGTGAACACGAAATGCCGTGAGACTGGGTTGTATATGCCTGCCTGCGAAACTGCATTATTTCTTTTTGCTGGAAATCTTGAAAGGAGCTGCTTCTGCTGCTATTTCAGGATAACTGCTTTATTTCATGCATCTGTTTTTGTATTTCATTATTACTATAGGTCAGGGGTTCCCAAACTTTGCCATGCCAAGGCTGATGGAACTTGCCGTGCGTTGCCACTACATTTGGGGCCTTCTGCCTGATCAAAGCTGTCACTCCGCTTTTTTTGCCTGTCATAGCCCCACTGCCCCATCTGAACACACACCCACCCAACGAGACCAGTCAAGTCCATTTGAGATGATGTACTCATCGAAAACTTACAAAAAAACTAAAATCCCGTTTCCCTCAAACTTTGCGTGACCCCCCCGGCGCCCCCCCGCGGTCGGGGGCCCCCACTTTGAAAAACACTGCTATAGGTGACCATAGGTTTATTCTTTCTTTTATTAGTTTATTTATTGTTCGCAAAGTTATACATTTTTCTTCTGCCCTTTTTTGTTAGGGGAATGGATCTGGCCCTTCCTACATCCAGGACATGGTTAAACCGTACACCCCAGCACGTGCACTCCGCTCTGCATCAGCCAAACGGCTCGCTGCACCCTCACTGCGAAGGGGACCCAAGTTCCCATCAGCAAAAACACGTGGGTTTGCTATCCTGGCTCCAAAATGGTGGAATGAGCTCCCCATTGAAGTCAGGACAGCAGATAGCTTACACACCTTCCGGCGCAGACTGAAAACTCATCTCTTTCGACTCCACTTCGAGCAATAGAACTATTAACAAAGCACTTATATACTAATAAAGGACTGGCTTATCTAAAGCCAGTTGAGTAGCACTTGAAATATTTTAGCTCTATGAAACCTGATGTACTTATATGATTCTGTTTTCTTCAAGTTTGTATTTTGTTGGTCGAACGCACTTATTGTAAGTCGCTTTGGATAAAAGCGTCAGCTAAATGCAATGTAATGTAATGTAGGTTCTCTCAGTGTATGTCATACGACTCATACCTGAAAACGATATTGGAAAAGTAATTATCTGTTGGAAATCCAAAAAATGAATTAGGAAGCAGTAAAATGAGCAATGTGTTTGTTGGCAAGTGTTGTCAGCCGTAATAAATGTGTCAATATTGAGATATCCAGATGTCAGATATCAAAGGTTAACCCTTTCCAATAATGGAATGAATTTGACTTATAAGCATTAGCTTTGGACAAAACAATCCTTAAAATGGTTTTCATTATCTTCTCGAGAAACCCAATGTCTCAGCTGTTGCAAGCATTACTGCAGTGACCACCAACTGGCGGCCCGCGGGCCACATCCGGCCCGCCAGACATTCTCATCCGGCCCGCACGACGGGGGTGACTGTGGCGCTGGCGGAGTGGTTACTGCGTTCGCCCTCCACCCATTTCTTTGTTTACAACGTCTCGTGAGTAAGGTGCAGTACCGGAGTCCAACAGAGAGGCAGCAGCTGCGGGACAGTAGACTGCGTACTGCGAAACCTTCCCTCCCCTGAAGAAGAAGTGATCCTTCGTTGTGAAGAGTCTGGTTAATGCGCTCCGCACCACAGCAGTAGCCCCGCTGCGACAGAGTCCAACAGAGAGGCTGGAGCTGCGGGACAGTAGCCTCGAAGCAGGGTTGGGTTGTAACGGAAAACATAACGGCGTTACGTAATCAGAATATAAAAATCAAGTAGGCTTAACTGTATTCAGCTGGCGTTACATTTGAAAAACGAGTTATCTGATTACAGTTACTTTCGTAAACCTGAAGTGAATACATTTTGGAATACTTATTGGAATTATTGGTGGAAAAGTTTCCTCACAAAATGTAATATTCATTACCGTCAGAACTGTGTGCACACTGCACAGCGATCCAGCATGTCTGTGAGCGAGAGAGAGATGCAGCGTGTCTGTGAGGCCCCGCCCCCACACGCAGAGGAGAGAGAGATCTCTTTTAAAATATATTGAAAGTTAGAAACGGAGATGGTTAGATAAAATGTGCAAGATAACGTTTATGTAGCATTTCTTTATTGTCGAGATGATGACATTTATAACGGGATCAAATCAAAGTGAAGGGCCTGCTGCTGCTGAATGCATCATGGGGCAAGTGACTGGAAAAAGTTTTAAAAGTTATTACATCGTTTCAGATAATAAATAATAATGATAATTCATTCTATTTAGGGGCGCCTTTCAAAGCACCCAAGGACACCTTACAATTCATAACATATTCCAAGGAAAGGTTTTAAGACAGTACAAAGAATGCAGTCTGGGTGATGTTTTTGATGTGGAGTGCAGATGAGAGAGCTGTCCAGAATGACACCAATATGTTGTATTTGTGCTCTTGATAAGCCATGAAAACAGTAAAATAAGTGTCTCCTGTTCCCCAAAACATACCCATCTGTTATGGAAAAAGAAAGTATTCCAAAAGTAATCTGAATACTATTTATAAAATTCTGGGCTATATAAAAATCGCTGGCCCGCGATAGTGTCTATTGGTTACATTTCGGCCCTTGGACAAATGTAGTTGGTGATCCCTGCATTACTGGCTAATTGTAAAACAACCTTGCAGCTATTAACCCTCCTTGGCCATGCTTGCCATTAGCTGATTACCGCATACCCACTATCTTATTAATGTAAATACTTGAAAAAAAATATGGCAGAGGCACAATATTTGTTTTGCAGCCTTTTCACACTGTTCACAGTATCAGTTGGTTCCAAAGCATTATAGAGATTTTGAATGAGTCTTAACCAACTACCGAAGAAGATGATTTATTATTCCATCCCGCTGCCTGATTAAATGAAAAATGAATAAGCATATCAATTAGAAGAAAATGTGTTTTTTTTGCAGCAGGATGAGGCGTTTTAATTTACTGTTTGGGAAGAGAGGTCATCCATCTATGTTTGCATCTCAACAACTATAATTTAGACCCTGTACTTATCTTGTCTGCACCAGGTGATGTATAATGCTCTTCTCTTTGTTGACTCCTGTGTTATAAATGTATCTGTGAGCCTTTCCCATCCCTGCTTATGGTGTTTGACTGCAGCTATGGGCAACACATATATATATATATATATATATAATTGATAAAAGGGCAACTTTATTGATTTATACAGAAGAAATGTCTTATCATATTTGCACAGGCAGTATGACAGACCTTGTTTATCATTTGAATGTCTGCAGTGTGCGTTTCTCAGGGCCTCACTTTGGGAATTGAAATGCATTCAGTGTGCGACAATGCAGTGAATGCAAATATCTGCGCACACACATTTCTGTACGTTTCCCCCCCCCCATTAAGACAAAGGGAAGCCGTCCGCTGTAACCTCATCACTCTTGGCAGTGGCCAATCCGAAGCCCTCATCCCGTCTCATGCTGCTTGGGCACCTGCCAATTTGTCCTCATTTGAAAAATCGCCTGGGATGATAAATGGCCGCCCTCTCTTTTACCATGACTAACAGAGTGCCTGTCGTGGACAGGGTCGCCGGAGAGATATTCATTCTGGTGTGCGGAATTACATCAGGTACCGTCCAGTGGGGTGAGCCTACAGATTTAAAGAGGACATATTATGCTCATGCATGACTTGTTTGCATGCTTAAATGTTCAAAAAGGTCTTCATTTTGTCATACCTCCTGTGCTTCAGCACCTCTTTTCAACCTCTATCTGAAACCACAGCCCAGTCTACTCTGATTGGTTAGCAGGCCGGCCAGGTTGTGATTGGTCAAATGCTTGGAGATGTCCCGCCCCTTCATAAATGAAGTACAAAGCCCCCAGCCATTGAAGCAACATTTTCGTAGTGGCAAAAAATGTGGTACTACACTCCAGTTCTAGTCCGTGACATCATTTTGGCCAAGAAAGGTTTTTTCCCATTGACCTACATGAGGAAAGTAACATCTGTAATTCAGGGTCAACATTTGTTTTGTTATTGTTAAATAAACCACACAGTACGAACGCTTTTATAGCCGTCGTTTGAATCATTAGGTTAAAACAGTTGTAAAACGCACCAAAAGCCAAGAGGTATTTTACTCACCATTCCTTTGACTTAGCAGATAGCCGGAGATTGGAGGCAGGGCTTAAGGAAAACTCAAGTGTGCACACATGATCCGGGTACTCTCAGATTCTACAGTCGCTCCCTTTTGGACTTCATGTGCCATAGAGCAACTTTCATAGTGATGGACGGTGCCCCTGCCTTCGACCCTGAATCCAGTTATCTTCACACACCCATGATGCGCCAGCCATCAGTGTTACATAGTGATTTCAATATGTTACGGAAGTTTACAAAGGAGTTCAATCTCAGCATTTCAGGCAGGGGGGGGAGTGTGAGAAAAATAAACTCTGGGAACTTTGCCTTTGCAGACCTTTTACATGCACAAAAATCTATATAGCACACTAAAGGAAAGGAAAAACCCCAAAAGCATAGGGCGTCTTTAAATCACAGTACCACCTGTGCAAACCCTCTCCCTCTAACAGGGTTTCATCCAACTCTCATACAATGTTACAATGTTATGATTTACTGCAATGCTTTTTCCATCCAAAAAAAAGTATGGAGCTAAGGAGTGGAGATCTTTCTGTCTTGAAGCCTGAATCGATGGTGGATCAATACAGTGTGCTCCATTGTCTCCCTGTGTGAAAATACTTCTGCAGAGGCGTCTAGCTCTTATAGGCCGGCAGCAATCAGCCAGTCAAACTATAATAGACTGATGTCTGTTTAATTAGCTTTTCAAAATAAATAATAAATGTATTTGACCTTCCTGAAATAGTACACCCTCTGCATTTTTTCCTATGTTTACCATCCAAACATTTCTAACGCCAGACTCAGAGTATTTTTCACATCACCTTAACCTTTAACATGAGCGAACAATTTCAACATTTCCGGTGTGAGAGCGATATTTGGGCCAGGGTATTCCAGCAGTGCGGTTTTGTAGCCTCTCTGTCGTCAAAATGGGCTAAATTTGGTGACATGTTAATTTTGTTAATTTTGGACTCCCCCCTTCTACTGGACAGGGTTGATTAACGGGGCTCCTGGTCACATAGAGCCCAGAACCAGGGCACCCTGGCCTCCACTCTCCATCCACTGCAAGTTTATTATCCTGCAACATAAACAAAACTATGAATGACACAACATGGATTGTGTGATCAGCTTCAGAGAAATATTATGAATTGAGAGTTTACCCCCAAAAAAAGATTTTATATATATATATATATGAAGCTTTATTTGTATATCACTGTTCAGCTCTAAGTGCTTTAACAAAATGGCACACAACAAAAGATAAACAGAAACGAGAAATTAACATGATGTCAAACGTTTAAACCTTTTAACACATCTGCAACATACTGTATGCACATGATATATACGATTTTAAGGAATAAAATACTCGGTTAACACACTAAGTAATGGTAAGAAATATATAAGACAAAATGTATTAAAACAAAGTATATTAAAAACTATAAAGTAAAGAAATAAAATAATATAAAAAAAATATTTGAAGAATAATTAATCAAACAAATCTCTAAACTATACCTTCCGAAAGAAGCAGGTCTGGTGTCAAAACCCGATAAACACACTGAATAAAGCCATTTCATGGTAAAATGGCTCCTGGACAACGGACCTTTCCAGTGGCTTTCAGCCGAGTTGCTAATAATATTTGCTCAGCTTGTTTCTCTATTGATCCAGACATTCAGGTTTTTTTTTTAACCATGAGCCGAATAATAGACAGAAGCCCTCTCCTCTCCAAAACAAACAGAGCCGGTGAGTAAAACCCGTAAAAACACTAAATAAAGCAGTCTCAAATGAATGTTTCTCTGATGCTTTTCTGCTGCCGGCCGCTAATGATTGCTCAGATTGTTCCTCTGATAACTGAAGTTGTCCAATGACTAATATCGTCTGTCTTTTAAAAACATTTTAAAACCACCCAGATCTCAAAAGTCTAAAAGTGCTTGCTTAAAGTGGATGAAAAGTAAATTCATAAGAGCTTCTGGCAAACAACCACAACGCTGATGTATGCTGAAAAATAAATAAAGCGGCATTCCCACTGTACACCAAAAAAACCAGCACTGTTACCTCGATTAAAATAACATATTTTGTTGTTTTGAAAATTGTTTTGGACACAACAGAATATATAACAAAAATATCATTAAACATATAGGTATTTATTAGACGTTTTTATATGTAAATCAGATTAATCTGTTCCTTCATTTTTCTACTGTGTTTGATATCACAAAGGTATTTTTTTACAGCAAATGTAACTTCTACAGGTTTCACTGTAGCTCCTCTCCGCTCTATGAAGAAACCGATATGTATGCATGACTGCATACGATTAAAAAAGTACCGATATCTCATCCTTTTTTTATCTGATTCAAATTTTAATCTGTAATTCCGCGCTCTCCAGAGTGCCACAGTGCAGTTTACACAGTGTATTATGTGAGCAGAATAAACAGCGCTGCCCCAAGACAGCAGTTAGCTGACACGGTCACTGCTAACACAGCGGAGGTAAACACAGGCCTGCCTGCCTGTTTGAGCACCTGCTCACTGAGATTAAGGTGGGCACTGGGGCAGTAAAAACATCATTATCATTCACTCTTATTTAGTCGGATCTGCAATACAAGGTCAGGCCAGATGTTCTGTGGACAGGAAGAGGCTTATCAAGAGAGTCACTCATTATTAGGTGGGAGTGAGCTGTATACAAAGCCATTTTTAGCCATTGCGTTCAAGTTTATCAGGTTTTATTTTCCAAAACAGGCTTGATAAATCATCTTAGCAAGCTAAACTGCTAATTTAAGAGGAAACAGCTGCTCAGGTCGCTGTGGATGACTGCTTTTGTCATAATAATTTTAGAAGAATAGTTTACCTGCAGTCAAAAACTATGATGGGCAATGCTGTTGACCCAATATGTTATGACATGAAACAGTGACGAGAAATGGACCTACGTGCTCACAAATAATTTGAAAATGGAAATGTTTCGCCTATATATATATCACCGCATTGCATACAAAAGGCTTGTTAAAAACAATGAACTATCTCTTGTTATTCATGATGTTTCTTGTGTCTCTTAGCTGTATGTATTTTCCTATCAAAAGTAAAAAGCCATAAAAACATTCTAAAATACATCCATGCATTTGCGACCCTTGTTGAAACAAATCAAAATGTTGACTGCTAAATTCCACGTTCCAAAGACAAAACTCTCGGTGAATTTGTTTATCCAACACAATGAACATCATGTCTGCTAATGTGTTCCAAAGCAATTGTTACAGATAAGTGGACAGGAAGGAGGAGGAAAAGTATTTACTTGATGATATAAAGTCACTGCGACACAAGATGGCTTTATGCACCTCATAAGTAACAGTTACAAACAGCCATAAAAGCAAATAAAGATTAAACAGATAGTTAAGTAAGGAGACACGCTGAATCAAAAGCACAAGAAAACACAAAGATGCCTGCGAAAGAAACAGCTTTCAGCTTACAGTTTGTTGAAGAAAAAATGTGAGTAAATGTTATATGTCGTTCCTGCGGTCCATTCCATCAAACTTTTATCTGCATCCAAAGCGTAAAAACTACAACAATGATCTTAGGTAATGTTAATGTTACTTTAACGTAAGTGTCTGAGTAGTGCAGGAAGGAGTCCTCAAACCTCAAAATGACTTAGTATTTTACCAAACTGGTTCGTTAGTCTTAAAATCAACAGTTATTTTGTACGTATTTTTGGTTAGAAGCCTGAAATAAGGTCTGTGGTTAACAAAAGCAATGATATTTCATTGTTTTTTTCAAAAACATAAAATATGTCACTAAATACCCCACTCATGTATGTTCGAAGCTTCTAAACGTCATAACAAAGGTGGCAAGTGGCTAAATGTCTGAACATTATCGCAGAAACATTAGCGGCCTTTAGCTTAGCGGTGGTTATGCCCAGCCATGCAAACGTGATGTACTTCCTTTTATAGCCTAGCGTTAGCTTTTTACTTCTTGTGATTGCATTTATGCTTTAAAAAAGTGATGTTATTATATTTGGAGATTGTCCTGCGGAACAAAATGTTTAAGTATCATAAATGTATGTTTGCCACATAGCACATTTTCAGAGATATTCTTAAATCCAATGGGAAAATCCTGATGTGTTTGGACAAGGAACCTCTTGTGACGCTAACTGCTAACAGGGTTGGCCTACAAAAATAGGTAATCACTGCACCACTCTATTATGCCCCCTTTTTCAAGTTATATTGAGTATATCCATTGGTAGTGTAGAAGTCATCTTTACTGTTGATGTAATCATCAGTTCATAATGGATATACACCATGACTTTTTGTGGTTCTGTTCAGTGGTGGCTGGTGCATTTCTCTCCAGGTGGGGCTCTACTAAAATGTAAGCAAACATATACAAACTCAAAACATATGTCATATTACAACTCAGGGCTAGCTCAAAGGCACCACAGCACTTGAAACAGTTTATTATTTTAGAAAGGATGTGCCTGTTTGTGTCAAGCTCCTTATTAAGCTTACAGATCCCTATCCTGTAGCCTTCATTGGACAGCTGTGTTTACTTTCCTAAATATGGCTAGTCGCATAGCATTTTCCATGTGAACTATAGTTTGTTCATGCTTTTTAGTTTTTTATGATATGTGATTTAAATAATAATAATAATAATAATACATTTTATTTGGGGGGCGCCTTTCACAGCACCCAAGGACACCTTACAGGGCATACGGTAATATAGGGAAAATTAAAACAGTGGATTTAATGAAATGTCACCCGGGGTAAAAAAAGACAAACAACAGGAAATGGACTACAAAAGGACACAGGGTACAGTTTATAATGAGAATGCCAGCTTGAACAGGTGGGTTTTGAGTTGGGTTTTGAATGTTGTTATAGAATCAGACTGTCGGATATGTAGTGGCGGGTGTTCCAGAGTCTGGGAGCCGAGCAGCTGAAAGCTCGAGCACCCATGGTTTTGAGGCGAGAGCTTGGGATGGTGAGAAGTCATGGTGAGAAATCACTCACATCTTTCTGGATCCATGCTGGGTCTGGTCCATAGACTGGTCTGATCCTGACGTTTGAAAAAGGAGGCAAGGGAAGCAAAATATAGCACTGGTGTTGCTACAGGTACTCAATCCAGCCTTCTTGCTAAACCAGCTGCTTGAAATAGAGCACATACAGATGTAGCGCTTCATTTCAGACAGTTTGAAACGCAAGGGCCGTGATTGGTACGTGATCTGCCCTCGCTCAAGGGAAAAGCTCCAGCTTGACTTGAGACCTCCCCCGTGATAAATAAATGTAATTATAATGAAGCCAGCTGCAATGGATCATTGATCCACCAGGGGGTGCAGTGGGGTTCCACACTGGAGCTCATGTGAAATAAAGTCAGATACAGTACGCTGGATGTACAGCGGAACTTTGTTAAGATCCATATGTCACGGATATCATACTCTATGCTAAATAAGAGACATGTAATCATTTACAAAACATCACCAAAAAAAAAAAAAACGAACGGGAGGAAATGCAGCCCGGCTCTCGATTTGTAATCCTAATTTAATCATCATCTTCACCACGATCATTTATGTTTATGTTGGCTGAATTGACATGAAATCGCTGACACATATGAATATACTGTATTCAACTTCATTAAAACGTTATTAACGTGCCTAAACTCACTAACAATATTTATATTTGAATGGAGCCTCGTCGGCATGCCTCGTCGTCAGCATGAAGGGTGTTATTTTCCCCAAAAGGAACATGTCGCTGCAAATTATCCTGCTTATTACATGGCCATATTCTCTTCAAAGTAACGACATGACTCCCAATATTAATTGAAATGCTTTTATGGATTTAGAAAATGTTTTTATTGATTTAAAAAATAGTTGTATGTATTGATTTAAATTGACATGCATCCGCTAAGAAAAATAGTCCGTTGTAACCATTTTTTAAACAGTCCGAATGAAACGGCAGCTGTCAGCTGTGTATTTACACAACTAATGGCCCATCAACCACAGCTTTCTCCCCCCCCCTGATCTTTCTTCTCCAGCAGCTAAATTAACTGTAGGTTACTCTGAGTGACAAGCTTACAGTTAGACACAACACTGTCATTGCAAGTGACCCTCAGTTAGTTGACTTTTATGTTCAACTGCTAAATTCGTTACTGATAAAAAAGGGCTTCTACTGTACCTAATTACCTTAACACTAGAACCGCCAGAGGTTTTTGTATAGGCCTACCTAACACCGTCAAATCCCGCTATTAGAATGCAATTTTTAACAACATAGGGTGCTACATAACACACTTTCAGGAAAAGTCACGGACTGGGAGACTTTAATATTTTATTGAAAAAAAGTTACATTGCACACACACAACACACATCACACAAATTGACCCGATTGGCGGTTCTAGTGTTAAATAAACTCACTAATTAATGAAACCAGTTCAATACGCATTATTCTTATTCTTATCATTCTTTATGAGCGCAGACATAGTCTTAAAATCAGACCTGTCTTTTAAAGCTCTGATCACCTATGATAAATGCGCCACACCTAATCGCTGGCCATTCAGCCACAGAGCTCCCTCTATACAAATCAAACTGTAGACGGTGTGAAAGCACCTATTGTTTTAAATAATGGTCGGAATGTGACCTGTGAGCCTTCTGAATTACCGTGGGACAGCACATTCTAAACTAAAATGTTCAATCAATAAAGTAACATCTTATCTTATCTTAATAATATCTTCATATTAATAATAATAATAAATCATACAGTATGTGTCCGAAAGGGAGCAGGAGGAAGCAAACACAAAAATATACAAAAAAACGATTGTAAAGGTAAAAGTATGAGCATAACAAATAAAGAAGTGTAATGTAAACATTTACATTATTATTATGATTATTTAATATATAAAGACTATATATTATTGAATTACAAGATTAGATATACTTTAGTTGATCTAAAATATTGATGTGTTCAAATGCTCTTCAAAACACAACTGAAAGTCCATGAAACTTGTCTTTCTGTATTTGTGAATGAAGCGCCATCTCCTGGTTAAAACCTGAAATTGAAAATCTGGCAACGCCCTCTTGGAAAATAGTGGGAGGGCTTAACATTCCTCGATACTGGTCTTAGGTAGGTCGTAGGCAGGAAGCTGTAAGCTGGAGTCTGAAATGAGGTGCTACATCTGTATACTGCCTTCCTCTGTCCTTAACTCCTGCCTAGAGATGGGTACAGAGCCCCGGTATTAAAGGGGCCCCGGGGCGGAATTATTAAAGACCTTGGTACCATCAAGCTCCGACGTTACCAGTCTTTTTATCGGTACTGGAGACATTTAAAACATATATGTCATACGTATTATTGCTACATATACATTATATTGCAGTTTTAGTTTCGCCAACTCCGTTTCTAATATGCAATAAGACTACAAAATGCGTCTATGATGTATTTTCGATCTTTTCAATCCAGACGAAAAATCTATCTCTCCCCCATCTGTGTGCTGCTACATGCATGAACACACCAAGCGGCAAACTCTTGGGCAGAGCCGGGAGGCCAATAAGGAAATGCCTCAAAACATTAAGAAGGATTATACTGTAGAACAAACGGCTTCTGTGTGAGGTTGGTAAAATAAGGTCATCCTCGTACATTAGTTAGTTTGCTAGTTAGGTAACTGTATGCATTGATATTGTTGATTTAAATTTGCTATGCTCGACGATGCAGACCGCTAACGTCCCATTAGTATTGAAGAGCAGCGTACTGTATATGAGATTAACCTCACTATAAGATCTGTGTATCTGAAAAATATGAATCTCACATTTCCAGATGGTTCCAGAAATAACGTGAACGTAGATATTGCAATATGGTTTGTTGAGCTGGAGTTGATTATTGAAGCTTACTGGTTAACTTTACCATCAAAATAAACGAACAAACCCAAACCTTGTTTTTTTAATTAATATTATTACCAATACTTACTAAGCATTTTATTATCATTACACCGGAGAAACCGACTGATTGTGCCAGCAGAACATGAACATGTAAGTTAATGCCTGCATTTAACGACGAAAAATAGCGTAGTCAATGCTTTAGGGACAAGGAAATTATTTGTTTAAATATTAGATATTACGTTATGTGTGCTTCTGTGACAATTAAGCTTATTCATTGCATTACATTTGTTAAAGATGTTTTTCTTTTACCCTTACAAATTAATGTGAATATGGCATAGGACATATTTAATTTGACTGTCTCATGAACAACTATTCCAAAGTAACAGTACAATAAAAAGGACCCCAACTATACAATAATACACAATCCAACTGATAAGATACAGTAAGGGCTGTGATATCCAGCACTTTTTTTAAGGATAATCAAAAAGATTATGACATGACGTTTGCATGTAAAAAAATATGTGACCAACACATTGTTACTTTACTATCTGTTTGTTTAACCTGTTGAACCCCATCGACCCGCCCCCGGGCGGAAAAACGCATCATCTGCAGGAAAACAGCGTCTGAGGGCTTCTTTATATTTAATAAACTATGAATGTTTCATATCCATGTAACGGGAAGAAATTCAGCTAACTGATCTTTTTTTTTTTTTTGCAAAAAAAACCACAAAGCTAACGCTGAGCCTCTGAATTAGCCACAAGCGAAAACATCTTACGGCTGTTAGCACAGAACTCTAGCTATAGCGATCAATATACTTATTGGATCTGCACAAATAAGCTTAGATAACATCCTGAGAGTCCACAGATTATAGAAATATAAGGATCATCACTGAGCGATCAGAACTTGTGACAGGGGAAGCAAAACCAGCCAACACACAACGCAGCTTTAGGTAGCAAAACACGGAGATATGCTCACATTAGCTGTTATTCTGATCAAAAGTTGTGTTCAATGGCATTAACACGAGAAAAAACGCGGCTGAAGGTTAATCCATAGGTTAATCCAGCGTTTCTCAAAGTGTGGGGCGCTTTTTAAGTGTGGGTGTTTTTTACATTTTTTTTTCACATTTATTTATTATTTATACACTGGT
This sequence comes from Pseudochaenichthys georgianus, assembly GCF_902827115.2. Classification (NCBI taxonomy): domain Eukaryota; kingdom Metazoa; phylum Chordata; class Actinopteri; order Perciformes; family Channichthyidae; genus Pseudochaenichthys; species Pseudochaenichthys georgianus. The sequence continues at coordinate 9,307,333 of NC_047510.2, forward strand.
GGAATATCAAAACAACAGCCCGCCCGGGGTGCAACACGTATCAATGAAAAGCGACCCTCTACCACACAAACAACACCTGTAGATAACCCAATTTGTGTTCTTTGAAATTGAAAAGGATATTGCATTGTGTTTGTTACTTTCGTTGCAGTTGTATGTCTTAAGTGTAATTTGGCATGCTTTTATTTTGAAGGCAAGTTTACGCTGTTGACAGTTGTTGTTGCTATGTAAACAAGAAACGTTTCACAGCGGGCGGAACTTGTCATAAAGTCCGCGATAATAAAGCCCACCCATTTAGAGGGAAGATATGATTGGTCAATTGTACTGTCATTTGACATTACTCTCGTTCAGTTACTATAGCTGGCCCTCTGTGAATTCATAGCTGGACGTCCAATCAGCTCCTGTCTTCACAGACTCGCAGAGAGGAGCTTCTTTCATTTAAATAAATCCTTTGAATCTGCCTATTCAGTTTCTGTTTGAATGTGAAGACATTCAAACAGAAACTGAATAGGCAGATTCAAAGGATTTATTTCTTTGGAAATGTTATTTTAAATACAATTTAATCAAGTTATTTTTGGTAAAACTATTGACAAATATTACTAAAAACATATTTAAAAAAAATATATAAAGAAAAATATAATTTGTTTTAATGTTTTTAAATATTATTTTGTAGAATATCTTAGGCCCTCAGAGACAGGCTCGCCACTGGTAAAAATCTCTCATACACACGTGTGAAACGCTCTCACAGACACACACAACAGCGTTGCAGTCGGGAAGAAAAGCAATGTGGAGCGAGAGAGCAAGAGAGAGAGCACACCTTTATCTATTTAATAAAGTTGTACAAAATAAAGTAAGAAATCATTCCAATGTGTACTATAGGACAGTAAAAAGTTTAAAAGGGGAGTGATTAGTCAAATATGCATAAATAAAAAGAAAGAATGCTAACTAGGTAACATAAGATAAGAATAAACAAGTTTAAATGATTTGTTGTGATCATATTCTAAAGATGTTTGGATTATTGAAAAGTATACAGCTCCCTTTCATCTGAGTGTTGAGAGCTGTATCCATAAATTCATGTTGGGCTCAAAGCAGGGCTGCTCGATTATGGCAAAAATCATATTCTCGATTATTTGGGTCAATAATTGATAGCACGATTATTAAAAACGATTAACCATTTACTTTGAAAAACATCAATTTATTGAAGAAAATAATTTGAAAAGTATGTTTTTAACAGTTGATTACCCTGAACTTTAAGTATAATTCAACTGAAAAACCTATTTAAAAAATAAATAAAATCATTTTATTTCGATTATGTTGTTTTCATAATCGTTGCAAGCCAAAATCGTAATTGCGATTAAAATACGATTTAATTGAGCAGCCCTAGCTCAAAGTGCACCAGATTGATGCATTCAACTTCAACATTTAAAAAAAATCTTCCTGCCCCCGGACCCTCGAGGATGTGACGTCCACCACCAAATAAAGCAGGTTAAAATAATTAAATTACATACATTTTATTTTAGTAAACACTGAAAACGGGTCCCACAGACCCAAACAGCACTCAAAGGTTAAAGGTAGCATATAATAATGTTAAAATGTGCTAAATATATACACTGCAAAAAAACAAAAAAGAGGAGTAAAAGTAGCTCACGACTTGTTTTATTTTTTTAAAGTAACCCTCATCCTAAAAAAAGTTGGAGAACCCTGTTATAGAACGATACATTTGACAATTTTAAGCTTGGCCTACCATTTTATTGGAGCGATGAGGAACAGGTGGGGCTTGAAAAGGCACACCTGTTCAAAGTGGGGAATGACAGAAAAAGTTTGAGAACCACTGGGTTAATCCAATGTGTCTGTCACCTTGAAAAAATTATTGATAATCCATAATTCAAAAATGTGTATGCAAAAATCGGAGAATACAAATTAACTGCTAATGGTAGCCACCAGAGTGCATGTGTCACAACTCCGGTTTTGGCTACGTGTCATTCTCACTCCTTATTTGGTAACCTGTGTGTGTATGTGGAACTTTCCCTCGATTCCATTGGCTCTAGCGGTTAAAAAGAGATGTCAATCAGCAAAATCGACCAAGGGCGGCCAGAGATATGGAAAATCCACCCAAATGACCCCAGAAGTGGGTTTTTTTTCTAAACCTCTCTAAAAAGATCAAATGTCACTTGTTTTGCATCAATCTTGATACAGGGTACTTATTATATGTTGTACTTTGGATTCCTGAAGATTTTAGTCTACCATCCCATCATTCAAGGGTGGTTTTCACTATAAGTAAAAAATAATTTTTGGACGGACACTATCATTTACAGTTTTTTACTATGTTCAATCTGAATTTTCTTTCAAATAAAAAACATCTATATTGATTCTGACTTTTCTACATCCAACTCAAAGGTTTATCATTACTTTGAGAAAAACGATTATTAATGTTCCCCTTGTAGAAGGGAAGATATGGTCATTTGTTCTGGAAATGTCATTTTCGAGCCTGAGACCTGAAAAACCAACACGTTCTCACTCTCAACCCGTCACATGTTGACGGACGGTCAGGGCCCCACCCCATCACTCTATTACGGACAGGGTACCCCTTGAGTCAGTTTTCAACGGGCAGGGCGTCCCATTGACTTGCATAGAGCTCCCTGAACGTTGGTAATAGACAAGTTGGGATCGCGGCGAAATGCTCTCCGCAGATCCATTCTCACAGCGTTTATCAACCTTTTTCTTACTCAATATCAAGCCACACTTATTGTTTTTAATTATTTATTTTAATTGAATAATGTAGGACTTTTGTTGCCGTCAGTTATGGGGAGAGTAGGGGCTCAGAATACTGAAATCTGTATTGTTTCATCGTTTTTTCCTTCTAATTTTGTATTATTTTCTAAACCACACACTGTTATTTACTCAACAATAACACATAAGTATCCCTGTGTTTATTTAGTTGTTTGATTAATAAACACAAGATGGAGTCCGTCAGGACAGAGGGTCGGAGCAGCTTATAGTAGTTGCTTTAGATAATTGTACACCCGGAAGTAAGTATTCTCTCCGCTTCGCTTGACAAACCCCGTGATAGTCCTCAAGCTCTATGATTGGATGTTTGAGTGTGCACCGAGGGTTACGCCGAGCGTCGAACAACACTTTGAAATGGGATGGAACCACGGCAGACTGTCCAAAACTGAATTTGAACGGGTCCACCCCGTCCCCAGAACTACACATGCTGGTTATTGTGTGTTTTGCAACATGTTCTCTATGGCACGTCTCTACTGGGAATTGTAGTTTTAAAAGACGTTTTCGTATTTCCCATAATACGAAGTGGCCAGTATTACACTGTGTACATCCCTGGAGGTTTAGGGGATAGGAAACACTCACATTTAAAACATATAATTAATAAATGGGTGAAAATTGCTTGTGTCCATAATGGGCAGCATTATACCCACATGAGAGCTAAGGTCAGAAGAGCTTTATTTAACAGCTGGTCTTATGTCTGTGACCCCTCCTGTTGTTAATTGATAAGCCTGAAACATGCACGTGTCAAGGTTCAGAGACAAATATGGCAGTAGCCATCGATCATCTTAAGATAAGATATACTTTATTGATCCTAAGTTGGAAACATTTGCGTTACAGCAGCATGTGTAACAGTTGTAAATATGCAGTGGTGTTTATTTGTAAATAATTTAGTATAATCACACAAATTATGTGTTTTATATTTAATAATTCTGTGTTCTTTATTTATTGATTGTTCAATACCTGACAAGGTCGGAGATGAAAAACTTGGGTCGCAGGTTCCTCAACAGTGCATTACAAGACATCTATCAATATGTGTGTATACCTCCACCATTAAACTGTCATATTCCGCACATTTCTTATACTATCTACATACATCTTATAAGAGTATAATACGTATAATATCAGTTAAAATAAGTGCTTAAACATACAGTAGTTAACGTTGCAGGAAAGCAATATATTAGTACTTTGTCAGGCTTAATATTTATACCCCCAAAGCTTTTTTCTTATTCGAAATAAGACCTTAACCTAAGTATTCTTTAATGTTTAAATACAACCTTATTAGTTTGTCTGTCTGTGTCTCCTATTACTATCTAATAATACAAATAATACATTTCAATACCGTGCTTTAACCACCAGGTGTCCCTTTCTATCAGCTGTGCACCGTTATGGTGTAAATACAGCCTATCTACCAATTGGATCAAATATAAAAGTCAGCCGAATTAGTATTGATACTGCAAGGAGACTTATATTGTGAAGAGAAATTGAAGATTTAGTTTAATTGCTGATATATTTATGATCCAATTCACATATTCCTATTTGTCTAGAAGTCTTCTCACCAGGGCTCTATAAATAGCAAACTACGGCAGATATGTAATATGTAATGCAGCCGAACCGTGTATTACAATGCCGTTATGTGATGACCTCCAAAGAGAAAAGCAAGCAAACTCGGAATAAAGTTTTTTTATTTTTAAAAAATGTTTTCGGATTTCACATCAACAGGAAATCCGGTTAACTAAAATGTCCGTGCGGAACAATACCCCAACCCATAGATCCGTGGGTGCATAATGTCAATCACGACATTACACACATCCCTTCACATTTAAATTTGAATTTGCATTAAAGTATTTCGTGAGGCCTTCTAAAATGTTTTTAAATATAATTAGGGTTGTAGTTGAAGAGTTTGTAACGGACAACGGCACGTCCATTAATTCCACAACCACACACATGGATTAACATAATGTAGCCTTTGTTTCTGCTAAAAGAGGTGTCGACCAGCTGGGGCAACAAGAAAATCGGCGAAATCGAGTGTGACTATTAAAAAATAAATAATTATTATATTAATATTGACAATAACAACCGACCGTCGGGAGCGTTCTCATGGCGTCTATTGTCAACACTATGGGAGGTCTATGAAGGTCTATGGGACGCCCTGCCCATTGAAAACTGACTCTCAAGGGGTACCCTGTCCGTAATAGAGTGACGGGGAGGGGCCCTGACCGTCCGTCAACATGTGACGGGTTGGGAGTGAGAACGTGTTGGAAAAACAGGGATGGGGTTCAACAGGTTAAAGTTTCCAGGTGATGCAGACAGACCAGAGGATGCTTACCACGAGAGACAGACCTATTCCTAACATCAGTGAACTTCAGTGGACTCAAAGGTACAAAAACCCCTTTCATACTGTACAAATAATCAAGAAACGTTATGGTTTAAATAGATAAAGTAACAGCTATAATACACTGATATACATTCCATTAAACATGACTAAATACTGACACATCAGGGAAGTTGAGTGTTCCTTCCTTGCAAAAAGTTACATTTACATATTGTCTGTAAAACGTGGGAAAAGTGGTTATTGCAGTGAGACAACCGAACAACATGACACTACAGTTGCACTAAGTTCTGATAACAGTTGAATATTATTTTAATAATAACATATATTTTAATGTTGATTAACTGCAGACTGTTCATCCATAATCTGATTATCTTTTGTAGTACAAAGTGATGCATTTAAAAAACACATTCAAATAATGTTGTATTTATTTCTACAGCCCTCTAACGCACCTCTTTCATAAATAACTTACTTTGCAATAATGTCTGTGAAGAAGAAGCCTTCATCACAGTTGTCATAGGGGCATGGTAAAAGGCACACTGAGGGTAACACACATTTGATCAAATAAAACCCAAGTCATTGTTTGTTCAAACCGAATTTATTGGAAGTCTTTTTGCAAGTAACCTGCTTACCCTCTCCTTCAAGGTTGTGAAGGTCAAACAGAGCCACAGAAAGAAGCAGCCTTAAGTAGAGGCTCAATCAGTGGGAACACCTGTGCGCAATTGGAGCATACCATGTAGTGCATGGGCGCGGGTGGCACTTTTCTTGCAAGTATAAAAATGTTATTGTTTGGGCCTTCATTGATGTCTTCTCCTGACAGATTTGGTAATCCTTCTGGGGGTGTAGCGGCAGTTCATCGTAAGGAGCCAAAAATGCCAGTTTATCAAAATGGTGAAGACATTGAAAATTACCTTCTACGCTTCGAACGCATGGCAAAGACATGGCAGTGGCCAAGGGAGGAATGGGCCTGTCGACTTGTCCCTTTGCTAACTGGCAAAGCCCTGGAGGCCTACACCACGATGGATGAAGACATGTCCAACTGCTACCCAGATCTGAGGGAGGCGCTGTTGGTCAAATTTGACATCTCTCCAGAGACCTATCGTCAGCGGTTCCGGGCCACCTCATCGCCACCGGGGGAGACACCGACAGAATCATACCACCGGTTGAAAGGGCTCTATCGTCGCTGGATGCGACCGGAGCAGAAGAGTAAAGAACAGATGGGGGAGACTATCATCCTGGAGCAGCTGCTGCAGGTGCTTCCTCCAGATACTCGTACGTGGGTAAAAGAACATGAACCGGAGGATGGTCTTATAGCATCCAAGTTGGCCATGCAGTTCCTGAACGCCAGAAAGGGGGCGACATCACGACCAATGCGGGATGAAACCAGGGACTGGAACCACCAAAGGGACAACTTTCCAAAGGTTGGTCAAGGTAACCGGGGGGCATATGACAGGGGACCCTCTGCTCAGTCAGGGACTAAACCTTTTGTATGTTATCATTGTCAGCAGCAGGGACACAAAGCGTCAGATTGCCCCCTGAAGAAGCCAAAACTGACAGGACTGTGTTATGTGCCCAGAAAGGGTGAGGAGATTGAATGTCAAGACAGGGAAGGAGGGTGTAAAGTGATCCCGGTAAAAGTTAATGGTAAAATGATAACTGCTCTCCTTGACTCTGGAAGCTCCATGTCATTCATTAGGAAAAGTTGTGTGCCTTGTGCTATTGACTACAACCAGCAGACAGATGTGTTATGTGTACATGGTGATTGCAAGCCAGAACCACAGGTAGAGCTTACAGTTGATGTAGAAGGCCAAAGGTATCTGTTAAACGTGGGGGTAATTGAAAGTTTACCTGTTGAGATGCTGTTGGGGAGGGATTTGCCTATTCTATATGATCTCCTTAGCAGTACTAAACATGTCTGTGAACCCTTGTCAGGACAGAAAATGCATGTTTCTTGTTTCGTAGTGACACGGTCACAGGTAAAAGCCCAAGCAAATCCTGGTGTCCAGCCTCTGCCAGACTTATGTGGTAGTCTGTGCAGTGCTGGAACAAATGCACCAAGGAAAACACGTCGGCAACGGCGGTTAGAAAAACACGCTTGGTCACCTGTACCTGGTGAAATGCCTGGCAATGCTTTGTCAAATGTAAAGTGGGAAATACCAGAGAATATGACCATGTTGCAACAGTCTGATCCCTTGTTAAAGTCTTTGCTAACCAAGGTGTTAAAATCAGCCAATCAAACCGCTCTCGTAGGTGGTGCAGCATACTTTCTCCACAATGACCTGCTTTATGAGGGGGAAGAGCAAGACGGCAGGAGATTAGTTGTGCCAGGTAGCTGTAGATCCCTAGTACTACACCTTGCACACACACTTCCATGGGCAGGACATCTAGGTCACTATAAGACGTATCTCAGACTTGCCTCTAGGTTATTTTGGCCTTCAATGTACACTGATGTGCAGAAATATTGTAAAACATGCCCAGAGTGTCAGAAAACTTGTCTTCTCCGCAAATCAAACCGAGCACCCCTCCAAACCATGCCGGTGATAACAACCCCATTCAGGCGGATTGCCATGGACATTGTGGGGCCCCTGGAAAAAAGCTCAACAGGATACCAGTACATTCTTGTGGTATGTGACTATGCTACTCGGTTTCCTGAAGCTTTTCCTCTCCGGTCTATAACCACCCCACAGTTGATCAGTGCTCTTGTTCAGCTGTTTTCTCGTGTAGGAATCCCTGAGGAAATTCTGACGGACCAGGGAACCAACTTCACATCACGCCTGATGGGTCAACTGCATAAGGAGTTGGGGATAAAAGCTATCAAGACGACTCCTTACCACCCAGAGACTGACGGACTTGTTGAAAGGTTTAACCAAACCCTCAAGAGGATGCTAAAGAAGTTCGTATCTGATACTGGAAAAGACTGGGATAAGTGGTTACCCTTTCTACTCTTTGCCTACAGGGAAGTGCCTCAAGCGTCCACCGGATTTTCCCCGTTCGAGCTACTCTACGGCTGGCCAGTCCAAGGGCCCTTGGATCTGTTGAAACGTAACTGGGAGGAAAAGGTAACAGACAGAAAGGCAGAAGGGCAGGGTATTTTGCAGTATGTCCTCTAGATCAGGGACCGGTTGGATCAGTACCGAGAGGAGGCCAGGCTCAATCTAATGGATGCCCAGAAGACTCGGAAACGATGGTACGACCAGCAAGCACGCAACCGTGAGTTCAAACCAGGTCAAAATAGGTCAACATATTATCTCTTTGACCACAGAAGCCCCCATTGTTCTGTGTGTCAAAATGAAAGACAGCCCACACACCTATCCTATCATATGTGTTATGTTTCTTGTCATTTCTGTTAGGAAAGGACATACCTGAAGGACACAACTCTCTCACCGCCGAGGGGCAAGAGGAAAATGAAAAGCTGATACGACATTAAAGACCAATACAAGACATTCACTAAGAAACTACTCTTGTATTGTAAACACAAAGATCTGCACACTGAATAGTGTGTAGTCAAACAGGACCATAATTTGTTTGTGACAGCTATGCCCAGTATAGGCTCACAGATAATCACAGGTGATGTCCTTCATCAGGCCTGGTCTTCTTCCATCAGGTCACGTCCTCCTCCATCAGGCCTGGTCTTCCTCCATCAGGTCACGTCCTCCTCCATCAGGCCTGGTCTTCCTCCATCAAGTCACGTCCTCCTCCATCAGGCCTGGTCCTCCTCCCAGAGAAATACCGCTCCACCTCAGTCCTCTCCAGCCAAGCCCAACAGACAGGACATCCGTCACACTGAGGTTCCTCCCAAAGTCTCTGCAGCTCTCTGGACACCACGCTGTCTCAATTGATCCACACTGTGAATAATAAAGGGGAACATGTGTGAAATAAATGCTTTAGACAATAACAAATATGAAGTTAACTGTAAGGAGTGGCTCAGTTTTTTTTTTAAATAAACAATACTATTACTGTATTTCAATATCTCACATCTGAAAGTTTCATTTAAAAGAAGAAGAGGCACCTAAAATGAAGATTGTTATGTCAATAAAACATTTTTCTTTTATCAATATGTTTATTGATTTTCAGCTTACAACAAATCACATACATAGGACGAAGACATAGAGCCAAAAGCAATACATATATACACAGGACAACTACTTTACTTTACATTAAAGAAAAGTAGCAACACTAAATTAAATTGGTACATACCACAAGGGCACTCTAATACATCGGCAACCATCCAGTTTTCCAGCAATAAGACCGTATTTCTACAGAAGATATCAGTCATTTACATTTTACCATATTATAGCATATTATAGAATTATCGCATTATCCTGCCCCAGTTTCGTTCAGAAATTGAGATAGGTCGTTGTTCTTGGTGTACTCTATAAAACATCCCCAGACCTTCTGGAACAGTTCTTGTTTGTCTTTAAGAATGTAAGTGATTTTTTCTAAAGGCAGACATAAAGAAAGTTCCCTAAACCACTGTGCAATACTAGGTTTGCCCAACTTTTTCCATGTTAAGGCAATCACTCTTTTTGCTTGTAATAAACACATATCTATAAAAACTTGTTTATAACGTTGTATGTTATGTCCATCCGGATATAGGCCAAGTAGGAACATTTTTGGTTCCAGCTTTAAGCTGATCGCTAAAATATTCTGTACTGTTACCCTAACCTCTTCCCAGAATTCCTTTATTCTTGGACATAACCATAGACAATGAAACAGTGTGCCTTTTCCTTCCCCACATCTGGTGCACGTGTCTGGGATATTAGCGTTACATTTATTCAATTTTTCTGGTGTAATGTACACTCTCATTAGCCACTTGTATTGCAGAAGCTTTAGACGCGTATTACCCGTCTGTGTTTGGGCCGCCTTACAAGCTGTGCTCCACTGTTCCAATGTTAGATTTTCCTGTAAGTCATTTTTCCAAGCATTGAGTCTAGAGTTCGAGGATTCTGAGGAGAACGCCAGCAGGAGATCATAGAATTCAGATATGATGCCCTTCCCAAAGGGGTTTTTAATTAAAACTTTCTCCAATATGGACAGAGGAGGGGCCAGCATGAGTCGGTCCTGGTTCGCTCCTACAAAGCTCCTGAGTTGCAAGTATTTAAAAAAATGTTTACGAGGGATTTCGTGTTTACTGACAAGTTCCTCAAATGATAAAAACTTCCCATTATCACTTCCAAACATGTCTTTTAACTGTCCCACCCCCTTTTCTGCCCATAGTCTAAAACCTCCATTGGCATTCCCTGGTGCAAAAAGAGTATTTCCCCAGATCGGGCTGAACCAGGAGAGAGAAGAAGGTTCGTTCATATATGTTTTTACCTCCTGCCACACACCAATCATATTTTTAACAATAGGGTTAGTTTTAGTTTTTTTTAAGGTTTTTAGGGTTGTAAAAATATAGATAAGTGGGAATTGGGAGCCTTAACATCCCTCCACACCGGAGGCCTCTCCTCTGTGTAGTAAAACATCAATGTTCTCAGCTGAGCTGCCCAGTAGTACCACAACATGTTAGGGAACTGTAATCCTCCTCTATCATAAGGCAAGTACAAAAGAGATAAACGGAGCCTGGGGCGTCTGTTATTCCATATAAAATTACTAAACATTTTCTTCATTCTAGGAAAAAAATCTGGTGGGGGTGGCAGGGGGATGTTTTGAAATAAATATAAAAGCTTGGGGAGAACATTCATCTTGAGTATATTAATTCTACCCATTAGAGAGATCGGAAGGTTTGACCATCTATCAACTGATTTGGAAATAGACTCTATAATCGGATTATAGTTAGAGTTCACAATATCTTCCAATTTGGGGACAATCTGAATACCCAAGTAAGTGAAAGTATTTACTGTTCTAAAATGACCAGCATGTTTGGGTGGGTTAGACCTTTCCTCCGAGTTAAGGAGCATGATGGAGGATTTTGAATTATTTACTTTGTAACCCGATATTTGGCTGAACCCTTTAATCAGATCCATAAGAGCCGGTATAGAGTTCTCCAGATTTCTAAGGAAGAGAATCACGTCATCAGCGTAAAGAGCTATTCGATGGTCAAACCCTCTCACATGTATGCCTGAAATCATTGTGTGCTCTCTCACAGCAATAGCAAATGGTTCAATTGCGATTAAGAAAAGAAGGGGGGATAGAGGACAACCTTGTCTACAGCCCCTACCGATCCTTATCGGCTTTGATATGATATTATTTGTAATTATTTCTGCATACGGGTCGTTGTATAAAAGTTTTACCCAATTACAAAACTTCTCCCCAAAGCCAAAGCGGACAAGAAGTTCAAACAAATAGGACCATTCCACCCTGTCAAAAGCTTTCTCAGCGTCTAATGCCAAGAGAGCTGTATCCGGCGCCCCCTTTGGTCATGGAGAATGTTCAAAACCCGTCTCACATTGTGAAATCCCTGACGGCCAACCATGAACCCATTTTGATCCTCTTTTATAATTTCCGGCAGCAGGCCTTCCAGTCTTCTTGCCAAGATCTTACAAAGTATCTTCAAGTCTGAGTTTAGGAGGCTTATAGGGCGCATATTTTCGCACTTGTCATTTGATTTCCCAGGTTTTGGCAGAAGTGTGATCAGCGCCCCTCTCAGGTGGGAGGAAGCATTCCATTTTGAATAGATTCAATAAACATTTCCAAAAGGGGTGCCTTTAATTTCGCTTCAAATTTTTTATAGATATCGATGGGCAGGCCATCCGGTCCTGCTGCTTTCCCCGATTTCATGCTCTTCACTGCCTCGGAAATCTCCTCCAAAGACACTACATTCTCTAATTTCAAACTTTCCTCATCCGATAATTTGGGAATCGTGAGGCTATCTAAGAATGGACTCTGGAGCATTGTCCCCTCGTCTATTTCAGAGCTGTATAATCTTTCATAATAATCCCTGAAAGCCCCATTTATTGCCACAGGGTCTGCAACGGTCTCCCCCTTGTCATTATTCAGCACAGTGATAGTCCTTTCAATTTGAAGTTGTTTTATACGCCATGCCAGGATTTTACCTGACTTTTCCCCTTGATCGAAGATGGATTGTTTAAGCTTCAGCAAGTTAGCTGCTGCTTTAGAGGCTGACATTTCATTATATTGTGCTCTTAATAGTAACAATTCTTGGTGTAATTTAGGACAGGGATTTCTAAAATAGGTGTTTTCCATGGCTTTAATTTTGGACTCTAATAATAGTATTTTTTGTTTGGCTTTTTTAGATTTGGAGCTCGTAAAGTTAATAATCTGACCCCTAATATAAGCCTTAAACGCTTCCCACCTAGTACTTGCAGAAGTTTCAGAGGTGTTAAGCGTAAAGTATAGATCAATTTGTTTTCCCAGAAATGCTATTAGGTCTGAGTCCTGTAACCATTTGTGCTGGAATTTCCATTTGGGGGGATCCCTCAACAGCCCTGGGTCTACATACACAATACTATTCGGGGCATGATCCGAAATCAGAATGCTGTCATACATACAACCCTTAACTTTGCATACCAAACTTGCAGAAACTAAAAGGTAATCAATTCGGGAATATGTTTTATGAGTATTAGAAAAACAGGATTACATTGATAATCCAGGGTATCTGTCCCTCCATATGTCCCTCAAATGTAGCTCTTTAATGGACTGGTGAATAATTTTCCTACTTTTGTTATGAGTCTTGTCTATATGTGACCTGCTCCATCGAAATCAGTCGCATTGACCCAAAGACACATTTTGAGTTGTATACACGGTTGGAAAGAGGATATTCCTAGCTTTCTAATGATATCAGGATTGTTTTTGTACTCCAAATATTAAGCGAAATATGTCACATTATATAATGACTGTCACAGAGTCCTCATTTTGAGAAAAAGGCCTTTAAAGTTTCCTCTTCTCTGGAATCCATCGATCTGATTGATTATTAGTGGAGCAAATGATCAAAATACTACGGAGGGAAGATATTTTCGTTTGGAGGGGAAGCTCGCGAGTGTGTGTGTATACGTGTGTGCGTGTGTGTGTTTGTGTATTTTTGCGTTTGTGTGTATTGTGTTTGTTTCCCGGGGAAAACCCTCACGAGAAACACCGGCTGTTGTTGTGCCCGCTGTGGCATTAAATTACTCCGTTCTCCGCTTGTAATTATGCCGTTACAAGCTTCAAAGTTATATTTATCATCTGAATTTGCCGAAACAAGTTTAATATTCTGAAAGCCAAGACTCTGTTTAATTTAAATCAGATGAAAACAAACTGTAAAGGATCCTGCCGTGTTATCTATGATTACTTTACTCTTACGTTCATAATGTCAGCCGGAGGGAGGGGGGCGGCGCTGCTGGAAGAGCAGAGTGCGAGTGAGAGGTGCCTGTCTTCGTCCCTTCACAAGCTTCAAAAATATACTTATCGTGTGATTTTGGAAATAAAAGTTTCATATTCTGAAAGCCAAGACTTGGTTTGTTTAAAATCAAACAAAACACCCGAACCCTGAAAAAATAGTTTTTTACGTAAATCCACGTTTATTCTGAAATGAGCCGTTGCGACTTCCGACTGATTTCGATAGAGCGGGTCACATATGTGAAGCTCTATCCTTATCGGGGTCGAGAGTACAGTTAAAGTCTCCAGATATAATGTATTGACCTTCGAGAGATGCCAAGATAAAGAACAAGTCATTGAAAAATGTGTGTCGTCCTTATTTGGTGCATAAATATTAACCAGATTAAGACATTATGTATACAGAGTACCCTGAATTATCAAATACCTTCCCATTTTATTTGTGATTACCTTTGTGACATTTAATGGAATGGACCTATGTATAAGAGTCATGACCCCTCTCGCATGGGTAGTAAAAGGAGCTGAAAATACCTCGCTCCGCCATCTCCTCCTTATTCTGATGTCTTCATTCAAGACCAGGTGTGTTTCTTGGAGAACAATTATTTTGGATTGTAAATCCGTTAACCTTCCCATGACCTGCTTCACCTTTTTAATCTTTTGCATCCCTCTACAGTACCAGGATGTACATTTAATTTCTAGTCCGCTGGTCATAACTATCCACTCCAAATGGACTCTTCATGTAGCAACATATTAGAGTACCCCTAAACAACAGTAACACAAATAATAACATATATTTATTTTCTTTTCTTTAGTTTTCTAGTCCCTCATGCTATAATCATGTGTATTTTCTCCATTCCTGTTCATGTGTCTTCTCGCAATTATCACTGGCCCCGTGTATCTCCTAATCGCTATAACCGGCCTGCTCTCGTCTATCCCACATGCTCCACTGAGATCCAACATCTAGTTTCAGGTGGCCTGTGGAACTGCAAGTCAACTGTTCCTAAGGCTGACTTCATCTCTGGCTACGCCTCCCTGCAGACCCTGGATTTCCTTGCTCTCACTGAGACCTGGATTACTCCATTCAACACATCCACCCCAGCAGCTCTCTCCACAGCATATTCCTTCTCCCATACACCCAGACCCACTGGCAGAGGAGGTGGCACTGGTCTCCTGCTCTCTCCCAAATGGAGCTTTTCCCTCTTCAAGCTACCTAACTGCACTCCTTCCACCTTTGAATTCCATGCCGTCACAGTAACCCATCCTATACAATTAACCATTGTTGTTCTCTACCGTCCACCAGGTGCCTTGGGGGACTTCTTGGAGGAATTAGATAATCTCCTCTCACACATCCCTGAAACTGGCCCTCCCGATGTACTTCTCTGAGACTTCAACCTCCAGACAGGGAAGATAGACAAACTAACATCTCTGTTAACCGCCTTTGCTTTCTCACTGTCTCCATCCCCACCAACTCATAAAGCTGGCAATGTCCTTGATCTCATATTCTCAAGGAACTGCACTACTTCTAACGTCTCTGTAAACCCGCTCCACACATCCGATCACTTCTTCATTTCATTCTCTCTACCCCTTTCCAAACATAACAAACTAATCTCTTCTCATCCTGCACCTGTCCGCCGTAACCTTCGTTCCCTCTCCCCCTCTACCTTTGCCTCATCGGTGCTCTCAGCCCTCCCTTCCTCTGACTCGTTCCAACTCCTGCCTCCAAACTCTGCTGCAGAAACTCTCCTCTCTACTCTCTCATCCTCTCTGGACTCTCTCTGTCCTCTCACATCTCGGCAGGCTCGTCAGTCCCCTCCTGCTCCCTGGCTAAATGACGCACTGCGTGCTAATAGAACCATCCTTAGGGCAGCAGAGCGGAAACGGTGGAAATCCAAACACCATGACGACCTCCTCATCAGGTTCTCCTCTCCTCTTTCTTTGCTTCGATCTCTCAGGAAAAAGCACTTTCTTTCAAGATAAGATCCAATCTTCCTATTCCAATCCCAAAAAACTATTTTCCATCTTCTCCACCCTCTTGGACCATCCCAAAGCCTCTCCCCCCTCCTCCCTTCTGTCAAGCGACTTTGTTAACCACTTTGAAAAAAAGGTTGATGATATTCGCTCTTCTTTTTCTGACTCACCTTTACTCACCGCTGGGTCACCAGACCCTCCTTTCACCCACACACTAACCTCCTTTTCCCCTCTCTCTCCAAGTGAGGTTCTTACCCTCATTACCTCTGCCCGCCCTACCAGCTGTCCTCTGGACCCTATCCCCTCAAACCTCCTTCAGACTATCGCTCCTGATATTCTACCGTTTCTCACCCATTTCATCAACACTTCTCTAACTTCTGGTCACTTTCCAAACAGTCTCAAGGAGGCAAGAGTAAACCCTCTCCTAAAGAAACCCACTCTCAACCCGTCGATGTTATACACTACAGGCCTGTCTCTCTCCTCCCGTTCCTGTCTAAAACACTTGAACGCGCTGTCTTTAAACAACTCTCCTGTTATCTCCATCAGAACAACCTTCTGGATCCGCACCAGTCTGGTTTCATGGCAGGTCACTCCACAGAAACTGCTCTCATTGCTGTCACTGAGGAACTGCACACTGCCAAAGCAGCATCCCTCTCCTCTGTCATCATCCTGTTGGACCTGTCTGCTGCATTCGACACGGTGAACCATCAGATCCTCCTTCACACTCTCCAAGAACTTGGAGTTTCAGGCTCTTCACTTTCCCTCCTCACCTCATACCTCAAAGACCGTACCTACAGGGTAACTTGGAGAGGGTCCGAGTCCGACCCTTGTCAATTAACTACAGGGGTCCCTCGGGGCTCTGTTCTTGGTCCCCTCCTCTTCTCCCTGTACACAAACTCGCTCGGATCAGTCATTAGCCCGCATGGTTTCTCATACCACTGCTACGCTGACGACACCCAATTAATTCTGTCCTTTCCCCGCTCAGAGACCCAGGTCGTCGCACGCATCTCTGCTTGTCTAGCTGACATCTCTCAGTGGATGTCTGCTCATCACCTCAAGCTCAACCTTGACAAGACTGAACTGCTTTTCCTTCCGGGAAAAGATTGTCCCACTCTTGACCTGACAATCAACATTGGCACCTCTGTTGTTTCCCCGACTCAGACTTCAAGGAATCTGGGTGTGATCCTAGATAACAAACTGTCCTTCACTGCAAACATCGCTGCTACAACCCGTTGCTGGAGATACACGCTTTACAACATCAGGAGGATACGTCCCCAGCTGACCCAGAAAGCCACGCAGGTTCTGGTCCAGGCTCTCGTCATCTCACGCCTAGACTACTGCAACTCCCTCCTGGCTGGTCTACCTGCATGTGCCATCCGACCTCTGCAGCTCATCCAGAATGCAGCGGCTTGTCTGGTCTTCAACCTTCCTAAATTGTCCCACACCACTCCGCTCCTCTGCTCACTTCACTGGCTTCCAGTAACTTCTAGAATCCACTTCAAGACACTGGTACTTGCATACCATGCTGTGAATGGATCTGGCCCTTCCTACATCCAGGATATGGTTAAACTGTACACCCCAGCGCGTGCACTACGCTCTGCATCAGCCAAACGACTCGCTGCACCCTCGCTGCGAGGGGGACCCAAGTTCCCATCTGCAAAAACACGTGGGTTTGCTATCCTGGCTCCAAAATGGTGGAATGAGCTCCCCATTGACATCAGGACAGCAGAAAGCCTGCACATCTTCCGGTGCAGACTGAAAACTCATCTCTTTCGACTCCACTTCGAGCGATAGAATTACTAACAAAGAACTCTTAACAGAGCACTTATATACTAATAAAGGACTGGCTTATCTATAGCCAGTTGAGTAGCACTTGAAATGTTTGGCTCTATGAAACCTGATGTACTTATATGATTCTGTTTTCTTCAAGGTTGTGTCTTCCTGGTCGAATGTACTTATTGTAAGTCGCTTTGGATAAAAGCGTCAGCTAAATGCAATGTAATGTAATGTAATATACAACATGGATGCTTCTAAGTGCATCAACCCCAAAACACATACCCCGAAGCCCATAGCCCAGGCTTCTTCCCCCCTCCTTACTGTACACTCCAGTATAGCTTGATACCACTCCACACTTGGTGAGGAGTAGTCAAACAACGCCATCCACCCCAACGTATAATCTTTCCCTCCTGTATTTCAGGTATAACCAAACTCTTTTCCTTTTTTTTTTTCTTTATTCAAAACAGTGCACAATTGAGCAGAGATGTCAAGGCACATCCGGCTATAGCTAAGTTTGTCCTTAAACTAAATCATAAGTGTTCATGTTTATGCCTTAGAACACAGAGTAACGAGGGTTGTAAACGCCACTCTGAATCACAGAACACCACTGTGTCATGATTGTACTTGTATAATTGATCCTTCGGTCGTCAGACTGACCCGGAACTTAACAAAGGGATCTAGCGCGAAGTGCTTCATGGTGTACCGGTTTAAAACAAAACAAATAACCGATGTTCAGCTAGAACTTTACTTACGTAATGTTTTCCCAATCATTCTAGAGATTATACCGTTGCAACGTGTGCATAACCCTTTAAATATAAGAAAATAAAGTTGTCACAATGATATGCCTAACGGCTACCTGCATTGAGGTGAAGCAAAAACAAAGAGATATCAAAAAGTAGCTTAGCCTTCAGCTATCTGTAGCGTTAGCCCCCAGTCTGGGAGCTCCGCTGGTGTCCTTTCCCACACGAACCATAGCATATCAATACATTCGTATTACATGTATATCAAGGCACAAGTTTGTAAAATAACATAGAAATATTCAGTATTTTAGCAATTACCTTGCTCAACTCAAATCAGAACGTAGCAGCAAAGAAAAGATGGCCGTTTTTAAATGTTCTGTTCCTTGTAGCCCGTACGCTAACGGGAGCTATGCTGGCAAGCTAGCCATTTCTTTGGCCTCATAGCCCTGTTCGACCCGGCATCTCCTCCTCGGTTCGCCTGATAAAGGCCTCGACGTCCGCTAGAGTCTCGAAAGTTTGAGTTTTGTCTTTATATGTCACCAGCAATTTGGCAGGAAGAAGCATGCCGTATCGAATCCCCATGGTGCGAAGTTTATTCTAGGAATGTTTTGAGCGGGAGGTTTTATTTTGGTTCCCAGAATGTTCTTCTGAAAGGTAGGATAACGTTCTTTAAAAATATTCTGGAAATGTTTGGTGATAACCATCTTAAGATGCTTTTGATAACCTTCTTAAGATATTTTTGATAACATTGTTAGAACATTATGCCCTACTGTTCATAAAACGTTTTCAGCGGGACGTTTTATTTTGGTTCCCAGAATGTTCTTCTGAAAGGTAGGATAACGTTCTCTAAAAACATTCTTAACATTTTTGGTGATAACTTTCTAAAGATGTATGAGCGCATTGAGACAATGAATAGGACATATAAAAACGAATTTATGCATGCCAATATTCAGTCACATGCACTTATAACCACACTAAGGTATGTAGGCCCACAGTATTCATAATATCATGTGTAAAATATCAGAAAATAATCACACTTTTTTCTGACTATAAAGGCTGTGTCTCGTATGTAGGTTCTAACTGTTAGATACGCTATCTGGCTGTGTGTGGTTTGTGAGGGCTGCGTATAAACAGTGTCCGCTGTTTATGCATGTTGGATAAAAATCGGCATTGCACCCTTTAGATTTGAGACCGACAGACATATAGAGGAACGGACCGACTGTCACTGCCCGTCCCTGAAACCCCTGTTAGTGTTTGTATGTGTTTGTTTCTACTGTGTGTGTGTCTCTCTCTCTCTCTCCCTGCTGGTCTGCTCTACACTGCTGGGAGTAATCTCCAATCAACCACACCTGCGTCCTGCTCATCAGCCACACCATGAAACCCTGCGGCCTGCACACTTTCCCTGCCGGATTGTTGCCGTGAACGGATTGTTGCCGTGAACGGTTTGTTGCGTGCCGCTCTAGCTTTTTACCAGCATATTCTTTGACAACTTTGCCTGCTTTTGCCTCACACTCATTTTTATGTCTCTCCCAGGAAGAATCCAAGGCCTTCCACACTCCCAAGACCAGCCGGGCCTCTCCACCCTGGAACAACTGTTTCCCACTGCTGCCATAACCAACCTCCACTCCCAGATCCCCTTTTCTAATAAACAAATGTTACTTTCACCAGCTGATTCTGATTCATCCTTTTACATGTGTTAATAGTCAAATTCCAATAGTTAAGTAAACTATCAAAATCATCCTAATGCCCACAGTGGTCAGTTCACTTACCCAGGAATTTTGAGTTGAACAACTACAGGAATATTATTCTTATCTTTATGTTCTAATAATGTAAAATTATTTTAGTAAATTGTTACCACAGAACATTTACATAATGTTTTAAACATAAAGTATATTATCCTTCTCTAAAGTAATAACATTCTGGCAACATAAATAAATCTAACTTGCAGCTACCTTTCAGAAGAACATTCTGGGATCCAAAATAAAAGCTTCTGCTGAAAACGTTTTAAGAATAGTAGGGCATAATGTTCTAACAATGTTATCAAAAACATTTTAAGAATGTTTTTAAAGAATGTTATCCTACCTTTCAGAAGAACGTTCTGTGAACCAAAAGAAAACTTCCCGCTGAAAACATTCCTAGAACAATGAATATAACATTCTCAGAATGTTTTTAGAACCAAACATTTCTAGCTGGGTAAGCTTGACTTGAATTTATCAAAAGTATAATTAAGTAAGAGCAACAAATCTGTAACTAAAATCATGCACATATTTGAATCTTTGCTGGATCCACTGCTGAATTTAACACAAAATATATATTTTAGAAACCTCAAGGCATTTTAAGATTTGTATGCAAGTATTATCCCAAAACTCAATACCTTAGATTATTATTGAAAGTTTTGCTGTATAGTTTCATGTTAACTTACCTTAAGCAACGTAAAACGTGCAGACCGTCAAACTAAGCGCTCTAAGGTGTGGTTAAATGTTACCCGTCTCGATGTGGACAATGCTCGTTGCCAAAAGTGCAATAAGAGTTTAGCATTTAAGGGCGGTAACACGAGCAACTTGTCTACACATTTAGCAAAAGTGCACCACATTCAGACGGAGAAATGCACTGTTTTCGACTGTCTTTCTAGTAGCTCTGTAGCCCCATCCACGAGTAACGTTTCCCCATCAGGTATGTTATGTATGTCTTAATCTTCCTCCAGAATAACCGTTATGCCTTTTGCAGCATACCTGTATGCCCCACCTGTGTTGTTCTGTACCACTGTATTTTTGCAGTAAATACTTGTTTTTTACAGTTCTGTAAGTTCACATTATTTACAATTTGTTTAGTTAATATAGAACCAATGAGAGTACCGTTAAAGGACCGGATCGATAAAAGTAGTCGTAACGTTAAAACCTTAACGATACCCATCCCTACTCTATGTCAGGCTGATCAGGTCCGAGCTCTTTTACTCTCAGCTTTCCCTCCAGTGTCCTCCTCTCAAAGGGTGTTTCTTTAACCTGTTAAGCCCTGGGGCCTTATTTATAAACGGTGCGTACGCACAAAAGATGGCGTACACCAGTTTCTACGCACTGTTTGCGATTTATATAAAACTAACTTGACGGGAAAATGTGCGGTATATGTGTGTATATATATATATATTAGGGCTGTCAAGTTAACGTGTTAATAACGCGCTAATAACGCGTTAACTTAAAACGCCAAACGCATTAACGCCACTAATTATTTTAACGCGATTAACGCATGTGTATTTTTTTTTCCTCGGCCGCCCCATAGTTTCAGAGCGCATCGAGTTTAAAATACCATCTACAAGCTGATGCTGACAGCCCCACTCCTGCCGCCCGCTTGTGGCAGACCACACTTCCACGCTCACTGGCAGGCACCGACTGGCCATCGGGAGGACCGGGAGGGTGTGTGTATGTGTGGCCCGAGCGAGCGAGAGAGAGACCTTACGTGCATTGTTGTTGTTAGCATCTGGTGCTAGCTAGCTGCGCTAACGGATATAAGGAGCTGTTTAAATGAAAACAGAGGAGTGACATTTCGCCATAACTGCGCCGAGCACTTGACTTTATGCAGGAAGCCAGACAGTGGGACATTGTAGGAGAAGTCAGCACACTCAGCTCGGATAGTGCAACATGATTGCAGCATCCAGGCAGCTCCCGTTCGAGCATAATATGCCTTGAGTTGGACATAGCTCCAACGATCCATCACACACACACACACACACACACACACACACACACACACACACACACACACACACACACACACACACACACACACACACACACACACACACACACACACACACACACACACACACACACACACACACACACACACACACACACACACACACACACACACACACCATTTGTATTGTATTATTGTATGAGAGAGGTTCCAGGTTGAATTGAGGCGAATATTTGTAATGTTCAGAGGTTGTTGTGTTTAATATTCATGAGCATATTTGTCATTGTTCAAATGATAATAAACATTAGCATAAAGCATATTTGTCCACTCATATGTTGATAAGAGTATT
The DNA here is from genome assembly GCF_902827115.2 of Pseudochaenichthys georgianus. Taxonomy (NCBI): domain Eukaryota; kingdom Metazoa; phylum Chordata; class Actinopteri; order Perciformes; family Channichthyidae; genus Pseudochaenichthys; species Pseudochaenichthys georgianus. The sequence goes on from NC_047510.2 coordinate 9,329,243, forward strand.
AAAAACTTGAAAAATATTCCTCTAAGGTACATTTAGAACAGATCAAAAATGTGCGATTAATTTGCGATTAATCGCTATTAAATATTTTAAACGACTGACAGCCCTAATATATATATATATATATATATATATATATATATAAAGGAAGTGACTAGCAAGAAAATATCTCCATGGAGAAAGACCATGACTGTGAAAACAGAAACAATAGAGTGTCGAAAATCTGAACGCAGGTGGCGAAAAACAAATCTCCAGGTTCATTTTGAAATCTATAAAGAGAGAGACTTAGTTTTTATAATTTGGAATTGAAATGTGCATGAAATTCTTTCTTCTCTGACATCATTGCCAACAACTAAAACAACGCACGTGCCTTGTTTGCTACCGTTGAGGCGTTGACAGACTAACAAACCCCCCAGTGTCAGAAGCCTCTGAATTTCTATCCACCAGGGCCTGCAATGATTTTGCCTCCTTCTTCACTGACAAAATTCAGAAAATCAGACAAGCAGTCAGTGCCTCTGTATCAGGTACAGCAAATGTTTTGTCCCTGTGTCCACTTAAAATCAATTCAAACACCATGACACAATTCCATCAGATTAATGATAAAAACTTAGAGGGCATTATTCAACTTCTGAAATCCTCCTCCTGCTGCCTTGATATTATTCCAACAGGATTTTTCAAAAATGTTTTTCATTGCATGGCCTCAGATCTACTTCATATAGTAAACAACACTCAGGTGTTTTTCCACAGGCCCTAAAAACGGAAGTCATTAAACCGCTCTTAAAAAATAATAATCTAGATGCGTCAGTAATGAACAATTACAGGCCCATATCAAACCTCCCATTTCTAGGTAAAATCAAGTAGTTTTTCAACAGTTGAGATGACTGAAATTGAAAATGACTCGGTTAATAATTTCGCAACGATGTCATCACTATCACTGACATCAGCCATCATGAACGAACTCATGCTAATCATACATCTATCGATTAGATTTATGATTTGAAAATTATAAAAGTAGGGTAGACATGTGGATATTATCCGGCTGAACAAAACGTGCATTTATCTAACAGGTTCGTTTTTCACAGACCTTATAAGGTCCACAGATTAGGCAACAGAAGGATGTCTCTCTTTGCCCAGGAACTAGCAACGTTAATCTTTGGGAAAGAGACCCTGGCGAAGTCTACCCTTACTGGGAAGGGGAAAACCGCAGACACCCTTGACCCGGAGAAAGTCAATGCCATTATAGGTACAGATATTCTGTATTAATGTTATCATTATGAATGGATTTCAATCTAATATATTGTCTATATTATCAATTATTAAATCCCATGCTTCCTTCTTGTTTGGTAAGACACCATGAGAGAAAAATGTCACCAACTACATACTATGTACCTTGTTAATATTTTTGACTATCTAGAATGTGGGAAGAGGTTGTAACATCCCGTCATGTCTGCTAAATTGTTCATGTCATGTTAATCAGGTTCATGTTATTGTTTCACGTTTAGTTCATAGCCCAGGTTAGATTTATGTTTAGTCAAGTCTTTTTGTTCACCTGTCTAGTCCTGTCATTGCACTTCCTGTTTTATTTTGTACTTACCTCTGGTCTCATTTCAGGTCCCTTTACTTCCTCCCTTTGTGTGTTTTCCCGCCATCGTCAGTGTCAGACCGGGGCCCACAGTTAATTTCCCGTTTCTGGAAGGAGTTCTGCCATCTCCTTGGAGCCACCGTGAGTCTTTCCTCAGGATATCACCCCCAGTCGAATGGCCAGTCAGAGCGCATTAACCAGGAGCTAGAGACCTGTTTGCGCTGCCTGGTCTCCCAGAACCAGGCATCCTGGAGCAAGCACCTGATGTGGGTGGAGTACGCCCACAACACGCTGCCCACTTCCGCAACAGGACTCACACCGTTTCAGTGTGTGCACGGCTACCAACCACCTCTGTTCCCTGCCAATGAGGCCGAGGTCACGGTCCCATCAGCTCACGCTATGGTCCGTCGGTTCCGCCGGATCTGGGCCGGTGCTCGTCGGGCTCTCTTGCGCAGTGCCAGCCGGATGAAGGAGGTGGTGGATCGACGCCGGAGACCTGCTCCACCGTATCGGCCTGGACAAAGAGTTTGGTTAGCTACCAAGAACTTACCCCTCCACGTCATGTCGAGAAAGCTAGCGCCAAGGTTTGTTGGTCCATTCCCGATATCGAAGATCATAAACCCGGTGTCTGTGCAGTTACGTCTACCCAGGTCATTAAAGGTCCATCCAACGTTTCATGTCGGCAAGATCAAGCCGGTCAGGGAGAGCTCATTGGTACCCGCCTCTAAACCCCCTCCACCCCCCCAGATGGTAGAAGGAGGCCCCGTCTACGCTGTAAAGAGACTGCTGGCAGTTCGTAAGCGAGGGCGAGGAAGACAGTTCCTTGTGGACTGGGATGGGTACGGTCTAGAAGAGAGAACATGGATCCCAGCGAGTTTCATTGTTGATCCGGCCATGATTAAAGATTTTGATCGGGATCACCCAGAAGTTCCTGGGACGTCAGGAGCCGTCCCTAGAGGGGGGGGTACTGTAACATCCCGTCATGTCTGCTAAATTGTTCATGTCATGTTAATCAGGTTCATGTTATTGTTTCACGTTTAGTTCATAGCCCAGGTTAGATTTATGTTTAGTCAAGTCTTTTTGTTCACCTGTCTAGTCCTGTCATTGCACTTCCTGTTTTATTTTGTACTTACCTCTGGTCTCATTTCAGGTCCCTTTACTTCCTCCCTTTGTGTGTTTTCCCGCCATCGTCAGTGTCTGCCCCGCCCCTGATTGTTTCCACCTGTTCCCCCTTACCTCATGTATAAATAGTCCTGTCTCCCTTTGTCCTGTGCCAGTTCGTCTTGTGCCTTGTGCCATTTAGAGAGCCAGCTTGTCTCGCCCAGAGATTATTGTATTTTGTGACCATAGTCAAGTTTATTTAGTTTGTAATTTGCTTTGCTATGTTTTGCCTCTTAGGAGTGATGTTTTGTTTGAACTTTATACTTTTCCAAAGTAAAGACTATTTTTGAACCAAACTTTCTTTTGAGTCGTGCGTTTGAGTCCAAGTGTCTGTAAGGTTCCTAACAGAGGTGGGGCGGCGGCCCTATGGGCCGGCCGCCACTGGTTCTGTTAGCAGAATGCTAAATCCTCTGGAACAATGTTCATTGTGTTATATTGTCATGTTCATAAGCGCTTAAATGATTATGAAAAGCTACTTTAACGATCGCAATGTCAATATCAAACCCCCCCAGTGCATATACAATTTCATTACCCCAATATTTGACCAATAGGGTAAATGTTGCTGATGAGCTACATTGCTCGGCAGAATTATTATTATTTATTAATGAAATAAATATGGTTTGGTTTCTGTGTTTATTGCATGAAACATTACCAGGTATATTTAGTAACTATTATTAAAGCAATATGCAACATAATAATGGTCTCTCTTAGAACATTTTTCATCTCCCTCAATGGCTACTTTATCCTTCTAGCATCAAACTAATTTCATAGTAATTCAGCCCCAGCCTATTTTTATACACAGTATAAACATAAAACAAGTGGGATATTACAGAAGTTAATATTACAGATGGGTCTGATATGAAGTGGTAAATTACTGCCAGTTGTACATCTCAGTTAATCAACTCACGGCCTAACAAGTAAATTGAGAGGCTGAGGGAGAGTAACAGTGTTTGTTCTGTGGAATGAAAGCTAGATTGCTCCCAAGTGCCACATAAATCAGTTATTACGGGTTTAAACAGTCTATTCAACCAAAACACAAATAAATAAAACAGAGTTGTTTATGAAAGATATTCCCATTGAGGTGTTTTTGTAATTTCCAATGCTCTGAGCCCCACACATTACATGTTATACATTGTGCTGAAGTGTAGCCAGAAGTCTCATTGGCAGATATCTGAAAACCTAGGCATGTGCAAATAAAACCATTTGCCTGTATGAATGTTTTTGTATCCTTACCGTTAAATGTACAACATCAGCACCCAGCAATTAAATGTTCCAGTAATGCGTTGGAACACATTAGCATACATGATGTTCATTGTGTTGGATTAACAAGTTCATCCGAGCGTTTTGTCTGTGCAACGTGGAATTTAGCTGTCAACATTTTTGATTTGTTTTGGAACAGGAAGTAACAACAAGGGTGGCAAATGCATGGATGTATAAAAATGGTTACAGTGTCAGAGGCAGGGCCCTATTCCAGTGGCGACCGGCCCATAGGGGCGCCCTCCCACCTTTTCCCAAATTTCCTGTTTTAATGAACAAGGTACATATGATATAGTTGGTGTCAGTTAAATGTATAATCTACGATAAAATATCGATACCAATTGTTTTATGATGTCGAAAGTTACTGATAAGTCACTTTTTTCCTGCTTGGGGCGCAGAAATCTCGGGAGGGAACTTGAGAGGTGACTGGAGAGAGGACTCGAGAGGGGACTCGAGAGGGGACTCGAGAGGTGACTCGAAAGGAGAATTGAGAGGGGACTCAAGAGGTGACTTGAGAGGGGACTCGAGAGGGAGCTGGAGGGGTGACTCGAGAGGACGCTCGAGAGGAGACTCGAGAGGAGGCTCGAGAGGGGACTTGAGAGGTGACTGGAGAGAGGAGACTCGAGAGGGGAATTGAGAAGGAACTCGAGAGGAGACTTGAGACGGCCGGTACGCCGACAGGACATGGGGAGCTGGCGTCGGCCGGTACGCCGGCAAGGCGCTTTACAAAAATGAAAGACATTCAGATAAAGGCATTTAAAAACAATAAAAGAAACATTAAAAGAAAAACAAAAAATGAAAGACATTAAGAAAATGGCATTTAAAATCAGTCATTAAAAAGAAAAGCTAATAAAATAAACATTAAAAGTTACAGTGCAGTCTAAGATATGAATAGTTCAATTATTTCGGTTCTTGATTTTTTATTTATTCACAGAACCTCCCTTTGGAAATCCGAACATTTCCGTCCCGATTGTTAATTTAGACTGATTGTTTTCACCATGTTATGCTCGCATGACATCCACAATCAGACCCTCAGGAGGGTGTACTAGCCCCCTACTCTGCTTTGCGTTCCATAACAAAGTCTTTAAGTGTTACCTGAACACCCCGTGTTACCAAAACACTATTTTTCACCCGTCGGTGCTGTGATACTTGTTCCTCAGTACAACTCACCTAAAAACTGATCGTAAACCCTGGCTACGATGGATATCCCAAATATCCTACTTTCGAGCAGTCCCTCTCATAAATGTCATGGAGAAATAAATTAAGTTTACATTTAAAACATTAAAAGAAAAAATACATGGATACAAGTTACAGTGCAGTCTAAGATATGAATAGTTCAATTAAAAGCAGCGACAAAAAGAAAAGTCTTCAGCCTGGATTTAAAAGTAGTCAGAGTTGCAGCGGACCTGCAGGTTTCCTGGAGTTTGTTCCAGATATTTGGAGCATAATAACTGAACGCTGCTTTACCATGTTTAGTTCTGACTCTGGGGACAGAAAGCTGACCAATCCCTGAAGACCTGAGAGATCTGGATGCTGGTGTCAGCCAGAGAGCCAGTACTGGAGCCAAAACCATGGATGCTGGGGCCGGTTCTGGAGCCGGAACCATGGCTGTTGGAAACGGAACAGAAGCCTGGACCCTAGCTGTGTAAGCCAGGTAATGGAGCATGGAAGCATGGCTGTGTGGGCCGGTGCTGGTGCACGGATCCATGACTTTGTGGGCCGGTTCTGGAGCCTGAACCATGGCTGCTAGGGCCAGAACTGGGGCTGGAACCATGGCTGCTGGAGCCGGAACCATGGCTGCCGGGGCCAGGACTGAGGCTGGAACCATGGCTGCCGGGGCCAGGACTGAGGCTGGAACCATGGCTGCTGAGGCCAGATCTGGGGCCGGAACCATGGCTGCTGGGGCCAGAACTGGAGCCCAAAGCATGGCTTCTGGGGCTCGGGCTGCTAGCCTGGACTTGCGACTCCTTCTCTTAGGAGCCTTTTGGAGGCTCTGTGGACCTCCATAAGCCAGACGAGTACACGAGAACGGCTCCTGGACAGGAGCAGGACATGGGGAAGAAGCAGGGGTTGACTCCAGACGGAACACACCAAAACGTATGGTGTCAGGCTGGGAACCGGGAGGCAGGGGGACAGCACGCCTGGGGCTAGCAGGCCGGGAATCACACACCGAGAAGAAGTCCAAAATCCAGCCAGGTAAGAACTTCACTAAGCATGGTTTCTCAATAGCCATCTGGTGCACCTGCCAGAGCAGCCTCTCTCTGCTGAACACCGGACGCTCCCCTCCACCTATCAGAACAGCAAGCCAAAGAAAAACGTAGTAATTCCAGCTAAAATGGATCTGCTGGGCCCATCCTTGGTTGGTTCATTATGTTATGGGTGAGCGAAGCAGGCAGGACCCAAATGCAGATTACACTGAAAATACCTTTATTTCAAGGTTAACACGGACAAACAGAACACTACCCCGTGAACACAGTCACAGACAAACAATGAACCAACAATGACAGACAGAAAAACCAGAACTTAAATACACACAAGACTAATCACACAAACAAGACACAGGTGAGGAGGGAGGAGAAAACACAGGGGCACCAGGTGAACATAATCGGGTAATCAGGTAGGGGGGGAAACAGACAGAAAGCGACAGGCAAGACAGGGGGTGAAGACTTTTCAAAATAAAACATGAAACCAAAGACAGAAAAAGACAAGACAAAACACAACACAGACAGATCGTGACAGATGCGTTGTTTGATATTCCGCTGTGACGTGATAACTCTTTTTTTTTTTTTTTCTCGAGGGAAGTGGGGGGTCAGAGGGCCTAGGTATAAAAGTCACGGCTCGCCACTGAGCTTCGGTTGCTATAACATCACCCATTTTATACCACAGAAACTTTCATAACAGAGTTGTGATGCCAAACAGCGTCAATTCATACTGACACACATTCACTTATGGGGGATGGGGGATATTTATCAGCTCCTTGTGTGACAGTCAGACAGTTAATACTTTACAGCGGCCACTGCAAGTTTAATAGCTACATTTCTTGTGATCATTTTAAAGTTGGAATGAAGTCTGTAGCGTAAAGGAGTAGAAATATACTACCACTAGTTACATTCTAAAAAAGAGTTTAAAAAGCTGAATATCAAAAAGTATAAAATATCTTTGAAAAAAGTTTCCCATCATGTGCAGAAAAGGCTGGATATTTTTGATATTTGAATGGTTTCTGTAGCTGATAGTAGGCTGACGTTATCGGACTGTGAAATATGGGGTGAAATAATAATAATAATAATAATAAGAAGAGGAAGAATAAAGAAACAAAAGAACAAACAGCATTCACACTAACAAAGTCCACATTGATGACTATATGCGACTAGCCATGTTTAGGAAAGTAAACACAGCTGTCCAATGAAGGCTACAGGATAGGGATCAGTAAGCATAATAAGGAGGTTGACAAAAACAGGCACTACAATAATAGACTGTATCAAGTGCTGTGTGCCTTTGAGCTAGCCCTGCATTGTAATATGACATATGTTTTGAGTCTGTGTATACGTTTGCTTACATTTTGGTAGAGCCCCCCCTGGAGAAAAATGTACCAGCCGCCACTGCCCTGTTCATTCCTAGGAGAGTTACTCAGTGGCAAGTTAAGCTAAAAATGACTGTGAGTGACTGTAGATTAAAAAAGGAGCAGAAGCTGGTCCCATAGATCAGTGGTTCCCAACCTGGGGGGCACGCCAAAAGATCGACGGGGGGGGAGCCAGGCCTCAGATGATTTGAGGCCAAATATCATATTTAGACTTTTTTTTACAATTTCAAGTTAGTATTAAAGGCATAAAAAGACAGAAATGTATAATTCTTTCTTTAATATAAATGTTTCTTCTGCCCATAAAGTGTCCAAACCAGGCTTGTCTGAATAAGCGCATTTTTAAAACATAGTCATTGTCCATGCCGGTTTCAGTTGGATTATTTGTCACAGTTGCTCCACTCAGATCGGTCTCCTCCATTTTGTAGATTATTTACGACTTTTGAATCCACATAAACACATCGGCAAAATCTGGCTTACTTTGAGCATGTGTTTTAAACAGTTTAATCCCTTTGTCAATTGTTTCCACTTGCGCCGTCCTTTAATTTCTTCATACAGCGGGAATCCAAATAAATTAATCCTGAGTCCAATAACCATCACTCCAATAGTGCTCCTTAATTACACTTTTATCCTCCTTTAACAAAATACTTCACATTCATCCAGTTTGTGACAGTAGTTGTAGCATTTTTGAGACTTTTAAACTTGAATTACCGCTGGGCCCAATGATGTCACAAGCTAGAAAGTGTAGTACCACCGTTTGGCCACTAAGCAAATGTGCGCGTTATCTGGGAGCTTGGGTAAATGTAACCGAATGCTAAATTAGACACTTTTGGGCAACACAAATGTTTAAATAAATATTCATGAACTGCAAACACAATGTGAAAGGGTTGTAGTTGTAAGATCAAAACACGGACAAATCAATAGTTGCAACCTGTCAATGTAAATGTAGCCCTGCCCGAAGATCAGCGCACTTACCACTGAGTCACAACCTCCCCCTATTAGAAAGAAGGCATGCATTTTAAAGGAGGTTGCCAGCTGGTTATGTATGGTAGCAAAATTAATGGAAATTGATAGCTGTCTGAAGGAACAAAAAAACACTTACAATGATAACTCCTATGTAACACCAACGGAAAAAAGTGTTATTGCAGCAGGGAATTGCATCTCATTTGGACATTGAGATTGTGTAGATGTATTGTATTGCAAGGAAGAACCTTTGGTTCCTTTTTAATAAGACACTGTAGGGGCCAATAGCACTACATACAGTATATATGAGAAGGAACTAATGTTTGTTTATTGAGGTGTTCTATTGGAAGGTAAACGTTTTTTGACCTTGAACACACATGTTGAGGCATCGTCTTTCTGCAGTAGCTTATTAAGCGTGGTTTCTGAATGTCATTCTTGTGTATGTTAATTAAAAAGCAATTTGAGTTTCATTGACAAGAAGTCAACAGGAGAAGTCAACAAATTAATGGCGCTTTTCCACTGCAGGACCTAGCACGGCTTAGCACAGTTTAGTTTGGCCTTGGTAGGCCATGCTCACTTTAAGCTGCATTTCCATTACAGTTTAGTAACTGGGATAGTTACTATAGTAACGCAGTGTAAATGGGGCGATCGGCTGTTCGGCGGGCGGAGCGACGCTGTGTAAAACCGCCGTGTCGTCATCTTCAATGCGACACAACATAACGGAAATGATCGTGTACTTGGGGTGTTTCTCAATGTCGAGGAGGCTTTCTTGGTAGCACATGTACCTCCGAGTCAGTTGCTTCAGAAGCAAGGCAAGAATCCTTCCTAGCCTCGGAAAATGAAGAATTGTGGAACAGGTGTGCAGGTGTGCGATTTCCGCCAAAGATTTGGAAATTGGTCCGTGCACAAAGCATTGTGGGGAAAAGGCTGCGTATAGCAAGACGAAATACAGAATAAGCTAACAGGAGAGTTTGGGCAATCATACAACGCAGCAGAGACTGCAAAACGACAACGCTACTTGGTAAGCTATTGTCGCTAACTAGCAATGTGTTAAGGGTCACGCTCACTATACGACCAGTGTTTCAAGTATTTAATTAAATGTAGCTACCACTTTTACGTATTAAAATATGTATGCTTTCTTATGTGTATTTCAGAAGTTATACCATTTGCAAAGTCGCAGCCGCAGATCTTGTGTTTGGACGTTCAACCGAGCTACCGAGTGTTGGGGTGTGATTATTCCATCTTTCACACACACTCAGTGGGTGCAGAACTTCAGGAAGTCTGAGGAAACCTACACCTAAGTGTGCAACACATGTCATGGAGAGGCCTATGATGATGAATGGGATGCAGCAGCAGCAGCAGCAGCAGAGCCTGGGGTAGCAGTGGCACAAGGTGCAGAGGAGGAGGGCAGTGACATACAGTGGGGCAAAAAAGTATTTAGTCAGCCACCAATTGTGCAAGTTATCCCACTTAAAAAGATGAGAGAGGCCTGTAATGTTCATCCTAGGTACACTTCAACTATGAGAGACAGAATGGGGGGAAAGAATCCAGGAAATCACATTGTAGGATTCTTAATGAATTAATTGGTAAATTCCTCGGTAAAATAAGTATTTGGTCACCTACAAACAAACAGGATTTCTGGCTCTCACAGACCTGTAACTTCTTCTTTAAGAGCCTCTTCTGTCCTCCACTCGTTAACTGTATTAATGGCACCTGTTTGAACTCGTTCTCAGTATAAAAGACACCTGTCCACAACCTCAAACAGTCACACTCCAAACTCCACTATGGCCAAGACCAAAGAGCTGTCAAAGGACACCAGAAACACAATTGTAGACCTGCACCAGGCTGGGAAGACTGAATCTGCAATAGGTAAGCAGTTTGGTGTGAAGAAATCAACTGTGGGAGCAATTATTAGAAAATGGAAGACATACAAGACCACTAATAATCTCCCTCGATCTGGGGCTCCATGCAAGATCTCACCCCGTGGGGTCAAAATGATCACAAGAACGGTGAGCAAAAATCCCAGAACCACACGGGGGGACCGAGTCAATGACCTGCAGAGAGCTGGGACCAAAGTAACAAAGGCTACCATCAGTAACACACTACGCCGCCAGGGACTCAAATCCTGCAGTGCCAGACGTGTCCCCCTGCTTAAGCCAGTACATGTCCAGGCCCAGGGACGTGCACAGGCACTGGCTAATGTTGCCCGGGCAACGGCCCATTTTCCCTTTTTGGCTGACCTGCCCCTCTGGAGAGAGCTAGAGTTTTTTTTCTTTCTGTTGTGGTCGAATCAACATGATAAGCCCACAATTAGTATTGTAGTGTCTCGCTGCGGGAAACACACCAGCTTCATTATTCTTCTACTACTTATTTTACTTCTTCTTACATGCAATTGCCCGCGCAATGTTGAATGAAGAACTTGTTTCAGTGTGAACCATAGACTATATATAAAGGGTGTGAACTCATTCCACAGTATGACCACAAAAGTGTTTTAAACCAGGTAGGCCTACGTTTTTATTATTTATGTTCAATATCGCGTGTGTGTGATTACACATGTTACGTATTATATATATAATATTTATAATAGGCTACTGTATTGGTGCCGGTGCGTTAAGACCACCTCTAGTGTCGGATTTTGGAAAATGGATTTTGAGTTTTCTCATGGCAGGGACTTTACTTCCTCTTGACACTATCGGTTATTTACAAAAAAACACCTACATATACTTGTTATTGTGCTTCTGTCTTTCTGTGTCTTTTTATCTGCTCCGTGTCCTCCATGGTAAACTCCCTCAACGCGCTGCTCGCTCTCTTTTCTTGATCGCCCTCTCATGGAGGACACTTCACTGCCCGCTTCATTGTAGGATGTCTGCCATGTCTCTACTTTAATTTGACCATCTCTGTTATTAAGTTATGGAATACTAAATACATAAGTAATTAGATACCTTACTGTTACTGTGCTCATAAAGAATGATAAGAATAATGCATATTGAACTGGTTTCATTAATTAGTGAGTTTATTTAAGGTAATTAGTTAGAAGCCCTATTTTATCAGTATGTCTGCACAGCAGTTACAATGGGCAAACTACATTGAATTGTCCCCATTTTTTCTTTAATAGTTACTAACATTAGATATTTTAATGAGATATGGACCACAAAACATTTCCCTGGTTTTCATTTTAAAAATCAAGTCACCGAATGCAAGTAGTTGCCTTAGCTGTGAATTACTGTTCAAATTAGTTAATGTAATAATCGTTTTGGTCTTTTATTTTTTTTCGGGGGGGAGGCCTTTTTTCCAGTTTAGAGCAATAGCCCCTTCAAATGTCTGTGCACGTCCCTGTCCAGGCCCGTCTGAAGTTTGCTAGAGAGCATTTAGAGGATCCAGAAGAGGATTGGGAGAATGTCATATGGTCAGATGAAACCAAAATAGAACTTTTTGGTAAAAACTCAACTAGACGTGTTTGGAGGAGAAAGAATGCTGAGTTGCATCCAAAGAACACCATACCTACTGTGAAACATGGGGGTGGAAACATCATGCTTTGGGGCTGTTTTTCTGCAAAGGGACCAGGACGACTGATCCGTGTAAAGGAAAGAATGAATGGGGCCATGTATCATGAGATTTTGAGTGACAACCTCCTTCCATCAGCAAGGGCATTGAAGATGAAACGTGGCTGGGTCTTTCAGCATGACAATGATCCCAAACACACCACCCGGGCAACGAAGGAGTGGCTTCATAAGAAGCATTTCAAGGTCCTGGGGTGACCTAGCCAGTGTCCAGATCTCAACCCCATAGAAAATCTTTGGAGGGAGTTGAAAGTCCATGTTGCCCAGCGATAGCCCCAAAACATCACTGCTCTAGAAGAGATCTGCATGGAGGAATGGGCCAAAATACCAGCAACAGTGTGTGAAAACCTTGTGAAGACTTACAGAAAACGTTTGACCTCTGTCATTGCCAACAAAGGGTAACAAAGTATTGAGATGAACTTTTGTTATTGACCAAATACTTATTTTCCACCATAATTTGCAAATAAATTCTTTAAAAATCAGACAATGTGATTTTCAGGATTTTTTTTTTCTCATTTTGTCTCTCATAGTTGAGGTATACCTAGGATGAAAATTACAGGCCTCTCCCATCTTTTTAAGTGGGAAAACTTGCACAATTGGTGGCTGACTAAATACTTTTTTACCCCACTGTACGAGAAGGTCTGATGCGCTAATTTAATAGCAACACATTCATTGTACTGATTCTGAATTGTATTGAACATAAATAAATATGTTTTACTCTTTCAGATATACATGTGTTTGTCAAATGATTAAAAAAATAATGTTATCAGAATTGACTATTTAGTAAATAATTGAATTTCAAACACCTGTAAGTACTGCCCCATAATAAGAACATTTGAGAAAATAACAGATCATGAAAATAAAATCTTTCTAATGAATTAAGAAAGTTGTTTTGTGGTCTGTTTTGTTTGTTTAGAACTACTATTAACACAGAGGAAATCACGATAAAATTACTTGTTACAAACAAACAGTTGAATCATCAAACAAGTGCAAATAACAAAGCCATCTATAAACATAAATACAAAAGTGTAAAACACAGCAAAACTATATACATACATGCAAGTGTAAAAGGCCACTACGGCCAGCTGCAGGTGCCGTTCCTGCTGGGCCAGATCTGCACTGTGCATCTCCCTCAGAACTGTGAGGTGCTCCTCTCCTCGTTTCTTCTTGCCTGGAAGACAATAAGATAAACCTTTTTTAATCACCGTAGGGAAATGCAGTCAGGCGTTATAGCAGCAACAGCAATAAGAATGAAAAACACAGGACAGTTACAGGTCACATAAGGATATAATAATACAATATATAAGTATAAACCGAACAACAGTAAGGATGAACTACAGACAGTTCTGGCCCTAGAGGTTTACAAAGATTGTGAACGTGAATTACATTATGTCCAGCCTGTTGGTAATTAATATATACATATGTATGAGTATGTACCAAAGATGGAGTACTCGAGTCCTGGACTCGGACTCGCGCACTGATTGACGCGACTCGGACTTGGACTCGTGAATTCTCGCGCACGATGACTTGGACTCGGACTCGTGAATTATCGCGTACGCTGACTCGGACTCGGACTCGTGAATTTTTCCCCCCACGATGACTCGGACTTGACTTGTACATTGACGCTCCGACTTGAGCAAATTTTCTCTGGAGTCTGATGTCCTCTATCCTGGCGTGTGCACCTGCAAGGCGAGTTCACGTACTGGGCCCCGCTATTCCAGTCTAACGATGTCGCGAGACCATACTTGCCAACCTTGAGACCCCAGAAATCGGGAGCATTTCAAAACCACCGCGGGGGGAGGGGGGGTGCTAGTGGATCGCCGGAGCTGTGTTAGATTAACATTAACATCCTTATTGTAGTTGTAAGTGCACTGCCTTGCGGCCTGAAGCACCATCCTTGATGGAGCGTGTGGGCTGGACCTGTATTTTACAGGAGTTGTCCATTCTTGTTCTGTTTTCTGTGACCATCTTCCTCACCCTCTCAGACTTTTAGTTGCGCGCGCTACTAAAGAGACGTCAGTGTGCGAAAAAGTACACGTCCCACCGTCCGGGATGTGTTATTTACAATATCGGACAAGTAGATCTTTCAATTGACTTGTCTGGCGGACAAGTGACGTTTTTCGCCCCGATTTATTGACAAATTATTGATAAATTCAGTTTATAAAAGGCAGAACTCATTCGCAAATTGTACGTGTCCGCCATTGTTCATTTAGAAATGTTAGTTTCGGTTCTGCTTGTCGATTCCTAAGGAAATGCATCTCGCCGCTTTCTGTACAGTTAGACGGGGCGGGGCGGGAAGTGTAGCACAGTGGCAGGGTTGGGAAGCAAAACTCGGTTCCGAGTAGGAACAAATAACAATTGTCCGGTACCGGGATTAATAAGAGTTGTGAGGACAGGAGGCGAGGCCGAGCACAGGGACTGCAGTTCTCTCTCTCTATGCTCCGTATCAGCTGATCGCTGCATGGTACAGCTCAGCGTCTCTCTCTCTCTCTCTCTCTCTCTCTCTTTCTACACACAGCGGATCCGCTGCTCGTTTAACAGCCTCATCTTTGTCAAACTTTCTTATGTTCTTTCTCTAACACGTAATGAAGGTTATTAAGCATTTTAGCTCCCGTGTTGTTAATATTGACCGCCATTTCCTTTATGAAGTGAAGCAGCCTCCCTGTCTGTGTCCTTGCGCTGTCCTCACATCCCCGGACCCCCAGACTCGGAGGAGCACAGGGATGTCAGTATTGTTTATGAAGCAGGGTATAGAAAGTACATTATTGAAATGAAAATACTATTTATTTACTTTTACAAACAGTGAGCAGCTGGGCAGCATGTGTATTGCAGGACATGTGTAAGCGTGCAAGCGTCTTTGAGTTGGAGAAAAGCGCTAGGCCTATAGGCTATACATCTAATGTATTATTATTATTATTATTATTAGGCCTATGTGTTGGACATGTGTGGTTAGACTCTGTCTCACAGGCAGGTTGCAGTGTAACATCAGAGGAGACTGGGCCAATTGTACATTCTCAAACTGCACCACTTAGAACTAACTAAACAATGCAGAGATTATTTTTATATAATTGTATTCAATAACCGTAAGAAATTAAACAGTATGAAGTGATTTGTAAATAGGAATACAGATTTGACTTAATGTTTTCATAAATATATTTTTCTGCCAGTTTGTCATGGGACTTATTTTGACCCTCTCAAAGAACCGGAATCCATCCATCCATCCATCCATCTTCTCCCGCTTATCCGTGGTCGGGTCGCGGGGGTAGCAGTTCCAGCAGAGAGCCCCAAACTTTCTTTTCCCTGGCGACATCAACCAGCTCTGACTGGGGGATCCCAAGGCGCTCCCAGGCCAGCGAAGAGATATAATCCCTCCACCTGGTCCTAGGTCTACCCCTTGGTCTCTTCCCAGCTGGACGTGCCTGGAACACCTCCCTAGGGAGGCGCCCAGGTGGCATCCTAACTAGGTGCCCGAACCACCTCAACTGGCTCCTTTTGACGCGAAGGAGGAGCGGCTCAACTCCGAGTCCCTCCCTGATGACCGAACTTCTCACCTTATCCCTAAGGGAGACACCAGCCACCCTGCGGAGAAAACCCATCTCGACCGCTTGTATCCGCGATCTCCTAGCGTGAAAATGTTTGTGAAAACGTGTGCAAAGTCTCCGAAAATCCTAAAAATAAGCTCATATTTGAATTCCCCATAAAAAAACAAATCATTCAGTAAAAACAAGGCCCCACTGATCATCTACTCTCTGAGACGATTCCAGGGATGTCTGGCTTGAGTTTCTACCACCAGGGAAAGTGGACAAAAGTGCCCGAGATCAGCCTCTTAATTTACCCAGGGCCTAGTGCTTGGCTTTGGGCATGAAAATTCAGGAAACTCCCCTGAGTATTTTATTAGATATCTGAACTTTGGAGAGGAGTTGGGGGACACACGATACATCAAATCACATCTACAGATCAAGACGAAGCGAATGGAAGTACTCCTAGCCTGTGAAAATGTTTGTGAAAAACGTGTGCAAAGTCTCTGAAAACGGAGCAGTGGCTGTGATGCTAGCTTTGCGGCTAGCGGTTAGTTGTTGTTTGAAGTTGTTCCTATGGAAACAACATGACGGAGAAAAAATTAATATCTTCTACATATAATAACAAACAAAGTAAAGAATGAAGTGTAGGCTATGCCTGTTTGAAGTTGTTGCTATGGAAACAACATGACGGAGAAGAAGTATAATCTTCTATATATATATAACGGACAAAGTAAAGAATGAAGTGTCGGCTATGTTTAAATGTTCGGAATTTGACCATCATGGCCCTCTTGAGTTGCCGTAAAATATGACGGATATGACGGAAATACACCCGAACACATCTGGTACCCCGAACACATCTGGTACCTACACCGGTAGCGGAGGTAAGGCACACACACCAAATGTTCAGGAAATGGTTAATACAGCGAAAATCAAAGCTGACGATCTCTTGGTTTGATATGTGTTCTCCCCCAGACAACATGGACATAAGAAAAAAAATGTCAAAGAAGAGGAAAGTAAGTCATCAGCTGGTAGCAGTTAATCAGTTAACAGTGATGGCGGCGGCGTCTCACTTCTGGAGAGGAGTTTCTTCTTTATGTCATGATAGAGAGATACAAATACTGAGTAGTTTAGATGAGTCTCTAGATTTGGGTCTCGTCATGCTGCTTCCCTGATGGCTTCCACAGGATTGTAGCTGACATCCTCGTGGATTCATCTTCTTATTACAGACACATGCATTTCCTAACATTCGGTCTATATGCTGTAAAATGTATTAAATGTATAATATTAATAAATGCTCACAGAAGGATTCACAAATGTATTTTGCGATTTATATATAAATGACCACACGACAATATCTCTCAATGCACTCACAAATATTTATTGTTGTATATAAATGTACAAAAAATGGGCATTTAAACTGCTTTTCTTGTGAACCTCTGCATTTGTGTTTTGTTTTTTTGAGACTTCCCTGACGGAAATGACAAATGCATATTTTTTTAACAGGAAACTATGGAAATTATAACAAATTTTTATTTTACATTACTTAAAACAAGAAATATTTATATGTCAGAAATATGCCTATATTTGTGAAACTTTTTATAATTTTTTTACATTTATATTAGGGCTGTCAGCATTTTGTGTTAACGCGTTATTAATGCGTTAACACAAAATGCTGACCGTGAGTTTTGTGCTAAGTGCGTTAGCATTTGATCGCTCAGTGCTAATTCAGAGGCTTGGTATTACCCTTGTGTTTCGTTTAGCTAAACATCTTTCATATCGTCAGTTAGCTGAGTTTCTCCCCGTTAAGTGGGTATGACACATTAATAGGTTGTTAAATGTTAAGAAGCCCTGAGACACAGTTTTGTGAAATAAAAGCGGGCGGGGGCTGCCGGGCTTAACAGGTTAAGTGTTAGGGTTGGGGGTAAGATAAACCCTAACCATTTGTGTCAAAAAGCATCTGCAAACAGAGCCATGATGTCCGGATTCATATGGAGAACAGAGGGAGCAAACACACCTGTATGAAACAGACAGAGCTCCTATCTTCTTCAACAAGCTCTCCATCAGCGTCGCTCCGACTTGCGATTTTGGCTGTCTGGGATATGCGTGGCAACCTCATCCATCTTTATCGCGGCTCCAGGAAGCTTGCGGTGATGGACGTCGGATGACAGGTGCAATAGAGCTGCCGGCTTTATCTATTGCCGTGTCTCCTCGGCTTCACCCCCTGAGAGCTTTGAAGGGCAACTTCCTCAGACTGATAGCACTGAGATGAATGCCAGGATGAGGCCTGCAGGCTGCCGTCTTCTTCCTACACCGTTACTCCATTCTCAACTTCATTCATAGTATTCATGTATCGGGCCACGGCTGCCCTGATGCGTCTCCAGCTGTCAGGCTGAGGAAGAGCTTGTGACTTTGCACGGTGATGCCTAAACAAGCAATGGATACATTTTTAATAAGAGGGAAATACATGGGGAGCTTGCAAACACATTCTAATTACAATGGAAGTTTTGTTTTATACCCCAGAGCGCCAACAGGAAAACACAAATATATATTTAACAGACTCCACAGATAGAAAGAAGATTTTGTGACGGTCGTTCCTTTTGAACAAAGATTTATTTGGCATGCAAATTTTCTTTTAATTTCATCAGTCTCTTGTTTGTTTTTTTGCCATTTTATTAATTCTGGTCAAGCTACCAGAAGTCACCGACTGTGCAAATATTAATGAAACATAAAGGAATTAAACCTCCTCCACCCCCACTACCATCAAAAATCCACACAGTAAAGTGAGACAATTCAACTGGAGCTATTAAGATATGCAGCTTAATTATGAATGAGCTATGTGTGGGCGTAATAAGCACGGCTAATACAATGGCTCTTTGCACAATATGTGCCTCGGTGTATAAATTAGAGGCAGTTTAAAAAGAAAAGGGGAAACACACCACATTACACTTTAATTATGGAGCAATAATTACATTATATTGCTGCAGGTCACAGGTTGGTCTTTCATCGGTTTAAGAAATGAAAACAGACTTGGAGTCGTAAAGAATAAGCAAGTGTTGCCACTGAGCGTAACAAATCTGCAGCCAAATTAGTTTGTCGTCTAACAACGGTATGAATTATTCTTTGTTAATTAATGTAAAATAATAAATAACATATTCAATAAGCGATTTCTTAGACTTGAAAATTCCCTTATTTTAACTTTAATTGCATCAGAAGTTAAACTAAAAGCATGAGAACAAATACAATAATTTATTTTAAACAAAGACTGAATTAGCAATTAAAAACACATTTGTACTGCCAACCCGACTGCACCACCAGCCTCCTTTCATACGCAACAATGCACTGAAGTATCTTCAACATAAGTTTATGTGTCACTTAGTATATGGAAAACTATAGGTTACTTACGTAACCCCAGGTCTCAGAGTAACATGAAGTGAGATGTCTCACTATGGGATGCGTCTCATCGCGGAGCAAACAGAAGCATCAATCTCATTACGCCAATCCTGATTGGCTGGTGATCTTGACGTCAGTGTCAGGGGAAATCACCCCCTATAAGTAGCTTGCGCCACAACGCATGCGTCATTCAAAATAAGCACCTCTTCTCGCTTCACCATAGCAAGGAGGGCCGTCTGGTGAGACATCTCACTTCATGTTACTCTGAGCCCTGGGGTTACGTAAGTAACCTATAGTTCTCATTCATAACACTCCGTTCGATGTCTCACTATGGGATATTGTAGCTCACGTATTGTCAGACGAGCTTATCTCGAAAATCACCGATCAACCAGAATTTAACAGGTAGAGTCCTGACTCAACAAGGTGCCCAGCACTGCTCGGGCCACGCTTGGAGCGGAGACGTCTAGCCTGTAAAAGCGGACAAAAGTGAGCGGCGAGGACCAGCTCGCCGCTGCACAGATGTCTTGGATGGAAACACCCTTGAACAAAGCCCAGGATGTAGCCAGGCCCCGAGTCGAGTGAGCCCGCAGACCCGAAGGTGCTTGCAAATTCTGACTCGTATAGGCCAAAACAATTGCCTCCACAATCCAGTGTGAGAGCCGTTGCTTAGTAACAGGCTTGCCCTTGTGAGGGTTAGCCCAGGACACGAAGAGTTGGTCATTAAGACGAAGCTCCTTTGATCTGTCCATATATGTGTGTAAAGCCCGGACTGGACACAACAGATCCTGCTGCTGCTCCCCGGAGGAGACCAGCGGTGGAGGAAATGCCTCAATGTCAATTGGGGTACACGAACCAACCACCTTTGGTGTAAAGGCAGGGTTGGGCTTCAACAACACTCGTTTGCCCTGGGGTAAACTGAGTGCATGAGGGATGTACAGACAGTGCATGCATATCGCTGACCCGCTTGGCGGATGCCAGGGCCAGTAACAGCACTGTCTTGAGTGACAGATGTTTCATTTCAGCTCCTTCCAGGGGTTCAAATGGGGTCATTCTGAGCCCATTCAAAACCACTGCCAGGTCCCATAAGGGCACCAGCGACCTGGAGACAGGGAGGAGCCTGCGAGCTCCCTTCATAAAACGGCAAACCAAAGGGTGTTGGCTAGCCGTCTTACCCTCAAAGCCCACATGGCATGCAGCAATAGCAGCCAGGTACACCTTGATCGTGGAGAAAGCTCTGTGTTTATCGATCAAGTCCTGTAGAAATGATAAAATCACCCCGACAGGACATTGAAAAGAGATGTGTCCTTCTTGAAGGCACCACTCCTCAAACACCCTCCACTTACAGTCGTAAAGAGACCTGGTGGAGGAAGCTCTCGCACTCTGAATAGTGTGAAGGAAATATTTTTGTTTATGTGTTTGTACCAAAAAGCATTTTGTGTTTCACATAGGTCTGCTATAACTTAGAGCAGGGGTTTAAGAGGTTAAAGGTTAAAGGGTTAAAGGTTCCGCTTTCCTGTTGGGGGACTGTGACTAACTGCCAGAGGACTTTAACAGACTGTCTTTGTCTCTGAATCCAGGTTCTTGTGATTATCGATCAGAAGACGCGCGAAATAGAGGCTCCTCCTTGATTATCTGTGTAGATTTGCGCTGTGTTTCTGTGTAATCTTCAGTGTTGGCTGGGGAATCACATGATGAAGACGTGTGAGAACCCTGCCAATGCTCCCGGCCGTTGGCTCTCATTAAACTCAGTGTTTGATATAAAGCGGACTCCAGCCTCCATTCCTTCCATCTACATTGCTGAAAAGAAAATCTCTCTCACAAATAGTGTTTATCACCTTCTGAGGGAGTCCCACTGTATTCAGATTGTACCACTCACGGGTCAGGCCCATAGTGCCCCGCGCTCTGGGCGTGGGTGAAGGATTGCCCCCCCGGCTTGAGACAATCTGTCCCTGCGTGGTGGGGCCTGCCATGGCTGCCCGCACATCAGCTGATATTTGTCCGCCCTAGCCCGTACGTTGCGGGCTAGGGCGGAAACATCAGAGTAAGTGTGTGGCGTTGCTCCTTCACTCTGGCCAGAGTTGGGGGTAACAGAGCCAGGGGTGGGAACGCGGAGGTCAATCGTGTACGAGTGTGTCCCCGCCTAACAGTGCGTTTAAATCGTGCATTAAAGAGAACAGCTGTCATTGAGCATTTTTTCTTTATGCGAACAGATTTAACGCGGCTCCGCCGTAACGCACCCACAGCGGACTCACGATCCTTGGATGTGGAATCCAGTCTGCATAGAGTGATGCACCTCTGGACAGTAGTTCTGTCCCGAGGTGCATCACTCCCGGTACCTGTGTCGCTCTCAGAGAGAGGAGACGTCTGCCGCTCCAAGGGATCAGTTTGTGTGCCAGTGAGTGTGACTGGAGACAACGCAACCTCCCTTGGCGGTTCATACACGATATCGTGTTGTCTGTCCTCACGAGGACATGGTGTCCTCTGAGAGAAGGCAGGAAGCGTTTTAGGGTGGGGAACACCGCTAAATGCTCCGGGTAATTTACGTGCGCCCGCTGGAGGTCTCTGCTCTAGAGACCTCTCACCGGGCGACCTTCGTCTGACATGCGTCCGTGGTGACCACCTTCCGTGAAAGGACAGCACCCGTAGGCGCGTCCCGCACTAGAAAAGTCGGGTGTAGTGCCACTACGCATTACATAATAACCAATACGCTCCGCACGCCGTGTGACGGTGGTGCCTTCACAGCCCCAACCGGCACTGCGCATGCGCGTGACGGTGGTGCCTTTACAGCTCCAGCCGGCACAGCGCATGCGCGTGACGGTGGTGCCCTTAAAGCCCCTCCACAGACCCGCCAATAATCCGCCTTTTGAGAGATGCCGTAGCTGCTCTCAGAAGGGGAACAATTGACAGGCTGTTTATTGGCTTCATTGATTTTCTTTTCATTTTTTTGAGCTGCGCCCTCGGCCTGAAGCCTGGATGCGTCAGCGGCAAATGTTTTATGACAGAGGAATCAATCAATGTGTGACATGTGTTTGTGCGGACTTGAGGATGGTGTTTAGGCATCTCTCGAGGCGGCGGGAACACATTCACGCCGCTCGCTTCTTCTTCCTCGACTGCTGGCCGACATTCTGGGTTGGCTGAGCCTGAGCTGCAGCCGGAACCGGAGATTTTCTCGGCCAACTTGCCTTTGTCTCCAGCCTGGGCTGGGGACTCGGGGTGGGCTGCGACCTCTGCTTGTCCGGTGCTTTAAACCGAGCAGAGTTCGAGACAGCTTAGGTGAAGGACTGCTGCTGCGAAGGCAGCGGCTGGACCCTTCAAATGTCCGTGACCGCTGCCATCTCGTCCAGAGTGGCTGCTCCCGGGCTACCCGACAGGTCCTCGCAGAGCTCCGCTTGGTAGGCGGTTAGCAGCGAGGACACGTTCAGGGCCCTGGCGGACAGCGCTGCCGCTTTGTAGGACTTTTCAGTCATTGTAGACTGAAAGCGGTCCGCCTTTGCTGGCAGTGTGGGGTTCCTGCTCGGTGAGGGGCCCACCTTCGGTAGAAGGTGGGCCGCCACCAGCGGTTCCATGGGCGGTATGCGGAGCAGGCCGAGCCTCTCCATTCCATCGCAGTCCAGGGAGGAGGCACCCTGGATTGGGACCTTGTTGCTGAAGGGCCGGTCTCTCCACGAGACCGACACTCCATCCAACATTTCTGGAAAAACCGGGAGGAGTTGCCTCCCTTTGCCCGCTGTTTTGGGGAAGATGCTTCCCCTCGTAGCGGGACCTGGAGGTCTCCTTGGCCATTTCGGGCCACGGAACATTGAATCTGACCGCAGCGCGTTTGCACACGGCCTGCAGGTCCATGCTCAGACCGGGCGAAGCTGGTGTGCTGTCGCCCGGGAGAACAGCCCTCGCTCCAGGCTTTGCAGCCTGGGCCGATGACATGAAGGTGTCCTCTTCTTGTTCATCTGACTTGGCAGGAGGAACGCCAGGGCGCCCTCTTCATCGTCCTCCTCATAATCCAACTCGAGGACATCCTCCACGGGTGAGACCATGGTGAGGTCTAACCGGGAGCCCCAGCTTGGTAAAGCGCGGGAATCCATTCCTGCGTGTCTTGTCGTCACCGGGTCCCGGCCTGCCAGGGCGCGGGATTCCAGTTCTGAGGCCATCGCTGATAATGAGCCCCAGACCGACACGGAGAGGGGTTCGCTCTCTGTGGCGGACGACCCCGTGTCTTGACTGCCGGGCGGCGGGTCCATGGACATGGGGGGGTCCTGTTCCGACTCTTGACTGTGAAGCGGACACAATGTCCGCATGAGCCGGGGTTGTCGATAGCGCCTCGGGCGTGTTCCAGCCCGAGGCAGGACGAACAGACCTGGTGTGTGTCTGTGCCCGAGATCTTCAAACCGCAGCTGCAGAGTCCAGCCACCGTCTCCTCTGGTGTGAGGGAGAGGGGCGTCCATCTTTGTCGCCTCGTGGCGTGGAGAGGGCCCGCTCTCGACAGGTGGGATGGGAAAAAAGGTATTACCACCTTGTCCTTAACCTGGAGAAAAAGGACGGTGTGGGTATTTTATTCTCGGAGAATACTGACTGGTGTGGCAGTATGCTCCTTTTTTAATCCGTTTCCCCTCCGTGGGGAAGAGAAAAGAAAGACTTCCTCGCTACCGTGGTGTCGGTAGAGAGGGAGCGAGCTTGCAACAGGTGTGCTGCTAGCTTGAAAGAATCGGACCTACCTTACTTCCTCGTAGAGAAGGGCGAGGTCGATTTTTAACGGCGTTAGTACTACCGTCTTCCTGCGAAGCAGAAGGAGTTGCGCCCGTCGACCAAAATGGTATTTTGGGTTCAGTCTGTGGACAGTGAAGCTTGCCCGGCTACTGTGAGATGTGCTCTGAAGCGAGAAGAGGTGTTTGAATGACGCATGCGTTGTGGCGCAAGCTACTTATAGGGGGTGATTTCCCCTGACGCTGACGTCAAGATCACCAGCCAATCAGGATTGGCGTAATGAGATTGATGCTTCTGTTTGCTCCTCGATGAGGCGCATCTCATAGTGTCACAAGTTAGACACTTTTATTATTGTTTGTTTGATGCAACATCTAAACTCTCCTGTCATTTCAGATCCCGCTTTCCTCCAGGCCCTTGTAATCAGCTCATTTCCCTCACCTGGTCTCCTCAGCCCTTCCCCTCACCTGTTACTCATTCCCTCATCACTCCACAGTATTTATACCACCTCATTATCAGTTGTCCTTTGCCAGATTGTCTTGTCGTTTCCGCCAAGCTCTCCAGTGAGTGTTGTGCTCTAGTCCCGAGTTTTGTCCTGCCCAGTTTTTGATTCCTGCCTGCCTGTCTGACGGATTTACTGGTTTTGACCCTGCCTGTCCTTGACCTGGAATAAACTGAACATTACTATACTGGTTGTATCTGAGTCGTGCTATTGGGTTCTGATCTGTACCTGTGATCGTGACACATAGTGAGACATCGAACGGAGTGTTATGAATGAGAATGGCACATGATGTGATACGAAAAGCAATTATATACAGAGTGTTTAAAAGCACTCATCCTATATATCTTTATTATCTTTAGCTAAATGAAAACTGCATTCAACATGTGTTAGAATCATGAAAACCTTTCAAAGGCTCATATCAATATTTTTATTTGTTTGTTTAGTATAGCAATTTGTTGTTTTTATTTGTCCGAAAAACAGACTCAGATAGAAAAATTGGTTTCATTTCTGTGTGTAGGACTGATATATGTTTAACTGCCTTACTCGAGGAAAATTACGAGTTTAGTTCCGTCAAACACTACGTCTTTAAACCCTAAACTTTGGGATTTTAGCCTTTGGAGACCATTAACATGCACACAAACCCGTATAACACACTTCATCTTAGGTTAGTAAATGTCATGGTTAAAGGGTTAGGGTTACACTAGAAATAGATCATAGACAGACTATAAGGTTCAAGAGCTTTTGAGACCCGATATTCTATCTGTATGAAAAACCGTTGACTCAATGTGATAAACAATGATGAATCATCTGAACATGTTAATTGTGGAGTGATGAAAGTGCTTGGGAAAGAGAGACAAGCGAAGAGAGATGGGAAAACTATTACACTTTGCAATATAACTAAACCTTTGGGTTGGAACTCCTTTTTCAGCAAATAGCATATGTGTCCTAATATTTACACTGAAGTGTTTGGGATGCCTGAAAGGCACGTGTACACAGCATAGATGTTCCATTAACTTGTAATTTTTTCACATGCTAGGGGCCAATTAAGCAATTCACTAAGCAATTTTCAGAGTAATTTCACGCCGGCTATCTGTAAGCTTGTCAGCAAGAATTAATGTGCAAATTAAGCTTTGAAAAGTAGCTGTAGGCCTTTTTACAGGCCTCAGCCATAATGGTCCTGGGTGCATTGTAACAGAGGCTCTGTGTCCGTGAGGATAACAATCACACGGCATCTGGAGCCCATCAAGCCTTGAGCATAAACGGCCTCCTATCGCAGTCGGGGAAGATGATAAAGCTGCGTCAAAAATAAATGCCTTTTTTATACTTTAGTAAACAAACTTCAACATAGAGGCTGTAATGCTTTTTTGTGTTCAACAACTTGACATTTTGATGAAGTTGCTATTTAAAAACGCATTTTCAAATGCCAATTTGAAAAATAAAGACACTGTATGAAAGGCACGTGTCTGCCTGCCTGCCTATAGCTTTGCCGATATCTGTGTTGATAGGTAATAGATTAAGAGCGGTGAATCATTTTAGAAACAGGAAGCGCTCAAACGTTTGTGTCATAGTCTGCTCCATCATTCACCAGTAGTTTTCCATTCACCTGTCTCACCTGTTTTCCACACCCACTCGTTAACTCACTCTCTTTCTCTTCTGCACCCATTAGCTTCTGCCAGTATTTAAACCCGCACCTTACACACACTCTTTGCCAGATTGTACTTTGCCTCATGCTTGTCTCTCCCGCGTTCAACACTAGATTGCCTACCCGGTTCCGACCCTGCCTGTCCCCGACCTGCCTGCTCTGCCTGTTTCCTGATCCTGCCTGTCCCTCGACTATCCTGCCTGGCCTGTTATCCGACCCGGCCTGTCTCCACGCTGACCGCCTCGCTTACTCCCTGACCCTCTGCCTGTCCCTGACTCACCTTCTGCCCGCTGTCCTCCGGTGCGTTATACTGCCCGGTTGGTATTCCTCCGATCCAGTGGAATCTCCAATAAAGTATATTACCAATTCTCCTTGGTTTCTCGAGTGCTGCATTTGGGTTCTCCTTAAGATTGTGACAGTTTGTGTGAGTTTATCTAATTTAGCATTGATTCCATGTCAGCCACAGCTTGTTATAAAAAACATGACTGATAGTGTGTTTAACAAACTTAAACTAGCTTTATTAAATGTCAGGTCTTTGGCAGGAAAAACATTTTTAATCAATGATTTTATCACTGAGCACAATCTCGATTTTATGTTTTTAACAGAAACTTGGATTGAAGAAAATAACAGTGCAGCTGTTCTTATCGAATCAACCCCTTACAACTTTAGTTTTATGAGTCAGGAAAGAATGCATAAGAAAGGGGGTGGAGTTGCTATTCTGTTCAGTGATTCCCTTCAATGCAGGAAGACATCGTATGGAAACTTTGATTATTTTGAATATGTGGCCCTTCAGCTGAAATGCTCCTCTCGAGCTCTGTTCCTAAATATCTATAGACCACCCAAATACTGTGCAAGCTTTTTTGATGACTTTACTGAACTGCTGTCTATAGTGTGTATTGACTTTGACTGTCTAGTCATTGTTGGTGATTTTAACATCCATGTTGACAACCCCCAGGACAGAGGGGCTAAAGAACTGTTTTGTGTTCTTGATAGCTATGGACTGACTCACACAATAAGGGGCACACTCTGGACTTAATTATCTCAAAGGGTCTGAATATCTCTAAGGTTGTGGTGACTGATGTTGCACTCTCTGACCATTCCTGTGTTTTCTTTGAGAGCTCTATTTCTGTTCACAAAAATGTTCAAAAAGAGATAACCACAAAGCGATATTTAACTGAAAATACTAGGGAAATGTTTACTCAGAATTGTTATTCCACACTTGCCCCTGCTAACATCTCAGTAAATGAGCTAGTAGATAATTTTAATTCAAAAATAAAAAATGTTATAGTTGCCATTGCTCCAACTAAGGTAAAGGAAGTGTCTGGCAAGAAAATATCTCCATGGAGAAAGGCCATGACCGTGAAAACAGAAAAAAGAGAATGTCGAAAAGCTGAACGCAGGTGGGGAAAAACAAATCTCCAGGTTCACTTTGAAATCTATAAAGAGAGACATGGCCTTTATAATTTGGAATTTAAAAAACGCACAACAATCGTTCTTCTCTGACATCATTACCAAAAACAAAAACAACGCACGTGCCTTGTTTGCTACCGTCGACAGACTAACTAACCCCCCAGTGTCAGTAGCCTCTGAATTTCTATCCACCAGGGCGTGCAATGATTTTGCCTCCTTTTTCACTGACATGTTTTCAAAGATGTTTTGCCTTGCATGGCCTCAGATCTACTTCATATAGTAAACAAATCTCTTCACTCAGGTGTTTTTCCACAGGCCCTGAAAACTGCAGTCATTAAACCGCTCTTAAAAAAGAATAATCTAGATGCTTCAGTAATGAACAATTACAGGCCCATATCAAACCTCCCATTTATAGGTAAGATCATTGAAAAAGTTGTTTTTCAACAGTTGAGTAATTTATTGCATTTAAATAACTGTTTCGATGTGTTCCAGTCAGGCTTTCGTCCAAACCACAGCACTGAGACTGCTCTTGTAAAGGTCTTTAATGACATCCACTTAAACACAGACAGTGGCAGAACTTCAGTGTTAGTATTATTAGATCTCAGAGCTGTGTTTGACACTGTTGACCACAGCATATTACTAGACCGACTGGAAAACTGGGTGGGACTTTCGGAAACAGTTCTAAATTGGTTTGAATCCTACCTAAAGGACAGAAACAACTTTGTTTCTATAGGTACATACACATCTGAGTTGACAAATATGACATGTGGGGTTCCTCAAAGCTCCATCTTGGGGCCTCTTCTCTTTAACATCTACATGCTACCACTGGCTCGGATAATGAAAAACAACAAAATAAGTTACCATAGCAATGCGGATGACACACACATTTACATAACCATTTCACCAGGAGACTATTCTCCAGTTAAAACACTGAGTAAGTGCATTGAACAAATCAATGACTGGATGTGTCAGAACTTTCTCCAATTAAACAAAGATAAAACTGAGGTAATGGTTTTTGGAGCAAAGTCAGAACGTATAAAAGTGAGCGCTGAGCTTCAGTCTGCAATGTTCAAAGCAACAGATAAAGCCAGAAATCTAGGTGTAGTCATGGACTCTGACCTCAGTTTCAACAGTCACATTAAAACAGTTACTAAATCAGCCTACTATCACCTAAAGAATATATCTAGGATTAAAAGACTAATGTCACAGCAGGATTTGGAAAAACTTGTCCATGCTTTTATCTTCAGTAGACTGGACTACTGTAATGGTGTCTTCACAGGTCTCACTAAAAAATCTATTAGGAAGCTGCAGCTGATTCAGAACGCCGCTGCTCGAGTCCTCACTAACACTAAGAAAGTGGATCACATCACTCCTGTTCTGAAGTCTTTACACTGGCTTCCTGTGTGTCAAAGAATATATTTCAAAATACTGCTGCTGGTTTATAAAGCAATGAATGGTTTAGGCCCAAATTACATTTCTGACCTCCTGCTACATTATGAACCATCCAGATCTCTCAGGTCTTCAGGGACTGGTCAGCTTTCTGTCCCCAGAGTCAGAACTAAACATGGTAAAGCAGCGTTCAGTTATTATGCTCCAAATATCTGGAACAAACTCCCAGAAACCTGCAGGTCTGCTGCAACTCTGACTTCTTTTAAATCCAGGCTGAAGACTTTTCTTTTTGACGCTGCTTTTAATTGAACTATTCATATCTTAGACTGCACTGTAATTTTTATACATTTATTTTTTCTTTTAATGTTTTAAATGTTAACGTAATTAATTTCTCCATGACATTTATGAGAGGGACTGCTCGAAAGTAGGATATTTGGGATATCCATCGTAGCCAGGGTTTTACGATCAGTTTTTGGGTGATTTGTACTGAGGAACAAGTATCACATCACCGACGGGTGAAAAATAGTGTTTTGGTAACACGAGGTGTTCAGGTAACACTTAAAGACTTTGTTATGGAACGCAAAGCAGAGTAGGGGGCTAGTACACCCTCCTGAGGGTCCGATTGTGGATGTCATGCAAGCATAACATGGTGAAAACAATCAGTCTAAATTAACAATCGGGACGGAAATGTTCGGTTTTCCAAAGGGAGGTTCTGTGAATAAATTAAAAATCAAGAACCGAAATAATTGAACTATTCATATCTTAGACTGCACTGTAACTTTTATCTTTTAATGTTTATTTTATTAGCTTTTCTTTTTAATGACTGATTTTAAATACCATTTTCTTAATGTCTTTCATTTTTGTTTTTCTTTTAATGTTTCTTTTATTATCTTTTACTGTTTTTAAATGCCTTTGTCTGAATGTCTTTCATTTTTGTAAAGCACCTTGAATTGCCTGGTGCTGAAAGGTGCTATATAAATAAACTTGCCTTGCCTTGCCTTGCCTATGAGGAACCAAGCTGTTTTACTCTCAAATAATAATGTGTACTTGTTGGTAGACACCCCAGGCAAAAACATTGTTTCCAATGCACTGATTTATTTTTTAATTCTTGACTTTCTTGCTTCCAGACATGTCTTTTTTCCGACCAGTGTTAAGACAACATTCAAATACACATGTAGGTGTTAATTGTATTACATGTGTCTGTTTGCGTTTGTAACAGCTCCTTAATTAATTAATGCGTTCCTATAATGGTTGTTAAGTTGGAGCTTTTAGCCAATCATAATAAAGTCAGTAGCCTATGTGTTGCTGGGTCAGATAAATCTGCCCTAAGGCCTTCAGAATCAATAGTGCGGGTGCTTGTAACAAATGGCAATTAAACTGTTGCATTGATCAGATTTCCATTTGGTGAAACTGTAGCCATCTAGCAGGCGTGCGATGACGTCGCAAACACTAGCGTGTGTAGCGACCTGCTAGCAAATGGCATCTGTAGCGTCCTGAGCTACCTGCACAAGTTAAAATATTGTTGTGCCAATTGTAAGGGGCTGAGAGGCAGGGTAGTGGGAGGCACCTACATTCCCAATAGGTGGCTCCACCCTCTTCCAATTAGCAGTATTGGGAGCAGGGGTGGAGACCTCACACCTGGTGCTAATCACTCCCTCAAGGGAGACAAAGCACACAGAGTTGCTCAGTTGTGTGTGGCACATGGAGGGAGCAGGAGGCTCCCAGCGTGAGGAAACATTTTGGTAAGCTGGTAAGTCGGTTAGCGGCCCTGCTACGTTAGCCCAGACCCGGCGTCATGGGCGGGCCATCTAGGATTTGGACCCGCCCATCCAGGATGTCAGCTCGCTGTTTTTAACAGGGCTGAATACAACATTTTAATTGTTTTATTATTATGTTCAGTTGCGGAGCCAGGGATATACTGGGGTAGGCTACAGCCATACCAAGAAATGGCTTAGCCCCACCATGAAAAATGATGTTAAAGTAAGCAAAATGAAGTCCACCAACTCGGGCAGAGTAAATTGCACAGACAG
Source organism: Pseudochaenichthys georgianus (assembly GCF_902827115.2). Classification (NCBI taxonomy): domain Eukaryota; kingdom Metazoa; phylum Chordata; class Actinopteri; order Perciformes; family Channichthyidae; genus Pseudochaenichthys; species Pseudochaenichthys georgianus. The sequence continues at coordinate 9,359,922 of NC_047510.2, forward strand.
CAGTTAGTAAGATTGATTCAGCAGTCACTTGTCTGGAAATAGCCTACCGAAGACTAGAAATGGTTTTGAAAACTTTTGTCATGTAGTGATCGTCTTCTCAATAGAACATATTTGATGTCTTCTGGCCAATCAGAATCAAGATAACAGCGTGGTGTTGTTGCAGGAAGTCCCGATGGAGAATACTTTTGCTGTAGTACATCTCTATTATACATCAATACAACATTGCGTGTTGATAGAAATCAACACGTAATGAAATAAGACCCCACGGTTTGATGATTGATAGGTGTGTGGGCTGTCTTTCATTTTGACACACAGAACAATGGGGGCTATCCACCCTTATCCACAATGTAAAGTAATTCACACAGCCTCTTCTCTCTTCTCTCTGTGAGGAGCAGCAGGTTCAGCTTTCAGAACAAAGTAACAAAAAACTAAAATGGCATTCATTTTTTTAAATATGTATTAATAGATTTATTTATTTTTCTTCTCAAGAGAGTACCAGAATGTGTATTTTATGTTAGTATTTAAAAAAATCTCCTGGGGAAAAATCCCCCAGACCCCCCTGCAGGAGTTGGGTTTTCAGCATGTCAACTCTTTCACCTGTGGGGAAATTGCAGGATTGGCTCCAGGTGCCCTTTTTATTTACTACAAGACAAATGTGCCTTTTTATTTCATACAGTTCAATTTGGATTGAGACAGGGAAATAATCTAAACCTCACGCGTGGCGTTTCACTGTCAAGGGGGGTGATATAGCATGTATGTAATTAGGCCTACATTGCAAATACTGACTTGAGCCCTACCTCTCTATGGGTTAGCCCTAACATAGATTACCCAACAAAAATACTCTGGAGCCGCCACTGATTATTTTGTTGTTATTTGTAGGAATTTGTCCTAATATTTTTTTTTGTTTTAAACTATGTTGAAAGATTAGTTTAATATCCTTTTTTTTTTTATTTTGCTATGAAATTCTGAATGAAATTCTGAATGAAAGGCTGCGCGCGAGACTGTTTTTTCTCTGGGTTGAGTCGTGTGGGTTTTTGAGTGAGATGCGGCACAGCAGCCTGTCAGTATACTCTTGCTAGGTTAGTTTGGCTATTATATGTATCTGCAACAATGGATATCATAGTGGTTCATGAAAGGAATATGGCAACTCAGTGCCAGATGCAGGCACATTATAAGACATCAGTTACGTTATCAACGAGCTAGCAAGCCAGCCAGGGACAAGGGAGGCTGGCAATCAATTATATTTTGAAGAGAAATTGACTCTCAAGCCGGCTCTCTCACAAACTCCTGCTCTGTGCGCAAGCAGACCGTGGCACACGCTCTCTGCCTCGCTCAATCTCTCTCTATCTCCCTTTCTCTCCATCGCTCAACCTCACTCCACTTCTCCACCCTGTGTGAGCTCCTCAAGTTTGCCTGCGTGCTTGCCCAAGTTGGCACAGTGTTACAAATGTGCCACAAAACCAAACAATGGATGTAGCCTATAATAAGACCGTCAACAGCCTTATGGCAACCTAAAGCCCCTCTGTTTCCGTAACAACAATTCACGAGCGCCTCCCTCACCCCCGCCCCCCCCAATTTAGATTTCCCGGGAAATGTAAGTTTCGGGGTGGGCCCGCCCTGGTAAATTAAATGCCCGCCCAGAGACTCATGTCTTCCGCCGGGTCTGCGTTAGCCTTTGTTTAAGGGAAGGTATTTTTGAGTTTAATAGTAATAAAGCCTTTTTTGGATTTGAACACTGCCTCTGTCGTGATTGCTACACTACCACTTTTCTCTTTATCTGCCCAGTCCTGTTACACTGGTGGAGAATGTGGGCATAAGGACTCTAGTGGTGGTGTTGCAGTCAAAAAGTTTCAAAGAAAAAGGAAGAACGTTTTTTGCATTTTTAAGATGGAGGATGTATTAAGAGAGTCGGTGCGCATTTCTACTGAGCAGCAGACTCTGCAACGGGAGATGATACAGGAGCAGCGGAAACAGAATGCGATTCTCCATGTGGAGGTCCAAATATGCCTAACAGTAGCCTCTCTTATCCAGAGGGGAGTAACCGTGCAGCCTAACCCAGGTCAATTAATCCCCAAAATAACAGAGAGTGATGAGATAGAGGCCTACTTAACAGCCTTTGAGCGCACAGCTGAAAGAGAGGGCTGGCCAAGGGACTCCTTGGCGGATCTGGTTGGACCGTTCCTCCTGGGCCCGGCACAGCAAGCTTACTTCGACCTCTCTCCTGACCAAGCAAAGGATTACGTCGTCTTGAAGAGGGAAATCTGGCAAGGTATGGCTACAGCTTAGCAACAAGAGCCCAGCGGTTCCATGACTGGAAATACAAGCCAGAGTTGTCAGCCAGGGCCCAGATATATAACCTAGCCCGGGTAACCAGAGCCTGGCTGACATGCAACCCTGAAAAGTTAAGTGTTTTAGAGAGGATAATGATGGACAGATACATTCGGTCTCTGCCCTATGAGATCAAGAAAATGACAAGCCAGCAGAATCCAGCCAGTCTGGATGAGGTGGTTAGCCACGTGGCCACAGCGGACCTGCTTAAGTCCACACAAACAGACACCGAGTGGGGCCGGAAAGTCAGTGGGGAAGCCTCAAGGACTAGACGGGCACGAGAACCGCCACGGGAACCAGAAGAGGTAAGGCGATGAGCTAAGGATGAGCTAATGCCGACTGCCCACTCATCTGGTGCAAGGCCCTGCCACCTTCTTGACTCTTGCTGGGTGCAGGAAATCTCCCTGGAAAGATGCAGAGGAGTGGACTCAGGAAGTGTGGTGTCCCACCTCCTCAACCATTTGCCATCCGAAGAGACTGTGGCTGTCTCCAGTGTCCATGGGGACACTAAATTATACCCCACATGCTTCATCCACCTTACCACGGTTAAAGGCAGCTGTATGCTGAAAGTGGGGCTGGTTCCTTCCCTACCAGTCCCAGTCTTGGTGGGGCGAGACTGCCCACTATACAAGCGTCTGCGGCACCAGAAGGAGGTGAGTCCCAAAAAGCCCAAGCGTGCCAAAGGAAAACGAGGGAAAGGAGAAATTGCCACCCAGGGTACTTCTCCTCAGCAGTCCCCCAAAGTTGTGTGTGCTGTGCCGTAGGAGCAGTGAGGCAACCAATCTTCCAGTGCAGATGAGGCAAATTATAACCCTTTTGTTGCTTTCCCTGGAGACCTAAGCACAGGGGATGAGGAGGGTGAAGACTCATTGCTTCTAAGTCTGAAGGGCCAGTTCGGGACCGCCCAGATGGAAGACCCCAATCTGTTGCATGCACGCAGCAATGTTACGGCAATAGAGGGAAAACCAGTTCCAGGAGTAGACAATGAGGTGGCCGAAGTTGAATACGGTCCAGGGCTATCCAAAGCTCAGTTACAGCAAACCAAGGAACTGGTTCAGCAGAGTTTGGATGTGTTCTCACTACGACCTGGACGCACAACGATGGTGGAACATGAAATCCACAAAGAGCCGGGCCAAAAGGTAAAGATGCGGCCCTACCGGGTGCCGGAGGCAAGACGGGCGGCCATTGAGCAAGAAGTGCAGAAAATGCTGGCTATGGGGGTGATTGAAGAATCTCACAGTGAGTGGACCAGCCCTGTCTTTCTGGTTCCTAAGCCAGACAAAACCAACAGGTTCTGTAATGATTTCAGAAAATTGAATGAAATCTCCAAGTTTGATGAGTATCCTATGCCCAGGATAGATGAGCTAATTGATCGGCTTGGGGAAGCCAGGTATATCAGCACTCTGGACTTGAAAAAAGGGTAATGGCAGGTCCCGCTTGAAGCAGCCTCAAGAGAGAAGACGGCCTTCACCACCCCCACAGGGCTGTACCAGTATACTGTACTTCCCTTCGGGCTTCATGGAGCACCAGCCACGTTCCAGAGACTGATGGACAAGGTCCTGAGGCCACATCGTGAGTATGCAGCTGCCTATTTAGATGACGTTGTTATCCACAGTGATTCATGGGATAGCCATCTCATAAGGCTTGCAGCAGTGCTGGAATCTCTCCGCAGGGCGGGCTTGACAGCCAATCCAAGAAAATGCAAGCTTGGACTGGAGGAAGCTGAATAACTGGGCTTCACCATTGGGCGCGGCAACGTCAGACCACAAGAAAGGAAGGTCCAGGCAATCCAGGACTGGCCCCGGCCATCAACAAAGAAACAGGTGAAAACATTCTTGGGTCTGACGTCCGACTATTGCTGTTTCATCCCAAACTTCTCCACAATAGCCTCTCCCCTTACAGACCTGACCAGAGCCGCTAATGGTCAAGTGGACAGGAGAGGCTGAACACGCCTTTGAGGGACTGAAGAGGGCTCTCTGTGCACGGCCGGTGTTGGTGACCCCAGACTTCAGCCGGGGGATGATTGCAGATGGATGCGTCAGAGGTGGACATGGGAGCAGTACTATCCCAGGAGGTTCTCGGTGAGGAACATCCCGTCACGTACATCAGCCGGAAGCTGAACACAAGGGAACAAGGAGCCGGAGCCAAGCATGGGAATGCAGTTGCCCTGTCCCGTAGAGATGCCCTGTGGACCATGGTTGCCTCTCCTAGGCCAGTACTGTAGGGGGGGGGGGGGTGTAAGGGCCTGAGAGGCAGGGTGTGGGAGGCACCTACATTCCCAACAGGTTTGTTTGTTTGTAGCCTTTATTTAACCAGGTGAAGCCCCTTGAGATCAAAAGATCTCTTTTTCAAGGGTGGCTACACCCTCTTCCAATTAGCAGTATTGGGAGCAGGGGTGGAGACCTCACACCTGGTGCTAATCACTCCAGACAAAGCACACAGAGTTGCTCAGTTGTGTGTGGCACATGGAGGGAGCAGGAGGCTCCCAGCGTGAGGAAACATTTTGGTAAGCTGGTAAATCGGTTAGCGGCCCGGCTACGTTAGCCTTTGTTTAAGGGAAGGTATTTTTGAGTTTAGTAGCAATAAAGCCTTTTTTGGATTTGAACACTGCCTCTGTCGTGATTGCTGCATTACCACTTTTCTCTTTATCTGCCCAGTCCTGTTACACAATTTTAAAGCTGATTTTCCAAACCACAATGGCTGACAGCAGAGGAGAAATTCATTTGGTGAAGCTAGCAAGCCTGTCGCTTGTCCGCCACTTTCCATTCACTAACTACATGCATCTTGGTTCACAGCCTCCGAGGAGTACTGCACATTGCATTTCTGGGAAGGCCTGATATTCGCAACTGATATACTTGGTGTTTGGAGCCATAGAGGGTTTGAAAACTTGAGTTGTCTAACCAAGGCAGCGGCGAGACACAAAGTACGGCTGGACACGGTGCATTTGAAAACGTGTGGGGAAGCCCGAGTGGATGTACAGCTTAACGAACAAGTGCCCAGGGAAACGGAGCTCCACAATGTTTTTTGCCAGAAATATGACTGAACAGACTCTACTTCCAGCATTATCCTCCATGGTGATAGAACAGAACTTATTATTGGAACTGAATGGCCTAAGTGTGAAATCCACGGCCCTCTTCTGATGTGAATACTTCACTGTAGCCAATATCCTAAACTAAGAATGTAAGACGAGATATAATACATGGTTTTCAACCAGATAATAACATTGAAAAATCTCCAAAATACTTGTGCAGGACACTCAATGTTCTGGATAGAATGTGTGTGACGGCTGTCGCCTTGCCTTCTGCATTAACCGGCCTGTGAGCATTCTGTGTGTGTATATGTGTGTGTGTATATGACTGCCTTTAGGTACAAGGCCCGGACTGGCCATCGGGAGGAACGGGAGGTTTCCCGATGGCCTGGTCTGTTAAGTGGCCTGCTGGCCTGAGGAATTTTGTTATGTATTGTGAACGCAACGCTGCACATGTGGGTCTGACTCTGCCTCACAGAGCTGTCTACATGATGTGGCCTGCCGACATGGCCACTTTCATACAGATAATACACTAATGCCCTCGATTGGTCTCTGTGTGTCATTCAAGCTCGGGAGGGTGTGTATGTGTGGCGCGAGAGAGAAAGAAAGCGCGTGCACCGGTTACGTGTATTGTTGTTGTTAGCATATGGTGCTAACGGATATAATGAGCTGTCAACAAGGTGGAGGGAGAGGCCTCTGCTGTCAGACTGATCACTACAGCTCAGGTGAGGTAAAGGACTCTGAGTGTTTAGATAGTTAACTTAGTCTAAGTTCTCTGTGGGTCTCAAACAGTTTGGTCACCATTTATGTAAACACATATTTCCATTTGAAGGGGGAGTGATTAGTAAAATATGCATGAATAATTAAAAAAAAATGTTAACTAGGTGAAAAAGGTAAGATAAACTTTAAAAACTTGTTGAGAGCTAAAACTAGTCTTTGCTGCTGCCTCAAAGAGGAGCAGGGAGGAGAGGAGGGAGACAGGAGAGTCTGATTCAGGAGCCCAGACACACTCACAACTATAAATGAACCAAAAACAAATAAATAAATAAGTTTCAATGTTTTTTCATATTGGATAATGGTATGTTATTGGTTATGGCCATGTTCTTATGATTTTATGATTATTTAAATGTATACAGTTCTGTTTCATATGGGTGTAGTCTCTTTATTTGCCCCTCAAAGTGCATCAGATTGATGCATTTAAGTACAACATTTTAAAAAAGAAATCTTACTGGGGGAGCATGCCCCCAGACCCCCCCATTGGATTTGAGGTCTACCTCCACTTAAAATATGTTCACATGGATAGGTTCCTAAATAGATTTGCCAACATTTTTTAAATAGTAACCCATGTCCATATGTTTATTCTGGGTAGTAGATTTAAAGTTTAGGGCTATCACTATGGGCAGCAACGCTGTAAATATTGACAATATTTGCATATATATATATATAATATATATTGTCTTTTTTGTTTGCCTGCGATGATGGTTCTTCAGGACTGCTTCTTAAGCTCAAATCACACTCTCGCAGACTTTTCCGGTGATTCTAAATTAGATGACAATGTATGTGTGTCGTTTAAGAGGAAAATATTTTTTTTGTTATTACTGTCAGGAAATGTACAACCTAACCCTGGTCCGCCCAGTAGTAGTAGTCAGATCGCTAGGTCTGGGTTGGGTTTCATCCATTTGAATGTGCGCAGTATGTTAGGTAAACTAGATTTTGTCCGCATTTGGGCAACCTCGACTGACGCTGACGTCATTGTTTTATCAGAAACATGGCTAAATAAATCTATTTTGGCCTCTGAATGGTTATAATGTGTATCGTTCCGACCGGCCTAATAAAGGTGGTGGCGTTGCCATTTATGTTAAGAATAAGTTCAGTGTAACCACATTAGTTTCCAAATCTATCAGTAAGCAATTCAAATGTTTAGCCTTAAATATAGAAGTGGCAAAGGGTCAATTGGTCATGGTGGTGGGCTGTTACAGACCCCCCTCAGCTGGCAAGGACTCCTTGTCTTCGCTAGCAAATATTTTATTGCAACTTGACTACAAGTAAATAGTGCTACTTGGAGATTTTAACTGGGACTGGTTAACTGCAGTATCAGAGGATTTTAAAAACCTTTGTATCTCTTTGAATGTTACTCAGATTGTTGACAGTCCTACTCGCCCTAACATTAAGTCCCCTAATAAATCCTCCCTAATTGATCTCATTCTAACTAATGTTCCCTATAAATACTCATCGGTGGGAGTATTTGCGAATGATGTGAGTGACCACTGTGCTGTAGCCACAATTAGGGACACTAAGGTCCAAAAGGTTAACCCTCGTATTATTATTAAGAGAGACATAAAACATTTTGTGGAGCAGGGTTTTCTCCATGATCTGTTTGGGTGTGATTGGGGGGAAATCGATCTGTGTGCTGATGTAGAAAGTGCATGGTCTTATTTGTATCTTAGTTTTATGGAGATCATTGATAGACATGCACCCCTGCGGGACGAGACAATCCTTGGTTTTCTGCTGAACTGTATAGTCTCCTGCATGAGAGAAACAAGGCCTGGGCAAAGGCTAGGAAATCAGGCTCAGAGGTAGACTGGCTGCGTTTTAGGCAGCTAAGGAATAGCTTCACTTCACATGTCAAAAGTGCTAAGTCGAAGTACTATTTGTCAGTTACCTCAGAAAACCTAAATAATCCTAGGACATTTTGGAAAGCCATAAAATCGATATCCACCGGTGAAATACGGAATGAGCTACCTCCTTGCCTTACCACAGCATCTGGCAATGTATCGGACAGGGCTACTATGCTAAATTGCTTTAATAAGCATTTTATGTCCTGTGGCTCTCTGTTTGATTCTGTGACTAACTCTGCTTCTGTGAACACCCCAATCCGTGACTCTGAACAATGTGGTCTGGAAAACCCTTTCAGTGTTACTCCTTTTACTGTTAATGTTGTTCATGAAGCATGATCTAAGTTAGATCCTAAGAAACCGGCTGGCCCGGACAACGGAGAACCTTTCTTTTTAAAGATAGCTGCAGATTGTATTGCTCCACCTCTTACTTCTCTTTTTAACCTCTCCCTCAACACAAATGCAATTCCAAAAGTATGGAAGTCAGCTTATGTCTTGCCTTTGCTAAAAGGAGGGGAGGCAACTATTTTAAATAACTATAGGCCAATCTCTAAATTGTCAGTTTTGGCGAATATGCTCGAACGCCTAGTGAGTGAACAAGTAAAGGCATTTTTATGTAAAAAGGATATCCTGTCTAAACATCAGTCAGGCTTCAGAAAGAAACATAGCACCATCACTGCGACAATGAAAGTGGTGAATGACATTACGAGTATTTGAGATAATAAGCAGAGTTGTGCAGCTCTATTTATTGACCTTTCCAAAGCGTTTGACACCGTTGATCATCACATCTTAAAGCAGAGGCTACTCAGTATTGGCATGTCCAGCCATGCAGTGGGGTGGTTTGTGAACTACCTCTCTGAAAGGTCCCACTGTGTTCACTTTGATGGGCTCACTTCTGAGTGGTTAAACATTGCTAATGGTGTTCCTCAAGGTTCTGTTTTAGGTCCACTTTTATTCTCCATATATATCAACAGCTTAGGTGAAAATGTGGATGAAGCTACTTTACATTTGTATGCGGATGATACTGTGATGTACTGTGCAGGTCCCTCTATTAAGGAGGCTGGTGTTAAATTACAGGCTGTTTTTAACATTATTCAGACTTCTTTTAAATGTTGATAAAACTAAGGTAATGCTATTTTCAAAAGCTAAAAAAACACCAGAGCCTGTTTTAGATATTGTTACTATGCAAGGACAAGTACTAGAAGTGGTTGCATGTTATAAATACCTAGGTATCTTGCTTGATTGTCTTACTTTTAAACTTCAGATCATTAATCTGCTTAAAAATCTGAGGGTTAGAATAGGTTTCTTTTTTAGAAACAAGTCCTGTTTCTCATTTGAAGCCAGGAAAAGACTTGTCACTGTGACCTTTTTACCTGTGCTGGACTATGGTGATTAGATATTTATGAATGCACCTGCCCATTGTCTGAACAAGTTAGATGCCGCCTATCACAGCGAACTGATATTTGTCACATATTGTAAAGCACTGACACATCACTGTACCCTGTATGCCAAGGCAGGTTGGCCATCACTTACTGTATGGAGGCTTAGTCATTGGTACACGTTTATTTATAAAGCCATGTTGGGTAAACTCCTGTATTACATCTGTTCACTGATAACACAGAGAGTTGCAAGCAGCTATTGTCTGAGATTGCATGATGTAGTAGTGTTACATGTGCCAAGAGCAAGGACTGTCTTAGGTAAGACAGCTTTTATGTGCGCAGCTCCACTTGCTTGGAACAATCTTCAGCAAGAATTTAAACTGAGCAATCTCATTCCTCTGCATGTTTTTAAAGCTAGGCTAAATGAAATGTGACCTGCTCTATCGAAATCAGTCGCATTGACCCGAAGACACATTTTGAGTTGTATACACTGTTGGAAAGAGGATATTGCTAGCTTTCTAATGATATCAGGATTGTTTTTGTACTCCAAATATTAAGCGAAATATGTCACATTATATAATGACTGTCACAGAGTCATCATTTTGAGAAAAAGGCCTTCAAAGTTTCCTCTTCTCTGGAATCCATCGATCTGATTGATTATTAGTGGAGCAAATGATCAAAATACTATGGAGGGAAGATATTTTCGTTTGGAGGGGAAGCTCGCAAGTGTGTGTGTGTGTGTGTTTGTGTATTTTTGCGTTTGTGTGTATTGTGTTTGTTTCCCGGGGAAAACCCTCACGAGAAACACCGGCTGTTGTTATGGCTGCTGTGACGTTAAGTTACTCCGTTCTCCGCTGGTAATTATGCCGTTACAAGCTTCAAAGTTGTATTTATCATCTGAATTTGCCGAAACAAGTTTAATATTTTGAAAGCCAAGACTTTGTTTAATTGAAATCAGATGAAAACAAACTGTAACGGAACCTGCCGTGTTATCTATTATTACTATACTCTTACATTCATAATGTCAGCCGGAGGGAGGGGGGGCGGCGCTGCGGAAGAGCAGATTGCGAGTGAGAGGTGCCTGTCTTCGTCCCTTTACAAGCTTCAAAAATGTATTTATCGTGTGATTTTGGAAATAAAAGTTTCATATTCTGAAAGCCAAGACTTTGTTTGTTTAAAATCAAACAAAACACCTGAACGTAAATCGACATTTATTTTGAAATAACGTTTATTTTGAAATGAGCCGTTGCGACTTCCAACTGAATTCGATAGAGCGGGTCACAAATGCTCTTTGATACTATGGGCACTTGTAAATGTCGATGACTATGTAAATGTAATCTGTAAATATAATGTATGATGTCCTTTATTGTTTTATGTTTCATGTGGAACCTATTTGCTGCAGGTCTCCCTTGAAAAAGAGATCTATGATCGCAATGGGACCAATCTGGTTAAATAAAGGTTTGAAATTAAATGAAACAAATAAATCCAGGAAAATAGCACAAAAGAAAACTGGTAGTGGCCTGGCTGGGTGTATAATTCCCGGCCTGACTTATTGTCCCAGTCCGGCCCTGTTAGGTGCTATGGTTACCGCATCGGTGTGACGTTGGTTAGTTCCTCCCACCGGAAGAGGTCTGGACGACGCTTGATGACGCGGGATGACGCTACTTAAGCTGAGACGCTGCTGTCATTCGGCGCGCTGGATTTGTGCCAGGACGCCTCGCTACTCTACTCTCCAAATGTTTGTGTATGTTCTGTGCCTCACTATTTTCGCCTTAAGTGCCCATGTTGTTCTGTGATTGTGATAATCTGTGGCCTCCTTTTGTTTACTTATATTATACCTAGACAGCTCCTTGTTTAAAGAGCCTATATTTGAGTTTATTATTAAAATAAACCTCTTACCAAGAACATCTGGTTTCGTGTTGCTTCCCTTTTACCCTAAACGAGCTGGGGAGGTAACAATGTCTCATAATGTGTCTTCCATGAGACATCCATCCCTGTCAAAACTGTGCACAATGAGGAAAACAAAAACGTGTGGGCCATGAGAAGCTGTCGGCTGTGGTCATCTAGTAGCTTGTCTGAACCCACCATACAGAGAGAATTTATCCAACTCTGCTACAAATCGAAACAAGTGTCTCGGCAGAACATTCGGGAAGCAATTAGTCATATAACGTCAAGGGGAATTGCATCAAAGCGGATTTATGTGTGAGAATCCCCAGGTAGCTGGAGACATGCTGTTTGTAACAAACAGGCTGCTGGCAAACACTTGAAACTAGACGGATTCAGTGTCAGTGTCAAATCATTGACAGCTGGATTTTGAGCAGTGACCTCCGACTGTCTCTGTGAAAAGTACAACTTTCCCTGCAAAGTGTTCTCATTCTCATCAACATCTGGGTTTAGGCTGAGCGGCCTCCTGACTACTTTCTTTGCCCTTTATGAAATTAAGAGAGAGGGGGGAAACGATCCTATTAGTAATTCCATTTTCCTCTTTGCAAACCTCATATTGCTCATTAAATATTAACTGACAGGCCTGAGCTTCCTTGCATTTTGATGATTGTTTTTTGGCGAATTATTTATGCCTGACAGGTTAAGACGGTCCTGCAGAATGTCAATAAGAGCAGTTGAATTGATGCAAATTGAAAAGAGGGAAAACAACTATTTAGATATTTTCTGAGTCATAATTGCTTTATAATTCACCTGAAATTACTGATTTCTGACTATGAGTGATAACGGTTAGAATTAAGCTTCACTTCAGAGTGACAGGGATGACTGGTCGCTGTAGGTGACATGGTTCCCAGGAGGGGACACAAACAGGCTGTCTGATTACTCAAACGTATAATTGAATGCATAAATAGTACATTTAAGATTTAACGAGAATGTATTAAATAATTGATATGGATTGTTGAATGATCATGTGGTATGTTTTCTTATGAGTGTATTCGCCAAATAGTTATTTACAATATTTATATTTTTCCTTGTTAAAACAATATCTTTAGTATGCTATGAATGGTTTTGTTTGTCTAATGCAACATTATCACTAATTTGGAGTCGTGTTTCTGTCTGCCTGATGAATACAAGGTACATTTTTCATTTATCTTTTGTCTTTTTAAGCTCTGTTTTTGGTCGCTACGACCTAAAACTCACTATTAACCTATGGAAATCTGAAGGGATCTCAATATCATAAAAGCAACACTCAAATAAGAACTGTTGCCAGGAAATTGGACCTATACATACATTTGAATCATTTTACTGAATGTGATTTATTTATATTCAATTTGAATTTTGAGTGATCATTTGTGACGTTTTTATCTCCAGGATGTGACATCATGGCAGTCACATTTTTTGGAGTATCAGACTGACTGCATTGTGAGCATCGCTGCCTTTTTCACACAACTGTCCCCAGACACTTAGTTTGCTTGGATCATTATGTACCACAAGACATGCTCACCGGTAAGATTTGCTATCAATAAGCCGGCTGAATTGACAATGTACCTGCCATAGCTTACTTGACAGGCTCTGACTAGCACCCGTCCGCCAGGCTAGTGAATTATAAAAACCATTGATGGATGAAATATGAACATCAATCTTTCTCGGCTCCTGTCTGCTGAATAAATTACATTTAAAGTTCACTGCCATGTTAGCAGACATGTGCTTCAGAGTGTGCCTCCCTTCTTTTCCTTCTAGCACAAGTTCTCCTCTGGAGTGGAGGAATATAATCCCTGCGAAAAAGCAAAGTGAGTTACAATGCGGATATATTCCCTTATCAATCAGAACGTCTGGATTGATGAGAGGTTTGTCCCATTGACTTCACTGGGCATTAAGGCAGGTTGAAAGTCAGGATGATTGTCCAATGATTTGCCATATTGTAAATCAAGAAAATAAGATACAGTGCTTTTCAAATGCCTCATGTGAGAAATTGACTGCTGTTCATTCTGACACTGTCCATAGTCTGAGAGTTATTTCTGCTGCATGGCAGGCACATTTCTCACGTTTTACAAGTAATGAATGGGGTTGTTTTTCTTCCATCTTGCCCTGAATATCTATAAATAATACATGTCTACAAATAGGAGGAAAAGCTCAAGGTGATATATAACATTTTCCGGTTCAATTGTAAAGACCAAACCAGATTCAAAGCTCCACAACTCTCAATCCACTTCCCAATTTGGATCTTGTCCTGTTTAAAGACAACATGTCTGAAACTATAAAAGTTTCAGCTAAAGTCCTCCTGAATTCTGTGTGAATACTCAGTCTTAACTCATGAATGTTTTATGGAATAAGCACTTCTTAAAATGCAAATATGCGTTCTGTCCACAGAAAGTGAAAGAAAGCACCGTTAGACAGGTAGCAGTTAGCATTGAAACAGCAAGGTACAGTGAGAGTCTGGACACCTTGGGTCGGACGGCATGTTTTATGTATTTTTTACACTTATATTGAATCCTAATGGGTAAAGGTCAATAGAATGTACATCATTACAAAATTATTAAATAGTGGAATTTCTTAGCATAATTATTGGCAAATCAAGAGCTAATGAAATGCATGAATAAATGAACTGATAAAAAGTTTTTATATCACTCATGAAATGTTTTTTCTCCCAGACTATTTACAGATGCAGACAGCGTTTTACCCACAAACCTCGCTGTGTACAATCCTGCTTCTTAACCAGCTGACATATCAGGACTGAGCTCCATCAGCTCTCTCACAGAGAATACATACATATCAATATATGTTTGGCCAGATCAAAACTTGGATTTTGTGTGTTCTTCTACACATTCAAGTTGAATTTTCTGCAGATTCCTCTTTCATCTAAACCTATACTCCTTGGTTTAAAGTCAGTTTTGGTGAATGTATGACCCTTTGTTATGAAATGTATATGAAAATTTAGCTTTTAGAGGAATTTGACCAGATTAGCATTTAGCGGAATTTAACCTGATTAGCCTTTAGCCTAATTTAGCCTGAAGAAAATTATACAATAAATACACTTTCAAATTCATATTATCAGTCGACAATAGTGTTGCAATAACAATAAGTTTGCCTTTTGGTTTCAATCAATCAATCAATGTTTATTTACATAGTCCAATATCACAAATGATACATTTGTCTCAGTGGTCTTCACAGTTTGTACAGAATATCAGTATGACAATACGACACCCTCTGTCCTTAGACCCTCACATCGTACAAGGACAAACTTCCGGAGAAAACCCACAGTTTAAAGGGAAAAATGGGAGAAACCTCAGGGAGAGCAACAGAGGAGGGATCCCTCTCCCAGGACGGACAGACGTGCAATAGATGCTGTGTGTAAATTGAAAAGAAAATACATTTGCAACATAGGTAGTCCAAATGTTTGGAAATGCATGTGTGTATAATAGGAAGATGAATCCACGAGGATATCCATCCAGGACTGATGATCCAGGACCACAGCCACGACTCGCGATCCAGGGCTCGCGATCCAGAACACAGGACCGCAGGATCATCCATGACTCCGGATCCCGGCGTATATAGACACTAAAAAGACATGGGACCAGGAGCGTCTTCCTGTGTAAATGTCCCATGTCTTTTTGACCCACCAACCCACCCATCACCTATCCTTTTCCATAAGAATACTTCTGCACATTCTGATAAGAAAGTTGAACGTTTGAAAATGATATAAGACCACAGCTCCTGTAAAACTATAAAGAAATCACACCAAACCTAATACAGTACAATATTTGTTTCTGTTAATTGTTGGAGCACCACCCAATGGCGGTGGTGGAAGGTTCACCTCTGCTCTGCGCTGTCCCTTGATGACTGATGAGCTGGTTAATTTATAAAAGAAGGAACTCAAAGCACCAGAATAAAGGTTAAACAATAATCTGTTTTAATGGCAAAAAACAACAATACACAATACAGAATTCTACTACCGTGTGATATATACGTACCACGACAGTCAGTCAGAAGACAGCACCGAGTATGAACATTGGGACAGCTTAAATACAAATTATGTGGGAGGAGTTGTGTAGGTGGCTCCTCCCTAGCTATTTGTTATTGGCGATTTCACTTCTGGGCGAGCCCTAGACCGTGAGCTGGTAGTTCTCCATTGGCCAGTTTCACTTCTGGGCGAACCCAAGACCGTGAGCTGGTAGTTCTCCATTGGCCGGTTTCACTTCTGGGCTTGACCCTAGGCCAGGGGTGGGGAACCTCCGGCCCCGGGCCGTCTACGGCCCGTGAGACAATTTGATACGGCCCTCAAGGTAACACACGCAAAAAAGAAAAAAAAATTAAGAAATCTAGACCGCAAAATATGTAACAAGCGAGTGCCTGTTTTTCCTGGCCAAGGTCAGGGTCCTTGAACACAACACGAGCCTAACGTGTCATCACGTGGTATATGTCTCGTCGGACAGGGGTTTCGAGCTGCCGGAGAGCAGAGCACCAGAACGCCGCTCCGGGCCGGGACTTCACAAATGTCAGTAGCCATAAGGAGCCGTACACATGCCGCAGATTTTGCGTGTCTGTGTCTTTAGTTGAAAGCCCAGTGGCGATCTGTTCATCTGTCATACAGTCAATAACTTTGTTGTTATTAGCATCTGGTTAGCTAGCTATGCTAACGAATATAAGAAGCTTTTTCTACTACCAGTGAGGTAAAGGCACATCTTTATATGATCATTATAGTTATAAAAAAATAAGAGAATAAAGTAAACGGGTATAAAATACTATATGACAGTAAAAAAAAAGTTGTTATTAATAAACAAGAATACAGTCTAGAAGGGGAGTGATTTGTAAAATATCCATAAAGAAAAAGAAAATCTGCTTCCAGTTCTGTTTCATATGTGTTGAGAGATGTATCCATAGATCTACTAATGTTGCTCTCAAAGTGCACCAGATTGATGCTTTTAACTTCAATATTTAAAAAAACCCCTAGAGGAGGTTAGGTGCCCCCCCCACTTAAATCATGTTCACATGAATAGGAAACTAAATTGCACACATCTTGTGTCCATATCGTTCTGTTTTGGTGGTCATGCCACAACTGTGCACGTGCATGCATGCGCGAATCATGGTAAAATATCTGGATTAAGAGGTTGCTTTTTCTTTGCACAGCATGAAAGAAAGGCGAAATGAATGGGCTGTGATTTTAGTATTTTAAGCAGACGTCAATAAGTTGTACGGCCCTCGGAGGATGTTGAAAAAATTGAAATGGCCCTTGAGAGGAAAAAGGTTCCCCACCCCTGCCCTAGGCAATGAGTCAGCAGTTGTTGACTCCATGTGTTTCGCCCCATCTCCTTACAGTGTGTTTGTGTGTGTGTCTATGTCCCTCTGCCCTCAGGCAGTCCCACAACAATGCTTTGGAGTCATGACAGAACGCACACCCATTCCCATTTAACGCACACACATCTGTTTAAGCCAACTACTCCAAAATGTTGTGGCAATTTAGTACTCATAACATGAAAGATTAAAACAGAGAGAAATCAATAAAACACAGGTATAGTTGAGCAGTAATTATACAGCATATAGCCACTGAAATGAACACACACATATTTGATCATGCAGCCTATCACACAAATGTCACATGTTTTTCCTCTGAAAGCTATACTTGTTATTTGTTATTGTATGTAACTTTTTTTCAATAAAATATTAAAGTTTCCCAGTCCGTGAATTTTCCTGAAAGTGTGTTATGTTGCACCCTCTCTTGTAAAAAAAGTGTCAATATGAAGTCAGATTGAAGAAATCGCCAACAAAATTGCCATTTATACCTATTTCCGCCAGCGGGTCATATTGACCCCACCCCTTTTCGCACTATTGATTTTGCGTGTAAACATAAGCATGACGTGTTGCTATAGCAACGCCTTCTGTCTACTGCTGTTCCTTATAGATTGAGAGATAGATTGAGAGAGAGAGATAGATAGATCGATAGATATATTGATAGATATTGATAGCGACAGTCTGTAGTGAAGGCCGCTCAGGGGAGACTGCTCGCGGTGCGCTCCGCAGCAAACAGCTGTTTGCTTTTCACCCAACAACGACAACCGCCTCACGAAACGCGCTTCCAGGCCAGCGGGCCATTTATAATTTCGAGCCCTGTTAATATCATATGAAAAGCTGAGAGTCCACAGATTCTATTGGTATACGTTTCATCCCTGTGCAATCAAAACTCACTGTTCAATAAAAGAACATTTTACCTTGAAAATCAATGCATTCTAACAGCGGGTCAATTTGACCCGGTGGTGGTTTTAGGTATACAAAAACCTCTGGCGGTTCTAGTGTTAACCCGCACCACCTAGTGGTTAAAGCACGTTATTGCATTTTTTTATTGAATATGTTATATTTGATAAAAACATTTAAATATTAAGAGTAGCCTACTTACAAAATAGGCCAATGATAGAAATATAGAATAGAACATATCAAGAAGATACTCTAGTGATCTCTACTATAAAACAGCTAGTGCAGGACGTCCAAATATATTAATAGGAGGATGTGCAAAACAGACAAACTAATAAAGCTTTATTTAAACAATAAAGAACACTTTAAGTTAAGGTCTTCTTTTGAGTAAGAACAAAACTTTGGGGGTATCTACAGATATTAAGCCTGACAAAGTACTTAACGTCTAATATATTGCATAGTTTATTTTGGCACTTGACAATCACCTTCCCTGAATTTTTTGTAACTAAAGTCTGATTTAAGGTTTGTATATATTTCACATCATTAATCAGAATCTGCAAAGTAACTAAAATAAATGTAGTGGAGTAAAAATGCCAGGTTAACCTCTGAATTGTAGTGGAGTAAAACAAAGTATAATAAATGGCATGTTGTACATAATGCTGTAACATTACATTACATTACATGTCATTTGTTAGACGCTTTTATCCAAAGCGACTTACATACATTCAGTACTGTGGACAATCCCCACAGGAGTAATTTGGGGATCAATAAAGTATATCTTATCTTATCTTAAAGGGGACCTATCATCCAAAATGCACTTTTTTTTTTTACAACGAGCGGATACAGATTTGCTGTCGATATGATGTCAAATCGGCAGCAGACCCACAGAAAGTTCATATCAGAAACAATGCCTGACGTGTTTTGGGACGTAATCTAGTCTTTGTTTACATTAACAAGCTTCGCTATCACTCAGAGCTAACCTGTACTGTAGAGCAGGGGTTCTCAAACTTTTTGTTTCTGCGGACCACTATTTATCATCAAGGATTTTCGCGGACCACCTTATATGCAAACCGTAAAAATAAGTACATATAAACGTAGTGTTAAAATGCAGATATTTTTTTATAGTTAATTATAGACAATCAAAAGTAAATTGAAGCCTATCTGATACTTTTGTTGCACGTGTGTCTGTGTTGTGTATGTTTCTCAAAGAGGACGGCGGACAACTTCTTTTTTTCTTTTGGTCCTTGACCATATATTCAAATCTGCATACACAACAGCTGCATCAGTGAACATGAACTGCAGCTTCAGCTCTTTCAACATCTGATTGTATCCGTGTACAATAAGGAAATAATAAATAAAATAACAGATTTTGTGCAATTATAGGCTAATTAAACTCAAAACAACGCACACGCACAGCAAGTCCAAGCTAACCTTATCACTCAGCTAATGAGATGGATGATGTTGCTTCGCAGACATCAACATCTGGATGTCAGGTTCCAGCGATGACAGCTTCAATCTGAGATCTGGTTCAATGTTAAGTCTGTTCCGATATTTTGTCTTCAACGAGACCAGTGATGAAAATCCCGACTCACAGAGGTAAGTGGTAGGAAAGGGCATAAGAAACATCAAGGCCTTGTCGGACAGCTCTGGGTATTCTGAAGCAGCTTTTAACAAAAAGGCAGGCAGGCATCTCTGAGAAAAATACACTTTTAAAAGCACTGTCACAGGACAGTTTAACAAGGCTGTCTTGCTCTCTGGACGTAAGGTTTGCGAGGATGTCATCGTCCAGGGTCGCAAATGGCAGGAGTCTCAGTTAACATGGCAGCGGCTAGCTTTACTCCAAAAATAGTGAAGTTTGGATTCAAGGATTATGTTGTCGATGACGGTAATAAGAAGAGAACAGCGGTATACAGGGTCTGCAGCATAAAGATCAGTGACACGACCACCACAACATCCAACTTCATTCGTCACTACAAAATAAAACACAGAAAAAGGTGTGTGCATGTGTTGTGTTAGCTAGAATGCTAACGTTAAGTTTAAGCTACGTTAGACTTGGTTTCAAATCGATTAAGCATTACAAAGAGAAGACAAAACCGTAAATGAACACGAGAACCTCCAAGGGATTCATTTTTACTAACCCTGATAGTGACGGGCTGTCAGGAGAGGGAGAGAGAGAGAGGGAAAGAGATGCCTCGTTTATTTCCCCTGTTATTATCAGAAGTTACTGTAAACTTTTGATGTAGTTCATCTACTTTTAGTAGTTTGTTTAAATGTTTTAATTATGTTGTTTTTGTTTGTAGAAGTGCATCATTCCTTGATTTATTGTAAAATGAATCTGAACTTTTTGATCTGTTATGATCATCCACACTCTGCAGCTTTGGGGACAGAGCCTTCTCAGTGGCAGCTCCTAGGCTCTGGAATTCCCTCCCCCAAGATCTTCGTGACTCTGAGTCCCTCACAGTCTTTCAGTCCCGCCTCAAAACACATATTTTCAACTCTGTCTACCCATAAGCCCCCCCCCTCTCAATCAACTTCCTCTTGACTGCCTTTTTATTTATTTTTTATTTATTTTACTATACTTACTTGTTTGCCTGTCCTTGTTTGTCTACCCTCCCTCATACTGTAAAGCGTCTTTGAGTTGTGAAAAGCGCTATATAAATAAAATGCATTATTATTATTATTATTATTATGATAAACTGAAGCAATTTCTAAATTAACCCAATTAAGTGAGTTTTAAATATCGTCCTACTTAGTTTATAAGGAAATTATGAAGAGGAACAAATTAAATGATTTGAAAATGATATCTATGTAGGTGCTGACGCTGTTGGCGGTTCTAGTGTTAACAGAAATTTAAATTAAATATGTGTAATGGCAAATGCCATATATGATTTTCTTACCTGGAATTCTGCCTTTTTGAACAGACTTCTTGAGTCCTAGCTATATTGTCTGCAGTTCTAGGGTTAATATGAATCTAATATGATTGTCATCGGTCTAAATTAGATTTCAAATGATTAACTGTGTATGTAATGAAGATCATAGTGTGGGTTAAATCCATTTTCATAACCACTGTCTTTTAACTGATTTAAATGCGGAAACTGGGCGTATTATTCATCAGAATTTTGTATGACTTGACTTGACTTGCTTGACCTGAGCAATGACTTGATTTGACTTGCTTGACTCTCACCACAGTGACTTGGGACTTGCTTGATACTTGTAGGTCAAGACTTGAGACTTGCTCATGACTTGCACATGTAGGACTTACTCCCACCTCTGGTGTTTTCAAACTGTGCAAGTGCTCCCTGACATCATTTTTGACATTATTTGGAAGCTGCATTTCCGCGGTGTCCAAAAAATCTGATAAGTTTGCAAACGAGTCATAGTTTGACTGCTCCAGCCGCCTGGCCCACATCTCCATCTTCTTGATTGTAGCTTAAACTTTGTCTTGCACGTGAAAAAGTGTCACTGACTTCCCCTGAAGACTCCGATTGAGTCCATTCAAATGCTCAAAAATATCTGCCAGGTATGCCAACTTGGCAAGCCACGGGGCATCACTGAAGCGATCTGAAAGTTCACATTTTGAGTCAAGTAAAAACATTCTCACTTCATCGCGCAACTCGTAGCACTCAAGCACCTTTCCTCTCGATAGCCACCGGACCTCGGTGTGCAGAAGTAATTGCCAGTGATCACTGCCCATCTCATCGCAAACAACTGGGCATTCAGTGGACGGGCCTTGATAAAATTGACCGTTCGTACTGCTTCATCCAGAACAGTTTTGAGATCAGGAGGCATTTTTTTGGCTGTGAGAGCCTCCCTGTGGATGCTGCAGTGGATTGATTTAGTTTGTGGAGCCACTGCTTGTACAATTTAAACAAGCCCACTGTGTCGGCCTAACATGACTGCTGCCCCGTCTGTGCTAATGCCCACGCATTTTGACCAATCAATCCCATGTTCCTCTGCAGTTGTGCGTGTTGGCAAACATTTACAAAAGAGAAAGTCCTCCTCTATTTCTCCGTTGTGTTCATATCTTACGTATGAGAGCAGGTTGGCAAGGTTAGCTATGTCAGTTGATTCATCCAACTGTAGTGCAAAAAATCGACTGGCTTTTATCCGCGCTATTAGCTGGTCATTCACATTGCTGGCCATTTCCTCAATTATGCGCTGTACGGTGCTGTCTGACAATGGAATCAAGTCCATTTGCTTGCATGCCTTTTTACCCAGCATAACACCCACCGCCACCTTAATTGATGGCAGCACCACCTCCTCACCGAGTGTATGCGCTTTCCCATTTTTTGCGATAATTCTTGACAATCTGTATGAGACTTCCACTGCTTTAGCATTGTTGCTACCTGTAGATGTGGATTTCATGATGTTCTTGCTACTGTGAAATTCTTGGAGCTTGTTTTTAAAAAACTCAACTGGCTTGGACTTCAATTCTCCATGCTTTGTCTCAAGGTGACGGCGAAGATTAGCTGGTTTTAGGCTCTCGTTAGCCAGTGTCTCGTAGCACAGAACGCATAATGGCAAAGGCTCATCTTCGGTGCCTGTGTATGTACATCTCAGTTCCAAGTATTTCACATTGTATTTTTGCTTAATCTTCACTTTCTTTGTTTTTTTTCGCGGAATCTGGCTTGTAGATGCCTCCGACTCACTCTCATGATCTTCATTAATGTTAACATATTTTCTCTTCAGACCACCTGATGCTAGCCACCGATCCATGTTTGTGGTTTTGCACGTACACGTGGGAAGATGAGAGCTCTCACTTGCACTCTGCTCTTCCGCAGCACAGCCCCCCCTCCCTCCGGCTGAAATTATGAATGTAAAGCCTATATTAATCATAAGTAACACGGCAGGGTTTGTTTTCATCTGATTTGAAATAAACAAAGTCATGGATTTTATAATATTAAACTTGTTTCGGCAAATTCAGATGATAAATACAACTTTGAAGCTTGTAACGGAATAATTACAAGCGGAAAACGAAGCAACTTAACGTCACAGGCAGCAGGCATAACAACAGCCGGTGTTTCTCGTGTGTGTTTTTCCCGGGAAACAAACACAAAAAAATACACAAACGCACACACAGTCATTATATAATGTGACATTCTCTCTCTCTCTCGCTCTCAAAACAAAGAAAATAAATTCCCAAGGTTGTCCTGAAATGTACTTATTAAATAAACGAAACGAAAAATATAGCCTACTTATGCAAACAATATTCTGATTATACAAGCATGGTGAATAAACAAATCTTGTATGCACACCGCTTCGGCATTATTCCCGGGCGCGCGCTCTCTCACACACACACACACACACACACACACACGGTGCTGCCCCTCACACACACAGGCTTCAAATCAAGTTGCATAAATGCTTGAGCTACGTCATTGCAAATAAGTAGACAGCGCTGCTCCTCTCCCTCACACACAGGCTGTTTTCGTAATTTTTACAACAAATACACACTTGCAACTGATAACACTGGCAATGATTTTATATGTATTACTATTTAAATATATTCGATGGAGCAAGTCACATATGAGGTGGTCTCCAAAAATCCTTGTTAATAAAAAGTGGATTTTTTTCAGCTTTTGTCCACGGACCACCTGCAGTACCTCCGCGGACCACCAGTGATCCGCGGAGGTACTGCAGGTGGTCTGTGGACAAAAGCTGAAAAAAATCCACCACAGCTTGAGAACCGCTGCTGTAGAGCACATGTGTTTAAAAAGCAGGAAATAAAAAAAGGAACTCACCTTGTGATAAACCAGCAAGAGAAAAAGCATTTGAGCTCCATACTGTTTCAGAAATAATCCTTGATGTGGTTTAGAACAGGATGGCGTTTTATCACAGCAGAATTTAACTTTAGATCCGGTAGAATTCTGATCAGGCATTAGCTCTGCCTCCCCGCGTTTCTCTAACAGTGCTGCAAAAGAGGGGTATGAGCAGTATGAGGCACGGCTACAATGGGTGATCTGTTTAGTATTTTTTTAGCAAAAATCTTCAAAGACTGGTTTTGTATAGCAGTGACATGTGGTGAGGTTCATGGCTGGTGAGGCACTGACTCTTTCAGAGTCAGATTTACAAATATTATATTTTGACCTTAATCGAAATATTCGGTTATTTTCAAAAGCTTTTTTAGTCTGATGCTTCGATTCATTTTAAACAGTCCGTTCAACAAAAGGATACCCAAAATCTAAATATTGGATTGTTCTTTCTTAGTAAGATCCCATGTTCATTACAATTGTGGTCTTACCTTGACTTGAAGATGAAGTCCATGCTATCCTTCTGGACAACAATCTCTATTACTTTTTTGTAAAAGTCCTCCTTATCTCTCTAGTTTCAAAAGTCTAGTTTGTTGTTTGCGTCTACCGTCTCTGCGTAGAATAACAGTAGCAACAAGAACCTGTGGGCTGATAGAGATTTTGAGGGATTACTAGTCCGCTTTTCAAATCTCCGCGCGTCCCTAACAAGCTGGTTATCATACAGGAAGGAATCCAGAGCATACAAGTAACCGTTAAACAATAATCTACTTTAATGGTAATATGACAATGCAATACAATCAATACATTACCATACAAAGCCATATCATATCGTATGCGTAATTTCAGGAATATGCCTACTCCTGGCCTTGTTCACGTGCTGCCCTGACCCTCCGGTCCGGGCCGCGCGAGAAGAGAGACAGAACAAAAGGCTGAATAGGCTTTCATACCAACACAAACAGGAAGGGGTGGAGTTTAACTGGTCGTCTTTTCCGGTCATCTCAAACAAACACCTCTGGCATTCACTGTCTCCTATTTCTGCAGCCTCCACACACACATCCCCCCCCCCCCCCCACATTCCAGAGACCTCAGATGTGTCTTAAAGGATATTTCCTTGCTTCCAAAGATAACACAAATATTTCATCTCTCATATCTCCAACTTCTGGTTACACAGAATACAAAGTAATTAAACCCACACATATACTATTCAAGATATGTAGACTTCCCTGAAACATGACATGCTAGAGATCTTAAGCAGAATATACTCTCATCCACTTAGCACCCTGTCCTGCATACCTACACCTCCCCCATAGAGCAATACAACCCTGTTTACTCCAACTAGCCCTTGTGTATAGCCATTTTAGTCCTCACATTTATGAAAGGATAAAACAGAGAAATCAATATAAAACACAAACACAGGTATTGTTTGAACAGTATTCACTTAACTGCTACTATTGATAATTACCAGATAAACTCAAGGGACCTCTTTTAATATCTGGAAATTGCAACAAGACTTTCTGCCATTTCAAATGTAACACACTTCTTAAATATCAGATGATAATACTCTGCAGGGCTCACTTGCGCCCCCTTCAGTGCGGCAGAGGTTATGGCTGCCTCCCCTGGTGCTTTTTTCATTGCCGTTGTATGATGAGACCAGCGGGCCTAAATATCATATATACGTGAAATAAGTTATTTAGAGACTATGGATGGCGAGGATAAATGTAATAAAGGGATCTACAAACATTACATTTGTGACATACAGTGAGATGGTGCAGGCATGCGCTTAGGGCCCGCTTTCCAGCCAGTTTATGTGGGGTGACGCATTCTGAGGTGAGGCAGATCTCATCTGTGCCTCACCTTACCCCACAGTAACTGGCTTGAGCGCGCTCACAAAATAAGTGCCCGCGTTAAATTAGTGCCCGCGCTCCAGCCAGTTACTGTGGGCTTACGAGAGGCAGAGCTCGTCCCTTCCTCACTTCTCATCGCTACCCATAGTTGTAGCGGAGCTCTGCAAATGTGTTGATTTTGACCATAAAAAGCGATTGGAATCATACATAAATCACATTTACAACACAGATCAGTGGAGACATTTTATTATTATTACTATTTAGTTTTTCTTTAGTTCTTTTTCGTTACATTGGAGTATGACAGGGGAGGCTCTGCACGTCGCTGTTGTATAGGTATGGCCCTACAATATATGTTTCCAATATAGCATAATAGGTCCACTTTAAGATGATCGATGGCGACTGCCATATTTGCAGAATTTGCCTCTGAAACTTGACAAGTGTATGTTTCAAGGCTTATCAATTAACAACAGGAGGGGACACAGACATAAGACCAGCTATTAAATAAAGCTCTTCTGACCTTAGCTGTCATGTGGGTATATTAATGCTGCCCATTATGGACACAAGCAATTTTCACCCATTTATTAATTATATGTTTTCAATTTGATAACACCAGTGTACACAGTTTAATACTGGCATCTTCTAATTATGGGAAATAATTAAACGTCTTTTAAAAATTCCCAGTAGAGACGTGCCATAGAAAATGTTGCGAAACCCGTTCGAGTCCAGTTTTGGATAGTCTGCCCTGGTTTCATTCCATTTCATAGAACTGTTTGGCGCTCGGCGTAACCTTGGCGCACTGCCACTCCAACATCCAATCATAGAGCTTGAGGACTAATCACAGGGTTTGTCAAGCAAAGCGGATGTAGTCCCAAACGATAGCTGAGGTTTATGGGTAGTGTAGTGTCTTTGGCCATCCTAAACTCCCCAAAAACGATTTGTTTTTCCGAATCGAAGGTTAAAAACACAAAATCATTGTACACAATTTAAACCAATCAATGTTGTGTAATTAACAAGGATAAACTGATGTTTTTTAGTCGACGAGTAATGAAGCTTAGCGCAAGTTCAGACAGGAAGACCAATCACTCCGTATTGCACGTCATGGCAATACTCGCTCCCTTCACTAGATGACAGGGAGCGCCACTCCTTAGCCAACCTATCACTTCCCTCCATTCACAAGCCTAATTATCGCACCAGTTAATCCCTCTATATATGCTCTCCCCTTTTCTATCAGCTGTCTTTCAGGTGTCAACGCGCAACGGTAGTGCAAACAAACCTCCGCGTACGATAAAACTAACCTCAAATATGTCCAATTTGGACGATTCCGAGGACAAACTCTTCCAGGAGGATCTCAATCCCAGCCCTGACGCTCCGCCCGAGGCAGCTTCCCCCTCCTCAAGCTACAGGCGCTCGAGCACCCGTGCGGGTTCCTGCAGCAGCTCTCATGCAGCAGAGGCAGATCTCCTCACTCTTCAACTGCAGCAGAAGTGTATTTCCCCAGCCCCAGGTCTTACTCTCTCCCAGCTTCGCGAGCTCTCAGACCAAGTAGCAGGCGCCGTCCCCCAGCTCACGCCAGCAGCTCCAGCCGGCCCCTCTGACAGACCGCGGCGCGGCCGAGGCCGCGGGGGTAAGAGGACAAGGAAGTCGCCCCCCCCAGTAGCTCATCCGTCCAAAAAGTTAACTTCCTCCCAGGCTCGCCCCATCGCTGACCAGCCCGGAAGCACCTTAAACCAGCCTGGGCTCATAGATACCAGCTTGGCCAACACCCTGCAATCCCTGGCCAAATCCATGCAACAAATCGACGCTCGCCTTCAGTCTATGGAAAGGGCAGCAGCCAGAGCCTCCACTTCATCAACTCACAGGGCTGCGCTTCCTGCCATGGCGCCGCCGGGGTTAATGCCAGTCCAAGCCCCTACATTCCCTCACAGTGTAGCCTCCCCTCATTCCCTGGCTTCCGCCCTCCCAGTCACTCTTTCCGGTAGGTCTTACATTTCCCAAACGGCGAATATTTCCCCCCGGCTTCGGGCAAAAATACTCGACGGGAAGGACATTAACCTAGTTAGCCTCATCCTGCCGTCCCCGGAGTGCGACAAATCCATCGCCACAGGGGGAAGCATCACCGCCGTATTCAAGGCAGCAGACCCCCGTCTCAACAGAGACCTCTCCATAGGGTATTTTCTGGTTGCTTTCGGCATCTACCGTGACGTCATATGCTCCGTCTACCCGGAAAGAAGGCAAGAGCTAGATGCATATCTTGCTCTGATCGGCGACCTTTTTCTGAAATACGGGAAAAACGTATTTTACTCCTACCACAAGAGCTTCTCATGTAAAGCAGCGCTTCACATTGCACACTCCAACATCCGCCTGGACTGGTCCATACTGGACACGGAGCTGCTCGTCATGTCCACAGGCGGCCACCAAGTCATGTCGTGCAACAGCTGCGGTGCTCAGGGCCACCTCGCCCAATTCTGCCCTTCAGTGCCTCTCTCCGCATGCAGAGCCCCCCCCCCCCCCCACTTTTCAGACTTCAGATAATAGACAAGGCAGTCAGGCGCAGCGCTGGCAAGTCAAGCAGATATGCAGTAACTTCAATGAAAATGTCTGCACTTACCCAAACTGCCATTTCCTCCATATCTGCAGTGCCTGCAACGATGCTCATCCGAGGTACGCATGTCCCAGGCGCAGCCGGCCTAAGATCCCCGCCCTGCTTCAGAAACCACATGGCGGGAGATTCTTCTGATCATTCACCCCTCCACTCCCTAAACATCACTCGCTTGGCAGCGTCTCATCTACTCACCCGGATCCCGTGCTCTTAGAACTATCTCCCCTTAGGGCTTCAAACACATTCTTATTTTATTTTTCATTTTTATTAATCAATAAATAAATAGATACAAAATGCATATGATACTATAAAAAAAAAAATAATAAAAAAATACAAAAAAAAACCTTTGGTAATCACGCATATAACTGGTGGTGGTGTCATTAGCATATCAGCTCACATATCATCGTCATGTTTCTATCTGGATTCTATTGCATCATCAATCTAAGATCACGGGCACGTTTACACTACAGGTCCTGTCGTGTTATATGGTTATTTCAAGTCACGTTCCACGTGTTCTGACCGAAGGGTCTCCGGCTCGAGTGAGCCAGGACATGACATCCACGCATTTTTATTTTCATGTTTGACCGGAAGGGTCCCAGGCTCGTGAGCCAGGATGTGACAGGATGCATTTTCTTTTCATGTTTGGCCGGAAGGGCTTTTACTTTTCATGTTTGACCGGAAGGGTCTCAGGCTTGTGAGTGAGAATGTGACATCCACGCATTGTATTTTCATGTTTGACCGGAAGGGTCTGAGGCTCGCGTGAGCCAGGACGAGTCCATCATGCATTATCCCACTCTTATTCCTACGCTAGTCAATAACATGTCTTCTCTGTCCCCGTATAATTCTCTAATTATATCCATAAACCACCGCAGCTAGCTCGTAAGGTAAGAAACCCAGTACATCTCATTTCTATATATTTAATTATTTTGGGGATTCATCGGATCGGTTCTCCCTTCCCGAATGATATTCCTGCACACGGGAAACCCTGTATGTCCGGGACGCCCCGTACGTCCAGGATGCCCTGTACCTCCAGGAAGCATGCCTGGGAGGCATCAGTACATCTAAATCCCCACATGTATTAACCTCTCATTTCATCCATAGATTTCCACTGCATCCCACAAGGTAACATTTCTTCACGTTCAGTACTTCATACTTCACTTCTTTTGGGGGTTCATCGGAAACGGTTCTTTCCCTTCCCGAATGATATCCTCCAAAACCTGGGCCTAATCGCCAAACACCATTTCGCTCTCTTGTTATAAACTGTCATCATTATGTTTCATTTATATAATGTGACCGATAATAAACATGTATTCCATACATCACGTCTCTCCTGATTGAAATTAAGCTTAGCGCAAGTTCAGACAGGAAGACCTATCACTCCGTATTGCACGTCATGGCAATACTCGCTCCCTTCACTAGATGACAGGGAGTGGCACTCCTTAGCCAACCTATCACTTCCCTCCATTCACAAGCCAAATTATCGCACCTGTTAATCCCTCTATATATGCTCTCCCCTTTTCTATCAGCTGTCTTTCAGGTGTCAACGCGCAACCCTCCTCTACCCCTTTGCCACCTGCTTCCAACTCAGGGCCAAGCTTAACCTCCTCCCTTCCAACCGGACCTAACCACTTATCACCATCACCAGTGTCTAGACCTGGGGGGGTTCATCGGAAACGGTTCTTTCCCTTCCCGAATGATATCCTACAAAACCTGGGCCTAATCGCCAAACACCATTTCGCTCTCTTGTTATAAACTGTCATCATTATGTTTCATTTATATAATGTGACCGATAATAAACATGTATTCCATACATCACGTCTCTCCTGATTGAAATGCAGATATCACTGTGAAATCATTTGACAATGAGAGGAATACTTCCGGTTTTATTATGAAAGTTGACGCCAACTTTACATGGACGCTGTGGGGAAAGACGTAGTATATTAACGTTCCTCTGACGAGACTTCAAATCATTTTCATAATATCTATCAAACTATAGATCCAACACATCCACTGGATGTGGATTCTAAAAGTACAATAAACAGTTCTCGCTAGAAATTGAATCAAAAAGCATTTTAATGGCCAAACTATTCTACAATTTAGGATTTTCCAAAGAGGGTTATTTGTGAATATACGACCCTCCGGAGCGTTTGCAATCAACGGGAGCATATGCTGCAAATTGTTGTTTCTTACACAACCACTAGAGGTGCTAAACTTTAAAACATGACTATAGGTCATAATAAGCTGCTGAACAATTGACCTATTTGGTCGTTTTTTGGAGGAGGACAGGCTGGAATAGTCACTACAAACTGAGGAGATCTTTGCCATCTGAAATATTCTCTTCACGACTGGGGTTTTTCTCTTTAGTCTCCAAAGATAGGAGTCCAAACAGCTAGTCCAATAACTTGTTATCCTATAATGTGATTTCCTCAGACATTTTGGCTACCACTTAAACCAAATTAATAACTCAGTTTTGTCTTCTTTTGAGTCAAACAAGCAACAAGCAACAAATAATACTATAACTGCTCCCAGATTGTTGGTCATTTTTGAAGTCTCCTTCACACACTCCAATGTTCAGGTAGTATTTTACAAGGACGAAAAACAAACCAGAAAAAACACATAGTGTCCGAACATTGTCTTTTGATTCTGAAAGCATGGCTTTTGGCTCCATAACACCATCGCTCCCTCGGTGCAGAAGCAGTAAATATGGAGGCTCTCAGTGTGATCAATAATTCCTTCAGCCCCAGATTCAACACTGATAAGGCACTTTGATGTGGACCGAAGTGCAGGAGCGAGAGGCCATCCTGGGGGAGAAAATGTGGGGGGAAAAGAGGTTTCATTATTTCAGACAGCTGTCAGCGGGTCCTGTTCAATTAGCTCTAATACGTTCGGGGAAACAAAGCAACAATATGGAAGAAGGGCCAAACAAATACATAAATAAAGCCTCTTGTAATTTTGGGATCCTCTCACAGTGAGACCAAATCAGAGCAGGATGCACAGCAGGCGGCCAGAGGAACATCAGAGCGGGAGAGCACATTGTGAGACCGAAAAAACAGAGACGCAATCAACAGAAGGGTAGCGAAACCCAAATATCTGGCCATTACAGCTGCACTGTCACATGTTTTTGTGGCTCTGTTTTGAGACATTAATCCACTGTAGTCCAAAACAGCAAAGTTGTCTGATGCATGTGTATGGATGCTGTCTGGTATGTAGAAGCCAATTTTGTAGTTTCTACCCCATTTCTCTGGATTGAATCATTCGATAATAAATAGTTCACAAACCGCTCTGTGCAAAATGAAAGTAACGTTTGCTAATTAACTCAGCGATGAATAGCTTTACCAATTTGATTAGTACGTGATTATTAGATTTTTTTTGTTGTTTAATGGGGCTGATGTTATTTCAAAGGGGTCGGGGAAAAAGCAACTAAACCCGGAGCAGTTGAGCTATTTTATTAGCTTAATTTGCCCCTTCTTTATTTGAATTAGGTCGTCAGTGTTTCCTGACACTGTGATTTACTCGACTAACAGCAGTTTCTCAGCATGTGCGAACAAACACCTTTTTCTTCTCTTCTCTAAACTGCTCCTTTGAGGTTTCTACTGAATTAAATATGCGGCTGCTGTCTCCAGTAACTCGCAGACTTTAAATTGAGGATGTTAAGCGAATGCAGTGATGAGGGGAAAAGGCATAGTAAATAAATCATACAAAATAATCAAGCAATTTGTTCAATAAAAAACGTGAGCATTCATCACCTCCTCCTTGCAGCAGATCTACTTTAAGTGATTAGTGTTTGTTTCTAAATGTCAATTACAGGG
Organism: Pseudochaenichthys georgianus; assembly: GCF_902827115.2. Classification (NCBI taxonomy): domain Eukaryota; kingdom Metazoa; phylum Chordata; class Actinopteri; order Perciformes; family Channichthyidae; genus Pseudochaenichthys; species Pseudochaenichthys georgianus. The sequence continues at coordinate 9,391,401 of NC_047510.2, forward strand.
GGTGTGAGTTGGAGCATCATTATTTCTCTGACCTTGCAGAGCAATTAGTTCCTCAGAATTACTCTTCAGTGTACTCGCTGAGTAAAACACGGCACCAGCGCACTTCATCTTCTCCGCTGTTCTTATGGAAGTCAATGAGGAGAAAGATAAGATAAAAAAAGTCTGAGGAGTGCACTTAACAAACTTTATGGATTCAAGTATATGGATTTTGTTTGAAACAGCAGCACATTATAAGTGTCTGTTCTCCAGCAGTTGGGTATACAAAAATCCTGCCTCATTATGGGATCTTCTAAGAAAAGTAAAATTACATAGTCGACATTTAGAATTGACTTTTTGGTCAAGTGCTCCATTTTTGTCACAAACGAGCTGAGGACCAAAATGCAGAACACGGGAAACCAGGGATAGTCGGTAACCAGCTTTATTGATGGCAATAGGCTGGTAGGAGACAAAACGGCAGATAGTAGGCAAAGGGCTGGTCGGGGACAGGCGAGGGTTCCAGGAGAAAGCAGGACGGGAGTCGCAGGTACAGAACGGGTCAGGGAGCAGGCGAGGCAGGCTGGTCAGGGACAGGCAGGGTCGAAACCGGGAGAGCAATCTGAAGGGTAATGCGGGAAAGACTGGCATGCTGCAAAGTACGATCTGGCACTGAGGTGAAAGTGAAGTGGGCCTAAATACTAATGGAGCTGATGGCTGTAACAGAGTGAGAGAGAGACAGGGTGTGACTACCAGGAAAGTTAATGCAGAAAATAGGTGAGTGAGAAAGCAAACTGTGACAATTTTAGCATTTAAACCTGAAAAGAGCACCTTCAGAAAGTATTTGTTCACACATTTGAATTACATTTCCCGTCAATACACCAAAAGACAGAGCAAAACCCGGATTTAAGATATTTTGTGTACACTTTAAACAATGAAATATCATTTTGGTATAGTATATTTATAAAGGTTTCAGAGCCTTTTGCGGTCATGTGCCGGCCATTTGTCTTGATCACCTTTGAGATGTTTCTACTCTTTGATTGGAGTCCACCTGTGGTAAATACAACTGATTGGACTTGATTTAGTAAAGCACACACACCTGTCTAAGGTCTCACAGCTGCATATGAGAGTGAAAGCCAGCAGGTGGAATGGACTGCCTGCAGAGGTCAGAAAGATGATTTCACAATATTTATAATAAGGAAAACAAGTAGTACAACTAACAATGTTACTGTTAGACAAATGTGTTTTGGGTTGTGGCTCTTATAAGGAGTTATGTATGCGGGGAGGCTCAGGTTATTTAACGTGTGCACGAGGCTGCTGCAGATGTTCTACCAGTCTGTGGTGGCCAGTGGGCTCTTCTTTGCCATGGTGTGCTGGGGGGGAAACACCAACACAAGGGACACTGACAGGCTGAACAAGCTTGTGAGGAAGATAGCTCTGTGGTTGGAGTAGCCTACAGCTGGACAATCTGGAGGAGGTAGCAGAGGGGAGGACGAGGAGGAAGCTGGACTGTATCCTAGAGAACCCTTCCCACCCCCCTCCTAGTGAAGATGAGGAGCATGTTTAGCCACAGACTCATCCCTCCACAACACAGCACCAATTGCCTCGAACAGTCCTTTGTGCCTGTCGCCATCAGGCTGCACAACAAGGGGACATAAAATACACACCGTTTCCACACATTCATGTAAATATATATATAATATGTATATATGACTCAATATGTATATGTTCACTTTAATTAATCTCTTATTTCATCGTTTTTTTATCATTTTTATCTTTAATTGTATTAATCTGTGTGAATCTGTGCCGTCCTGTTTTTCAGGTTACCCTGTTGCTGTTAAACCACTGCATTTCCCCACAGGGATTAATAAAGGTCCATCTTATCTTATTTTATATAGAAAGATATTTATATTCTTTTAAAAGCTAAAGAGACAATTAATTGTTCAGGGATTGTAGTTTGGTGGCCATGTGGTTTCATGCAATCTCATTTAAACTGGTAGATTATCATGGTTGTAGTTTATTTAACTTAAAGGTGGTGATATAAATACAAAAATAAAGTCAAGGAAAAATACTTTGATCAAATACACTCTTAAAGTATGTTATTTTGCTGTAATCAAATGTGAGCACTGTCCATTCCCCAAAAATCTGGCAATATTAACCATCAAGAAATCATAAATTATTCCTTCCTGCAGCGTCCCTTTTCCCCACAATCTGCAGCCTCGAGCGGGGCCACTCTCTCCTCTTTGGGTTTTTTCTTGGATTCAGCATCTCATCTGCTGTAATGAATGTCCCCAGGTGTTTCATGTAGATCAGTCTCGTGCTCCTCTGACGTGGCACGTCATGCTTGTGGCTCTTTGATTGAGGTCTCAAATTCTGCCGAGGATGATTATGTCGGAGGCAGAGAGGGACAGCTGCCAAGTGACGGAGCTTTCAGGCATAGAAAGTGCAAATGTGGAAAATAGCGATAAAGCCCGTTACCGCGTGTAGGTACTTATAAATTCCTGCCCAAGCATCCTGTAACATTTAATGCTTTAATGACAAAAGCCTCATCATTCAGGGAAAAAGTGATTTCTTAACCTCATTTTGAAAAAAATCATCACAATATATCGATATGTAGCTCACCAGGACACAGAGGCTTTTAAAACAATGATTTTCGACTTTGCTATGAGAGCCAATAGCCTCCACAATACAGGTACCGTTTGTAGTCCTCAAATCCAGAGATACTTACAGAGGTTTCCATTTACACAAAAAAGCCTGTGGTGTGTTAATGTTTGTGACCGAGTCTTCTTACCTCATAAATAGACTGTCGCAGTTATTAGTCCTAAAACCTGTATATTACTCAGCATTTTTGCACTTCTATTCCCCTTATCTCAAATGATTGCTTTTTTTATCAACCTGAAATTAGGTTTGGAAGTGAACACAAACTTCAAAGATGTTAACGTTTAGTTCCACTAGTGTAGTCTGCTTAGATACTAATGTTAGCGTTTCACTTCTCATTTAAGGTTCAAAAACCATAACATGTGTTTTTCTATGTGGATGCTGTAGAAAACATATAGGGGAGAATGGGATAAGATGAGCCATATTTTAGTTATGTTATCCTTTAGGCAAGGAACAATTAGATTGAATTCAAATGACAACAACCACCTTTATTTCAGGATGTCTTCTGTCAATCAAAATGAAATAATGCTGAAATAAGGGCCATGAAAATATGACTTCTTAAATTAAAGTTGTCTTGTGGCTTAACTTGCCCCAGATCTTAGTTGATCAGTTTAAAAGGTTAAATTGACCAATTACCTTCTTCAAGTTCAAACCTGAGTTGGTTGCTACAGGAATGTTGTTCTGTCTGCTATATCAATGCCAGTTCACAGCAGCTCTGGAGTAAGGCCATGGAAATGGTCTGGCAGTTGTTCTATCTGGTCTGCATGCCCCAGTGAGATGATAGTGAACTGTTCATGAACTTGTCATGAAAAGTTCATGAAATATTAGTGAACCATATTCATGAACAGCTCATAAACAGCTCATAACAAAGTTGATGAACTGTTCATGAAATTGTCATGAACATTACATGGCACTAGGGCAGTTCATGAACTACTCATGAAACTCCTGTGCTGGAATGGTTCATGAACAATTCATGGAATATGGTTTTAGGCAGGTTCATGAACAATTCATGAAATGGAGTTTTCAGTGAGTGTGTAGGGATATTCAACCAAGAACATTTCAAGAATTGTTCATGAACATATCAAGAACTGTTCATAACAACTTCATGAACAGTTCATACCCAGTCACTGAATATAATTCAATGGCTGGCTGTGAACTGTTTATGAACTGTTCATGTACATGAACTGTTCATGAACCACTGACTGTGGGTCAATTGGCAACCATAGAAAACAACAATTATGTCAATCACAATGGAACTTTACTCAAATTAACAAACAAACAAACAAACAAACAAACAAACAAACATACATGTATACAGGTGGAGCACTACAATTAATCCTATCACTATTTGAAGCAGTTCTTGACACTCAGCTGCACAACATTTGTTGTTACGGGTCCCAAAAGCTTGGGTACCACAGCAACAATAAATGATTTCTGTAGAAAACAGAAAAGTGCAGCAGCAATAATTATACACAGGATCCGGTTGATCGTCTGGAATGCTTCTTATTCAAAATTCAAAGTACACAGTTACATTCAAATAGCTGAACTTTACAAACATCACATTTCTCCATTTAAGTTATCCGTCTGTCACAGTCAATTACTGTATCTCAAGGAGAAATTCAACATAGTCAATATAAATTATTACATCACATTGCATTTAGCTGACGCTTTTATCCAAAGCGACTTACAATAAGTGCGTTCGACCAACAAAATACAAACTTGAAGAAAACAGAATCATATAAGTACATCAGGTTTCATAAAGCAAAAACATTTCAAGTGCTACTCAACTGGCTTTAGGTAAGCCAGTCCATAAGTGCTTTGTTAATAGTTCTATTGCTCGAAGTGGAGTCGAAAGAGATGAGTTTTCAGTCTGCGCCGGAAGGTGTGTAAGCTTTCTGCTGTCCTGATGTCAATGGGGAGCTCATTCCACCATTTTGGAGCCAGGATAGCAAACCCACGTGTTTTTGCTGATGGGAACTTGGGTCCCCTTCGCAGCGAGGGTGCAGCGAGCCGTTTGGTTGATGCAGAGCGGAGTGCACGTGCTGGGGTGTACGATTAACCATGTCCTGGATGTAGGAAGGGCCAGATCCATTCGCAGCATGGTACGCAAGTACCATTGTCTTGAAGTGGATTCTAGCAGTTACCAGAAGCCAGTGGAGGGAGCGGAGGAGCGGCGTGGTGTGGGAGAATTTAGGAAGGTTGAAGACCAGACGAGCCGCTGCATTCTGGATGAGCTGCAGGTCGGATGGCACATGCAGGTAGACCAGCCAGGAGGGAGTTGCAGTAGTTTAGGCGTGAGATGATGAGAGCCTGGACCAGAACCTGCGTCGCTTTCTGGGTCAGCTGGGGACGCATCCTCCTGATGTTGTAAAGCGTGTATCTGCAGCAGCGGGTTGTAGCAGCTATGTTTGCAGTGAAGGACAGGTTGTTATCTATAAACACATAACGCTATCAAATAATACTTTCTATCAATATATCTATCTTTACCAAATATAACATATTATGGATATCACAAAAATACACTGTCAATGTTAATAAACAAAAAACAAGGCAATGTGCCTACAAGACTGCACTCAGGTAAACAAAACATATTACCCGTGCGCAGCAGCTAACCTGCCTGCGAGCCTTCGCTCAGGTCACATTTACCCAGATGCGGCTGAAGCCCGCGAAAATTGCATCTATTGTTGCCGACAGTTTAGTATTTTTAAAATACCGTTACTATGTCAAACATGCTCACAACCTTCTGACACACTCTCCTAAACATCTCCAACATCATATCTAATGCACACAAGTTAACATCGATCATTTTCATTATGTACTGACCTGTAGAAAACAGAAAAGTGGAGCAGCAATAATTATACACAGGATCCGGTTGATCGTCTGGATTGCTTCTGAGGAGGGGCGGAAGTGTCCCCCCCTAAGGTAACCCAGATGTCACCGCTCACCTGCCAAAGGTTCCACCTTGGCGCTACTTACTCGTACTGCTTCTCAAACAGTACAGATAAACCATAAAATGATATGAATGTCACCAAAATAAATACAGATAATGTTCAGTTTCAAATTCACTATTGTTTTGTTTTAAGATTAAAAGTTTTAAAAAAGAAAGAAATGTTCAAATAGTAGATGAATATTCAAGAGGTCTTTAAAAACATCACACTGATCATCAAAAGTTCATAAAATGCTCATGAATATTCCAAAATATTCTGAACTTGCCACAATCATCCAAAATTCATGAAATGCTCATAGTCATGAAAAGTTCATGAAATACTCATGCACACTTTTTGGGGTTTTAATTATAATGTTGTGATTGGCTGGATCATGAAAAGTTCATAAATTGCTCATAAAAGTCTGTCATGAGCAAAACAGGAACTTGATATGAATGAACAATGTTCATAAACATTTCATGAACTGCTCTTTAAAATAGTTCATGAGCATTTTAAGAATTTTGGTTCATGAACATGACAAGTGAACATATAATGAGTTGTTCATGAATGTTTCATGAGTGCTCATGAACAGCTCATAAAGTCATGAACTCCATCTCGCAGGGGCGCTCCTTCTCTCTCCTGTGTGAATACCCCCTGCCTCTGCTGTTCAACTATAGCCTACTTTTTTCACTTCCTTTTCTTCCTTCATTTTTATGTATCTACGCAGGGTTGACCTGTTCATATTTCTGTCTTTTGCCAGTCTTTCTCTTGGACTTTCTTGGCATGATAGCTTTTCTACAATGTTTAAAACATAAAAAACACATCAGTTGTGTACAACTACATTGAAATAGCTGTTTATACTTAACTTAAGTGCCTCATGGGGCGTTCAGTTGAACCAGTTGCTTCATTTACCCCACACTGTAAACCCCAACAGTACTACTAACTCATAAGTATTATGGGTACTGCAATCAAAACCAAATATCAAGTCAACCGAACAATAAACGTATACGTTCTTTTAACGAAAAGTGCTGTTTAATTTAATGTGGATCATAGTTTGAGTGAATATTCAAATTTGAATTATAACTTCTGAGTGAACAGTCACGCAGCGTCTGACGTCATTACGTCATGACGAATCGAGAAAAATCCATCCAACATGGGGCTCTTGCAAGCGAAGGGATTCCACACATGGTTTAACTTGTAAGTACCAAAATAAGTCGTTAAAACTGTTTTTCTTGTTATAATATTGTAAGGATATACCACCCGAAGATCATATGTAATCGTTAGATCCCATTGTTAAATTCAGAGTTACGTGCACAGCGCCGCAGTTACCGGCTGCTTCGCGCTATTTTTTGAATGTCGGACTGCCGGTTAAGTATTGTAAGGACGTTAACGTTAGAGCAGCAGTATGTTAACTTTAGCTAGAAACTCCTATTAGTCAACGGCAGCCCTACTGTTTAAAAGTGTGTTTCTTACTGGTGGTTATTAACGCTATTATCTGGTAAATGTGATGTAATTCCTGAATACTCCTGAATTAAGCTAGTAGCTAGCTAGAGCTTTTTTCCACAATTACGTTGATGCTAGTGACAGTTGTTACCGTTTAACTGGTGACACGGGGGAACTCGTGACGTTCTATAACGGTAGGAATTAATTAATTGATGAACTTTATTACAGACTCAGGGTCCAGATACAAGACAAAACATTACATAGATAAAATACAAGGCATTACATATAATAAAGTGCATACACAGCATAACAGGAATGTGTCAGAGGCGTGTACTTTGAGAAGCCATTGTTGAATAGCCAGGAAATAAACATTTCGATCGCTTCTTCTGTTGTTTACATTTATCTTTTGGTATATTTGGCTCCATAGGAACACTTTGATGCACATTCAGTACCAGTGTGTGAGGTTGTGGTTGCGATGCCGATATCCGGACGCGTACAGCGAGGACTACAACGTGACAATGAGGTGACTGGGGATGTCTGTTCAAAACATTGGAAACATGAATAAATCATTTCAAATATATATTTGTCTCCGACTTTCATTTGTACATTGTTGTTAATGTGATGTTTAGTAGCTTTGATAGCTGTCCATACCTTCAGACAGCCTACAAGTAAGACACAAGTTGTTTACTCACAGCCCGAATGCAGCATCGAGATTCGTGGCAGGACTTCTGTAGCTATTCTCCAGCGAGCAAGGTTTTTATTAAATACCTCCATCCCTCTCATCACAACAAGACTCTACACTGTACAGAAAAAAAACAACATAGGCTAAATGAAAATAACCTTGCTGGATAGCTTAGAATGAACTTCCAACAGGAGTCATTTGGGGGGGGTTCTTGGGAACCCCTGGTCTAGGCTATATAAACCGGCCATGGAAGATAGTTTGGCCTGGCCCTCCCACGGCGCTGGGCATGACTCCAAGTCAAGTTGATATCAGTCCGGCAATTACTGCTATTCTGGTGGAAGGTGATTTCGTCATCAGCAATATCCCCAGGATGGCGGATTCCTTTGCATTGTTTGGCTTGATGTACATGTTACATTTGGACTAACCCAAGAAACTCATCAACACTTTCACTTTCATACAGGAAGTGCTGATGGGCCTTGATGATGGTAAACCACTGAAACCCTGCCTACTCAATCTAAAAAATGACCTGTTACTGAAAAAGTAGGCCGTGTTACAGGTTAAAACTTTGCACATGCCAATGTTTGTTTTGCACAAACGTGTTGTTTATATTTGGTAGAATATGTCTAACTCTACCTCAGTTGTTCATGTTTGCACTGAAAGTGCTGATGGTCCTTGATGGTGGTAAACCACTGAAATCCTGTGCCTACAGTTGTTCATGTTTGCGCTTTAACTCCTATGGCACGCCGTTAGAGTATTTATTTCATATCCTTGATATCAGACAGCAATTACCTACACTAACTGGCTCTTTGATTGCACTTGTTAGATATATGGTCACACTAGTTTGACATTCTGCTTTACTAGATGAATAACACATTATACTAGTCACTCTTTTTCAGCCACTAGTGGCACTTTTGTCTGACTAGTTACTTCATAAGCAGCACCAAAGTCCCAACTTGTAAGCTTTTTTGATGAATTAGTGACCCTCTGACCATACTAGTGACACTAAAAGTTAACTGTGCTGCAAAAACTCTGACAAGTTGGGACTTTGGTGCTACGAGTGCTTCTCCTGGCGTCACTTAAGGCTTATGTGGTAACTAGTCGGACAAAAGTGCCACTCGTTGCTGAAAAAGAGTGACTAGTATAATTGTGTATTCAACTAGTAAAGCAGAGTGCCAAACTAGTGTGACCATATATCTAACAAGTGAAATCAAAGAGCCAACTAGTGTAGGTAGCTGCCGTCTGATATCAAGGATATGGAATACATACTCAAACGGCTTGCAAAACTCCTTGAAATGTTTATTTTAACAAAAAGAAAATATAACTAATTTGTATTAATTTGACTTGTTTTTGAACAATAAGTACCTTTTGAAAAATTGATTTTAATTTCTAATTCTTTTATTTTGAAATGTAACTTACAGTTTGATGGTCTTTTAAAAATAAATGTTGCAGTAAGAAATTGCATGTTTTAGAATTCATGTTTTGATTGGATGAACAATTTAAGACTGAATAAATAAAAAATCCAAAGTCTACAGAAGTTGATGAAGTTCTTTGAGTATTTTGTAATTAAATAGATAAGAAAATATTGGCCAATGAGAAATATATTTGTTGATTTCAATATTCGTGAAATTAAATAATTTTGCATCAAACTAATTCATTATGGAGAAATTTCAAATGTGTCAAACAATGTTTATAAGTACAGTATACTTAAATAATACAAAAATAATAATTAAAGTTTTAAGTTTAAGTAACTTATCATTTTTGATCAATCATTTACTCTATAGTCTTAAGTTAGTTTACATAAAACTTTGGTGGTAATCAGTTTCCAGAAAAGTTTTGAGTACTCCGAACTAATCGGGTTTTACGGTGCATAGCATGTGGCTCACTTTGAAACATAAACACTGTGATTCACATGGTTGTACAACTTGCTTATTAATAACCATGTATGATACATATGTTCAGACCTGGATACATTTGCTTTGACATTAAGTAATTATACCTGACATGTTGAACATGTAGTTTCACCATCACAGCCAAATAGAAATGAAGGGTGCTTCCTGAATTATGGTCACATGACAACAAATATGCACAATTTCCTATAGGGGATTGGTCTAACCCTAACCCTAACTTACTCACTGGCTAATCTTACCCCACTCTCCAGTATGATATTTTGTTAGCCACAGAGCTTTTTTAGTGCAATAATTGAACATCTATCGGATAAATCAGTTGGCTTTTTGTAGAGGGAACCTGGGTGACGCTTACTTACGAATGGGCCAACATACTGTAAATACCAAATCCCTGCAACACACCATTAAACTTTAAACAATCTACTTTTTCGAGCCTGTTGAACTTAAGGGTCTCATACACTGAGCATATTTTTGGCTGTCTCATACTGAAGTTGACTTTGTTGAATACAAAGGCAACCGAACGATGATTGAACGATGGTCAACCAAAGTTGACCATCTGAAAGTGACTGCAGATTTTACTCTGAAAATAAATGTTTGCTAACAAAATGTTATTATGGTGAGACAATTTCAGCTTAAAACCGCATGACATTTTTCACTCCACATCAATGTGGAGTAATACAACTATAACTAACTGCCTCACTAAAGTCAGTAATGTCTTTTAAAAAGCCTCCTCAAACACATATTTATGAACTTGCTTTGATGGGATGTAATTATTTTAATTGTTATTATCCTTTTCATTGTTTCATCTGTCATTGTCATGTGTCTTCTGGCAACTATGTATTTGGGACCCATGTCTTCATGTTTTACCTTCGTATCGTCTTGCTTTTGTTTGGCTTTCTGTTACATTGCCTTCTATTTTGCTTTTGTTTGGTCTGTCAAGGCAATAGCTGCTATACAAAAAGCAATTCTTTTTATTTTCATTACATCACTCTAGTTGATTGAGATTTTGTCTTTTGTTTCTTTTGATGTGTATGTCACTGGCCCTTTAGAATCTACTGCAGTAGGGTCATTGGCAATATGTGTTAGGAACCCTGTAAAGATGCAGCAGCACTTAATGTCTAATGTCTTGAAAAAGAAAGTGTCATCCATAATGTGCACTTTACCAATAATCCTCCAGTAGAACACACATGTCTTTGTCTTAGGATGCTGTGTCTGTGTGTGTGCAAAAGGTTAAATCACCTGAGCCTTGGCGGTGCTGAGAAACTGGTGAAGGACAAACTGTGGATTGTAATTCATTGTTTGCCCTCACTTCACCATCACTTTGAACTAGCAGAAGAAGTTAAACCAGAAGAAAAGAAGTTGCAGTAGCTTTCAGGAGCCTGTTATTTCAGCCCTGGTGTCCTACTTAGAATTCACTGGGTGTTTCTCAATGTCGAGGACGCTTCCTTGGTAGGACATGTCTTCCGAGTCAGGTCCTTCAGAAGCGAGGCAAGAATCATTCCAACCTCGGAAAACGGAGAATGGTGGAACAGGCTAACAGGTGTGCAGGTGTGCGTCATATGCGAGGCCCTGCCTTAAATGGAGCGCGATTTCTGCCAAATACTTGGGAAATTGGTCCGTGCGCAAAGCATTGTGGGGATTTTAAGACTGCGGAGGATACAAATGTGCAGCCTCGACATTTCCCGCAACGAAGGACGCCAGCCTCTATAGAATTTCAAGGATCCTGGACATTGGAACAGTCCTTAGGCGGGACTCAATGACGTAGCATCCTTGAAATAGTGGCTCTTCCTCGACATTGAAAAACACCCACTGTCAGTACTACTGGCATCGGGGCTCCGTGTGCAGTCAGCTGCTGCCGATCCGGTTCCGACGGGTCAAACACACACTGTGCTAGTGATTAGTGGAACAACGGCTGAGCCTGATGATTAAACAGAGTTAAGATTTTCAAAGGAATTTCCAGAACCAAGAGAGCAGAGAAGCAGTTTTTTAGCTTTATGATTAGATGAGGAGCGACTGTGTTTGATTCTGTACACTTCCAAAAAAAAGAAGGTAATTAAACGGCTTCACTGATTAATGTCAAACACAGCCAAGGTGATTTGTGATGTTTCTCTTTTAAATGCCACAAACTTTGTTTATGTCTGACAAGCTGTGATGCGGGGAGAATATACTAAGATTGAGGTGAGGTGAAATGAGCTGGATTATTCGATGACTGACAAATATGCAGGTCAACCAGTTTAAAGAGTCTCTGCATGTGATCAACACTGATTTTTTTGTTTTGTTTAAATCCTACAAGAAATTAATAATAATTTCATTTTACTCAAAATCTCTCCTTTTATTAAATGTGTTACTTGAATTCGCAAGTAATTTGGTATCTTCATTTTGATAAGTACATTTAAATCATAGCACAAAGTAAATGTTAACTACTGTGGTGACACGTTATGGGACATAATTCACCTCTCTTATTGTGTTGCCACACGGACCCTTTAGTGGGAACACCTGAAGAGTTAGCCTCCATTCCTGCTAGCTTGTTAAGCAGAGCAGACGATGTGTTGACCTATTTAATGGATAATAAAGAGTGGAACTCCGTTCTGAATACACCGCCTCCGACTCCCTTTTCCTGGCGCTACACTGGTGACCCTGACGTTTCCGAGAAAGTTTCCGGAAAATTAACGAGCATGGCTGAACGCGATGTGTTCGTAAAGCTGCCGGAATTCTGGGAGCACGCCGCGGAGGCATGGTTCGCACATGTGGAGGCGCACTTCGCCTGCCGACAGGTCCGTGACGGGGACCTGAAATACTACCATGTGGTAGCAGCGCTGGGCTGCTCTACGTCGTCCAGGTTGGTGGGATTCATCGCAGCCCCCCCACATCATGGCAAATATGAGGCGATTAAGGCCCTTCTCCTTCTGCTAAGGAGAGGGCCCGCCAGTTACTTGACATTCAAGGCCTGGGAGACAGCAAGCCATCTCAGCTAATGGAGAAAATGCTGAATCTGCTAGGGGGGGAAGATCCCCGGATTTTTTCCTGCGTCACTTGCCTCCCCGGGTCCAGACGGCGCTGGCCAACACGCCTGTCACGGAGCCGCGTGCCTTGGCTGAGGAAGCGGATCGTTTTTTCCTGGCTACACAACAGCCCGGTGCAGAGACGTTAGCCGCGATGCGCAGCAGCCCATCTGCAGTCAAGACAGCATGGCGGGGGCCGGACACGGCTGTGGCAAGCCGGCGTGGAGACACCGGAGAGTGCTCTTACCACGCACGTTTCGGGACAAGGGCGAAGAGATGCATCGCTCCGTGCAGCTACAAACCCCCGGGAAACGGAGGGGCCGGCGCTCGGTAGTGGCCCTGAGCGTCGGCGGCACGTGCAGGCTCCTCTTCGTCAGCGACAGCGTTTCGGGGAGCCTGTTTCTGTGTGACACGGGCGCTCAACGGAGCGTAGTTCCCGCGTCGAGTGAAGACGTCACCCGGGGAGGGCACGGACCGCGATTGACGACGGCTAACGGCGGTCCCATCCGCACGTACGGCGTGAGGCCTATGTGTTTGTGCATCGGAGGACAGCGTTTCAGCTGGGATTTCGTGACAGCGGACATTTCTTTTCCCCTCCTCGGAGCGGATTTTTTGTGCGCTCATGGACTCTTAGTGGACGTTAAGAATAGGCGTTTGATTTATGCCTTGACGTTTTCTTCCCTCGTGTGCACACTTGGCAGCGCAGCGTACGACGGGCTGTCGGGCTCGCTGTCAGGGGCAGACACGTTTCTCAGACTGTTGGCCGAGTTTCCAGACCTGTCGCTGCCCACCTTCTCTGCGCTTACCACTAAGCATGGCGTGGAGCACCACGTCACTACCGAGGGGCCTCCTGTCTACGCCAGGGCCCGGCGGTTGAACCCTTCTAAGCTGGCTGTGGCGAGGGCGGAGTTTGCAACCATGGAGCGCCTGGGCATTGTCCGCCGCTCTGACAGTCCTTGGGCTTCCCCCCTGCACGTCGTCCCCAAACCGAACGGCGGGTTCCGCCCGTGCGGGGATTACCGCCGACTCAACGACGCCACTACGCCTGATCGCTATCCAGTGCCGCACATTCAGGACTTTTCGGCGCATCTGGCCGGTACAGGGGTGTTTTCCAAGGTGGACCTGGTGCGTGGATACCACCAGGTGCCCATGCACCCCCTGGACATTCCCAAGACGGCAGTGATAACACCTTTTGGACTTTTTGAGTTCCTGCGGATGCCTTTTGGACTCAAGAATGCCGCTCAGACGTTCCAGCGCCTGATGGATTCGGTACTGCGGGACCTGCCGTTTGTGTTTGTCTACCTCGACGACATACTCGTCGCCAGCGCTTCAGTGCAGGAGCACCTGTCCCACCTCCGAGCCCTTTTCACACGGCTCAATGAACACGGATTAATCATCAATCCGGCAAAGTGCCAGTTCGGGGTGTCTGACATTGATTTCCTGGGGCACCGCGTCACCAAGGGCGGTGCGACACCTCTGCCAGCGAAGGTGGAGGCTGTTGCGGCTTTTCCTCACCCTCTCACAGCCCGGTCGCTCCGTGAGTTTCTGGGGATGGTGACCTTCTACCACCGTTTCATCGCCCGGGCCGCACACATCATGCGGCCGCTGTATGAAGCGTTGAAAGGCAAGACCCCCGTCCAGGCGATCGACTGGACAGCAGAGGCGGACGTCGCTTTTGCTGAGGTCAAGACCGCGTTGGCTCAGGCGGCTTTGCTGGCACACCCATCATCTACGGCTCCCATTTCCATCACCACGGACGCGTCGGACTACGCGGTCGGCGCAGTGCACGAGCAGTGGGTGGAGGGCGCTTGGCAGCCGCTCGCCTTTTTCAGCCGCCAGCTGACGCCCAGAGAACGCAGGTACAGCGCCTTTGACCGAGAGCTCCTTGGACTTTATTTGGCCGTGCGGCACTTCCGTTTCATGCTGGAAGGCCGTGAATTTACGGCGTTTGTCGACCACAAGCCGCTCACCTTCGCCATGTCAAAAGTGGCGGAGCCTTGGTCGGCACGTCAGCAGCGGCAGCTTTCCTACATATCAGAGTTCACTACGGACATTAAGCATGTGGCTGGCAAGTCGAACCTGGTTGCTGATTGCCTCTCCAGAGTCGTCATCGGTGCCGTCCAGTTGGGCCTGGACTATACTCGCATGGCGGCGGACCAGGTCACAGATCCCGGCGTCCAGGCTCTGAAGGTGGAGGGCGCGGGGCTGCGCTTGGAGGACGTAGTGTTCGGCGACGCGGGCATTACCCTCCTGTGTGACGTTTCCACGGGCCTGGCGCGGCCTGTCGTCCCTGCCAGCTGGAGGCGCTCTGTGTTCGAAGCGGTGCACGGCCTATCACACCCCGGCGTTAAACCTTCGGTGCGCTTGGTGGCTGCGAAGTTCGTCTGGCATGGGCTGAAAAAGGATGTGAGGACTTGGGCCAGGGAGTGCGTGGCTTGTCAACGCGCTAAGGTGCACCGCCACACGAAGGCCCCGTTGGAGCGTTTCCTGGTGCCTGAGAGGAGGTTTGATCACGTCAACATTGACCTGGTTGGTCCGTTGCCTTCCTCTCAGGGGTTTTCCTACCTCCTCACCATGGTGGACAGAACGACCCGTTGGCCGGAGGCAGTTCCGCTCGTTTCGACATCAGCCGCAGACGTTGCCCGGGCCTTCATTGCAACGTGGGTTTGTCGTTTTGGCACTCCGTCAGACATTTCCTCAGACAGGGGCTCTCAGTTCACGTCCGAGCTCTGGAACGCTGTGGCAGGCGGTTTGGGGGTCAAGCTGCACAGGACTACCGCTTACCACCCTCAGGCTAATGGCCTCTGCGAGCGCTTTCATCGCTCCATGAAGGCGTCCCTCAAGGCGTCCCTCAAGGCCGGCCTTACGGACGGTAACTGGGTCGACAAGCTGCCCTGGGTGATGCTGGGCCTGAGGACCGCACCCAAGGAAGATCTGCAGTGTTCTACAGCGGAGATGGTCTACGGTCAGCCGCTGAGAGTTCCGGGGGATTTCCTCCCAAATGCTTCAGCTCCCTGGTCTGCCACGGCCCAGCGAGTTTTTCTGCGTGACGCGGCGGAGGCTTTCGCTCCAGTCCCGACTACTCAGCACGGTGCGCCAGGGTCTCAAGTTCCCGCGGAGCTACGCTCAGCTGGGCACGTCTTCATCCGTCACGACGCACACAGAGGCCCCCTGCAGCCCCCTTACGACGGACCTTTCCGGGTTTTGGAACACGGTGAAAAACACCTGGTGGTCGACATGGGCGGTAAGGCTGAGCACGTCTCGGTTGACCGGGTGAAGGCTGCTCACTTGGACGTGGACCGGCCGGTGGTGCTGGCTCGGCCGCCGAGACGGGGCCGACCCCCGGCTCTGATTCCTGTCAGGGAGTGTGGACCTGTTGTTCCGGTCCCTCCTCTGTCAGGGGCCGCACGGGCGGAGGTCGCTGTACCGACTCCGGTGCGCAGGTCTCGTGGGGGCAGGCGGATTGTTCCTCCCCGCCATACGGATTTTGTTTACACGTGAATTCTGGGGGGGCTTGTGTGGTGACACGTTATGGGACATAATTCAGCTCTCTTATTGTGTTGCCACACGGACCCTTTAGTGGGAACACCTGAAGAGTTAGCCTCCATTCCTGCTAGCTCGTTAAGCAGAGCAGACGATGTGTTGACCTATTTAATGGATAATAAAGAGTGGAACTCCGTTCTGAATACACCGCCTCCGACTCCCTTTTCCTGGCGCTACACTACAGTGTGTTGACTTACAACCTGTGAATACCTATTAAAATATACATGGGGAATGTGAGTAAAGGTGGGCGACGCCCCAGATGACGTCAGAGGAGTTTGCGCCAGGTTTGCACACATTAGGCCAGCGTTTCTCAAAGGGCGCAGAGAAGTGACAGGTGGGTCGCGATGAACGGGAGATTATTTTTTTTTATTTAAAAAAAAAAAACTGTTTTGGAGCTCAGGCCGGAATCGAACCTGGGTCGTCACGGGCGGTAGTGGATTATTACAGCCGGAGCCTGCCTCCCGGAGCCGCCAGAGCCTCGCAACGGCGGGTGTTTGCGGCGGCGGATGCGGTACTGGCGCAGCGGCGCTGTGAAAGTCCACGGCCCACCTATGCCAGAGCCAACGGCCCACCAACGACAGCGGCCCAACGGGAAAAGTCCCGAATCTCCTGATGGCCAATCCGAGCCTGCTCACACACACACAACTGAAACCATACTCATTTGCAGACATATGTAAAAATCTCTCATACACACATGTGAAACGCTCTCACACACACACACACACACACACACACACACACACACACACACACAACAGCGTTGCAGTCAGGAAGAAAAGCAATGTGGAGCGGCACCTCACCACTTCATAAGGAGTTTAACCGTGACACTTTTCGAAATCCCGTTTGTGTCCCCCCGCTTTACAAATAGGCCTATGTTTATTATTATCTTTTAACGCAAGCCATCATCGCCATGGAGGAGCACACAGCCTCTGTGAGCGAGTGAGACACAGAGACCGAGAGAGAGAGAAAACACACCTTTATCTATTTAATATAGCCTAGTACAAAATAAAGTAAGAAATCATTCCAATGTGTAGGCTACTATAGGACAGTAAACAGTTTAAAAGGGGAGTGATTAGTAATGCATAAATAAAAAGAAAGAATGCTAACTAGGTAACATAAGATAAGAATACACAAGTTTAAATGATTTGTTATCTTGATCATATTCTAAAGATGTTTGGATTATTGAAAAGTATACAGCTCCCTTTCATAGTGTGTTGAGAGATGTATCCATAAATTAATTTTGTGCTCAAAGTCCACCAGATTGATGCATTTAACTTCAACATTTAAAAAAAAAAATCATACATTTTCTTTTCACTGAAAACGGGTTCCACAGACCCAAACGGCACACAAAGGTTAAAGGTAAGCATATAATAATGTTAAAATGTGCTAAATATATACACTGCAAAAAAACTGAAAAAGAGGAGTAAAAGTAGCTCACAACTTTTTTGAAAGTAGCTCTCATCTGTTAGTGAATTATATAGCCCTGAAGGCAGGAGAGACTGAAAAGAGTCAAGGGAAGCTTATAAAAGTTAACAGCATTTAATTACACAAAAGATGCGGTGGTGTACAACATGAAATGTGCGAGTGGAGTGCGGCTCTCCCCATGCGTCCGGTCAGTCCGGGTCAGCCGGAGGAAGAGGTCAAATCTTGGCTTGCTCTTCCTGTTGTCATCTGAGGTCTTCTCCTATTGGCCGACGTCGTCGGGGGCGGGTCCACTGCAATTCCTGCCTTGTTGTATTGTTAAATTACATCATTCTGGTGTCTGTGGTTATTTAAACATTCCCTAATAAACGTTATTTAGTGGCAATAAATGAGTGCTAACCCCAGTGTGCTCTGTGTACAACACCACATGTAATTTCACCGTTGATTCATGGTTTGAACATGCAGCATTTCGCCACATGCTAATGCTAACCGGAAGTGAAGCATTTTCAGAATAAAAGTATGAAGTTAATAGTTAGCGAACTTCAGGTTTTTCAGAATAAAACTGATTTAAATTAAATAGTGTATTTAATTCAAATTACGCCATATCAACAGTGATTTTAATTTCTAACACATCCTAAAAAAGGTTGGAGACCCATGTTATAGAACGATACATTTGACCATTTTAAGCTTGGCCTACCATTTTATTGGAGCGGCGAGGAACAGGTGGGGCTTGAAAAGGCCCACCTGTTCAAAGTGGGGAATGACAGAAAAAGTTTGAGAACCACTGCATTAGGCCTACAGACATTTGAAAAAAACAGTTGAAGAGAAGAGAGCATGGACCCTCATCTAAAATGAATACTCGTGGATTTTGAATCATATAAGTATATTTATGTACATTATTAACACTGTACATCCCTGTTAGCTTGTCAGCTTAATGTGGATATCAAACGAACGTTAGCTATCGTCAGTCTTTCAGCTTAGCAACTTAGCTAGTTAGCGTGCTAGCTAATTTAGCCTGCTTTCATGGACGAGGCACACACAACATGTAATACTTTGTGGTTTAGTAGTTGTTTCAAACTAGTCAACAGTGGCGAAATTCACCATTTTGAATAGAAAAATGTGGCAGTGGGGCACTAGTAGTTCAGAAAAAAAAGTTTTACTTGGGGAGTGGGGGGTGGTGTTCGCGCTACATTTTCAAATGCTGCTCGGTTAAGCAGTGTGGCACCAAACTAAATGTTCCTTTACTGTGGAAGTCAATTCACTCACATGCATCCGACTGTGTGTGATGTACATTTGTTCTTTTTTTCATGTGTACATTGAGACAGATAGCGGCACCATGCTTCCTAAAAAAAAGGGTAGGTCTATGTCACATTCACTGCCATGGACGCTGCTCTGTGTAAACTGCCTCTGATGCGGCCTGTTTCTCTGCAGCCTAAAGAAGGAGAGGGGTGATCCAGGAAGACTACTGGGACAAGAGTCACTTTATTAGAAGTGTAACTGTTGGTGCCTCCTTCTGTAGCGCGTTCAATTGAAGTTAAGGCATAATCTTTGTCTCCAATATCTTTCTGTACTTACAGTTATGTGTGTTCGCTACAATAATTTACATTATCTGTTCAACAGCACTAAGTTGAAGTTAGACGGAAGCCGCCCTCCCGCCTGACGGAGCTTCTGGAAGAGTCTGCAGCGGAGTTGATTAAAGAGAAACAGGTAAATGTTCTGCTTGATTTGTGTCTGCTGTTCTGTTTGTACATGAATATCTCTATTCTCTAAAGCAGGGGTAGCCAACACGGTGCCCGCGGGCACTTAGTCGCCCGCAGGGGCAACGTGAGTCGCCCGCAGGGGCAACGTGAGTCGCCCGCGGGTCATGTCCTAAAGATAACTCGCCAAGCAAATCCAAAATGTATAAAATACACAAAACAAAAAAGGAAATGTAATTAAAATAATCTACCCTATGCATAAACGAAACCTAAATCATAGCAAACGCTATCTACTTACAACAACTATATATCTATCTAACACCCCTCCTCCCCCCACCCCACAATGAATATCGACCAATCACGTTCTTGCTTGATTTGCGGGACCAGCGTTGCAGTCGGGAAGAAAAGCAATGTGGCACCTCCCCGCTGATTTTCCTTCTGGCAGAATCTACACATCAGCCCCATTGAACAGCCTATCATGCCAGCCTATACTGCACATGAGGGGCAGAGTTTTACTCTGTGTGTTGCAACTTATATATTTATTGCACTTGACGCACAAACACGCATGACGTAATTTCCACTGGGGACATGTCCCCCGCTCTTTTCGAAATCCTGTTTGTGTCCCCCCACTTTACAAATATGTTTTTTTTTTTAACGCAAGCCGTCGTCGCCACGGAGGAGCACACAGCCTCTGTGAGCAAGCGAGACAGAGGGAGAGAGAGAGAGCGAGCGAGAGAGCTAGGGAGGGAGGGAGAGAGAGAGAGGGAGGGAGCGAGAGAGCTAGGGAGAGCACACCTTTATCTATTTAATATAGATAAAGTAAGAAATCATTCCAATGTGTACTATAGGACAGTAAAAAACAGTTTAAAAGGGGAGTGATTAGTAAAATATGCATACATAAAAAGAAAGAATGGTAACTATAGATAACATAAGGTTTCCCTCTCTGTCTGTGTATTCTCTTGTTCCGATTAACCCAGCCAAATATTTGTTCTTGTTTTGTATCTATATCTACGCCAGGATCCGGACTTGAGGCTGATCCTCTTGCTGTGGTCCTGTGTCTTGGATCCTCTATCCTGAGTTCTGGATTAAGTCGTGGACGTTCGGGTCGTGGCTGAACCTGTCTCTGCGGTCCTGCCTTGGGGCTCGTCATGCTGCTTCCCTGATGGCTTCCACAGGATTGTAGCTGACATCCTTGTGGATTCATCTTCTTATTACAGACACATGCATTTCCTAACATTCGGTCTATGCTATAAAATGTATTATCTCTTCGATTTACACACGGCATCTATTGCACGTCTGTCCGTCCTGGGAGAGGGATCCCTCCTCTGTTGCTCTCCCTGAGGTTTCTCCCATGTGTTCCCCTTAAACTGGGGGTTTTCTCTGGAAGTTTTTCCTTGTACGATGTGAGGGTCTAAGGACAGAGGGTGTCGTTTTTCTCATACTGATATTCTGAACAATCTGTGCTGTTGTATTTGCTGTAAAGTGTCTCTACTGTAGGCTATTTTTAGTATATGTACAGCACTTTGGCTTGACCCAAAATCGTTTATAAATGTGCTATATAAATAAGACTTGATTTGATAAGAATAAACCAGTTTAAATGATTTGTTATTGGTTATGATCATATTCTAAAGATGTTTGGATTATTGAAAAGTATACAGCTCCCTTTCATATGAGTGTTGAGAGCTGTATCCATACAGTATGCTTATTTCCTGTTCGGCCGTCATTACTGCACAACTCTATAGTGACCCTGTGTAGGACCACATTTCGTTATCATAAAACTGGACTGCATTCTCAAATAAGTTTCAAGTGAAACTTTTTTCTCATAGATTACAGGAGTATTAAACACATTGTAAATTGTAACGAAACAAAAACACGACAAAACTACTTGGTTATGTTTAGCAAAACCTCATGGTTTAGCTTTAAATAAGTTATGATAGATAGATAGGTTATTTCAGTTTTAATATTTTGGCAAAAATAACACCAGCATACTTGGTGAAAGTCCTTTGACCTATCCTTTCATTAGACATTCTTCCTATGCGGAGTTCCTTGAACTTTTTGTTTGAAGAATATTTGCACCCAAAAACAAACATAAAACAGAAGAAAAATAAGTTCCCCTGAAATGTAATGGATGATGGAGTTTCCTTATTTCAGAACATCATTTGTCAATTTTCTTTTGATCTGAGTCTGAAGTGACAAACCACAGAAAATATCCACCTGATCAGCTTCAGTTTTAGTTTGCCATCGTTGCTTGCAACAGCAGCAGGCAGCTTTTAGTGAAAGCGCTGTGAAACCCCACTGTGCTCTACCTGCTCAGCAGCAAACAGCAGACCGACACAGCTATGCGCAACACAATGCAACCTTTAGCTGCTAAAGTAACAGATATGTCCCTCAGGAGATGGAGACCAAAAACAACTAAAACCGAGAGGATACGAGATTCATGAGCGATGCAAAAACAAAAAAGGCTCTTAATCAAAGATAATGTTGCTCTGTAACTAATGGGCCAGTAAATCAGCTCAAGATGAAAGTGTGCTTTTGATTTTGTAACATTATTAGATATTGTTAGTTGGTCGTCACCAATATTAGACTCTGGTATGATTCTTACTCTTTCTGTGGGAAAGTTGAATTTACTAACTTCAAAACAACTGGTGAGAATAGCTTTAATATGTATAAAAGTTACAATATTTCACTCTTGCATGTAATATAGCATAAAGGTAAAGTAGCATAAACAAAAGTACAAATTCCTTAGAACTGTATTGAAAGAGGACATATGCTCATTTTCAGGTTCATATTTGCATGTTGTACCTCTACTGTGACATGTTTACATATTTTAGTTCAAAAAGCTCTTATTTTTCTCATACTGCCTGTGCTGCAGCACCTTTTTTCACCCACTGTCTGAAACCAGAGCCCAGTCTGCTCTGATTGGTTAGCGATGTGTCAGCTTGAGTGTTACATAGTGATGTCACTATGTTACGGAAGTAAACAAAGGACTACAATGGAGGCGTTTCAAGAAGGGAAGGGGGGAGTAAGGGAGATAAACTCCCTCTGGAGGGAACTTTGGGATTTTAGCAACAAGTCCTCCAACTCATACGAATAGGTCGATTGTTCAAGCCCTTATACAACCAAATAGGTCGGTCCTCGGTCCTATATTCACAAATAACCCTCTCTGGAAAATCCTAAATTGTAGGATAGTTTGGCCATTAAAATGCTTTTTGATTAGATTTCTAGCTTGAAGTGTATATTGTACTTTCAGAATACACGTCCAGTGAATGTGTAAGATCTATAGTTTGATGGATAGTACGAAGATTATTTAAGGTCTCGCCAGGAGAACGTGTATATGCGGCAGCGTCCATGTAAAGTTAGCGTCAACCCTCACGTGGTGAAAACAGCATTTCCGGTCTCTACGTTTTCATAATAAAACCGTATTCCCCTCACTGTCAAATTATTTTAAAGCTATATCTGCAGTACTCATCCACTAAAAACATCAGTTTATCCTTGTTAATTACACGACATTAATTGGTTTAAATTGTGTACACTGATTTTGTGTTTTTTCCATAGGTTTTTCCCTTTCGATTCTGAGAGACACATTTCTTTTTTCAGAGGTTTTGATAGGCTAAAACATTGAACTTGAAGCTTGGTGATTGGATGTTTTAGCCGCAATGCAAGTTGGGATATGGTGTTAATGCGATGTGAAATCCGAAAACATTTTAAAAAAAGAAGAAAATAATACTTTATTTCTAGTATGCTTGGTTTTCTCTTTGGAAGTCATCACATAACGGCATTGTAATACACGGTTCGGCTGCATTAAATATTACACATCTGCCGTAGTTCTTTATTTATAGAGCCCTGATTAGAAGACTTCTGGACAAACTGGAAGAAATGCCGCCGAAACTGAAGACATGACGTGGATCATAAATATATCAGCAATTAAACAACATCTTCAATTTCTCTTCACATAATACGTCTCCTTGCAGTATCAACACTAATTCAGCTGACTTTTATATTTGATCCAATTGGTAAATAGGCTGTATTTACACCATAACGGTGCACAGCTGATAGAAAGGGAGTTGTAGTTTTTAAAGATATTACTGATTTACTTTGAATTAAATAATGTAAATACTGAGTTGAGAGAAAAGTCAGGGATTTTGGGTGATGGGAGACACATCTATGGAATCAGAATGTCAATAGCTTACCATTAAATGACGGATATTGTGTAACTTGGTGCTGTTAAATACCATCAAACTATGTGCAATATGTGCAATATATACATTATATACATATGCCATTGATAACTGTGTAAATATACCTGGCTGCTAAATCCTAAGAACTCTTACAGGATTTGTATTTTGAAAAGTATTTTTTTTTACTTTTATCTTTTTATTATATTTTGTATTGTATCATAACTTGGTACTTTTTTAACATATGTAACATTAAGCTGCCTGTGGCTCTTTCCTGCTGTAACGAAATGTGCCTCTGAACCTTGACAAGTGCATGTTTCAGGCTTATCAATTGACAACAGGAGGGATCACAGACATAAGACTAGCTGTTAAATAAAGCTCTTCTGACCTTAGCTGTCATGTGGGTATATTAATGCTGCCCATTATGGACACAAGCAATTTTCACCCATTTATTAATTATATGTTTTAAATGTGATAACACCAATGTGTTTCGTATCCCCTAAACCTCCAGGGGTGTAAACAGTTTAATACTGGCAACTTCTAATTGTGGGTAATTCGAAAACGTCTTTTAAAACTACAATTCCCAGTAGAGACGTGCCATAGAACATGTTGTGAAAGACAATAGCCAGCATGTGTAGTTCTGGAGGCGGGAGGGAGGAGGGGGAGCTGGGCTGGACCCGTCCAAGTCCAGTTTTGGATAGTCTGCCGTGGTTACATTCCATTTCCAACCTGATCTCACCAGAATGCGTGACTCCACCATGACATTTACGTGTCTGCACCACGCAAACAACCCCAATGTAAAGTGAATGAGGCTCCTTTGTCGTGGTGCACACACGCATTTCTACCACACCCTGCAGTGATGAGATCCTTTTATTCTATAAAACGTTTTTAAAATCTACTTTATAGCTTGTAGTAACTCTCGGGAGGCTTCTTTTATTTTATTTGTATTCATAATCATTTTTATTTTTCGTCAGAATGTATTATGGTGCATTAGTTACGAATTTTTGTTCTCAAAAAACAGTGCATTGTGTGTAATAAAACTGTGATTTGTATTACATTAGTTTGTTTTTAAGGAAGGCCAGAGCTTCAGCTGTGTCAAATAGATTGTTCCCTTTAGTTAACATTTTTTTAAAGAACATTATATTCCGATTTTATCATGTCCCCTTTATTGTATTACGGAGAGCAATGTGAGCATCCATTCCCATTGGATAACGCAGGATTTTACACCCGGAAGTAAGTTCTCTTTACTGTCGATTGATTTTACAGTGATATCTGCATTACTCATCAACTCAAAAACACCAGATTATCCTTGTTGATTACACAACATTGGTTGGTTTAAATTGTGTACAATGCTTTCTGTAAATTTCTCCTTCGATTCGGAGAAACAAATACTTCGGAGCACACTCTCCAATCACAGAGCTTGAGGACTATCACGGGGTTTGTCAAACAGAGCACACGGTGTAGTCCAAACGATAGCTGGGGATTCTGGGTAGTGTAGTGTCTTCTGCCATCCTTTACTCCGAAAAAATATGTGTTTCTCCGAATCGAAGGGGAAAAATACAAAAGCATTGCACACAATTTAAACCAATCAATGTTGTGTAATTAGGATAATATAAGGATAATATAAGGATAATCTGGTGTTTTTTAGTCGATGAGTAGTGCAGATATCACTGTAAAATCAATCGACAGTAAGGGGAATACTTACTTCCGGGTGTACAATTCTCCGTTATCCAATGAGAATGGACGCTCACATTGCCTTTAAGGGCAGCCGACACAAACGAATGCCGTGCTTCCATGAGCGTCCATAGAAGCATATGGACATCCCGGAAAGCTGAAAATGGACGCTAAGGGCCCCCCCCTTGCGTTGGAAAAAGCTGACACAGGGGACTTGACATAACGTCAACATAGGCCGACCTGGGAGTGAGGATGTGTTGCTTCGGAGCGTTTGCAATCAACGGGAGCATGTTGTTTCTTACACGACCTCTAGAGGTGCTACACTTTAAAACGTGACTATGGGTCGTAATAAGCTGCTGAACAATCGACCTATTTGGTCGTTTTTTGTAGAAGGACAGGCTGGATTTTAGCCTTTGCAGACCATTTACATGCAGAAAAACCTTTATAACATGCAACAGGAAAGAAAAAGAAAAAGCAATTAAAAAAAATATATTAACTTTATTTGGTACAGATTGGGATTTTCGTTCGTATAAATACAATTGACATAACTTTGGTGCTTGATTACTATTAGCTAATTTCTATTTAGCTACTCACCGGCACTGTGTTTCAGTAAACTATTCTGAAGTTAATCAATCATTGCATTTTCAGTCACCTCTGCACCATGTCATGTCTCCTGTCATAACGTCCACAACACAATCATCACATGACATTTACAGAAGAGCTTCTTTCACCACAGACATAGTAAGAAACATAATTAATTACGGCATCATACCGTTGCACACAGATGAGTGACTTTTAAGGTTGACTGTTTCGGTTTCTTTGCCATGCTGTGCTGTGGACTTTTCACATTCTCAGACCTTTCTGTTAGAGAGCCCCCTTCACAAGTGTCAAAAGCTTTCCCAGCCGAGGCGTGTTAAAATGAACAAAGTGCTCACCAGCTCCCATTAGCTGAAGAATTTCTTTGAATCCGTGACCCTCTGGGAGGCCTGCCTGTAGAAGAAATAGCTATCCTAATTAAGTGAAGGAATTGTACGCTGAGTCAAGAGTAGCGAAGCGAGTGGACATAAACTTTCACTAAAAAATAAAAGATCTTGCCTCGTAAGCACTTTCTTTTATGAAACCCAGGGGTAGGGCAGAGGAGGAAAGTCGTGTCGTGTAACGTCTTATCGTCCGCTGTCCCCATCACTAAACGCACAGGGCTGGATTGTACATTTGACAGCCGCGCAGAGGACCGGGGGGACGCTAATGCGGCCACTGAGGCGCCAGCAGCTGATTAACTCCAATTGAGGACTCATTAACATTCCTGCCGGATCATCACATGCACAGTTGTTGATGAAAATCAGTACTGACAAGTCTATAATTATGAGACACTTCAGTATTGGTCTGGATGGCCGAGTCCACTCAGGGTGAGGGCACGCCACGAAGAGAAAACCACCAACTCTGAGAGGATCTCCAGTCTTGGGCCATTGATTGCTTTGTCAACATGTAATCCCAGCGCAGTATCGCAAGGGCAAGGTCATCCAAACACGTATAGTCCCTAAGGAGAATGTGAATTATGCAGATAATGTAAGTGAAACGTGACAATGGCACACAGGGAGGGGACTTATCATGCATTTATTTCCCTCCCTCGTTGGGCCGTGCTCCAGTGCCCTTGCGTCTCTTTTCCCTCAGCATGTCCCACTTTCACAATGGCCAAGCTTTACCACTTTGCAAAGGAGGAGAGCACACTTTCACTGAAATGAAAGCTATTTATTCCACCCCACCCCCACCCTTCAGCGCATGGCAGATTGAGAGCTTGATATACAGGTTATCACTGGTGTATCTAGGTTTCCTCCGCTGAGGCTCACACTCGCAGCCACAAACTGTACTCTAACCCAGTTCTATCTGGGGTTGCTCTGCCTGGGTCCTTCATTCTGGTGGTCATTGGTGTGTGTGTGTGTGTGTGTGTGTGTGTGTGTGTGTGTGTGTGTGTGTGTGTGTGTGTGTGTGTGTGTGTGTGTGTGTGTGTGTGTGTGTGTGTGTGTGTGTGTGTGTGTGTGTGTGTGTGTGTGTGTGTGTGTGTGTGTGTGTGTGTGTGTGTGTGTGTGCACAGATATGGAGCTTGAAAAGAGCAACATGACAGATGATAAAACATTGAGTCACCGGGATTAGACAAAGTGTCGGGAGCGTTCAGAGTGCTTGTTAAGTAGGAAGGAGATATTGCTCATTTGGAGCTGCGTGATGAACAGATGTCCACGTGCAGTTTTCCTGGCAGCGGCTGCAGGGGTCGGCAGATGCACCCGGACCTTGTTCCACCTTGGACATCGTGATCAACACCACCTGTGTGAATCTCACTGATAATTGGCCATCTACAGCCCACTAATGGCCTCCGCTGCTGCTGTTAACCGCCACATGTCTCCTGATGTGAAACAAGCACAAAGCAGCAGTCTGATCCAACATGTTGAACAACTGCAGGAGAAGCTGTTCTTTTACAGCAATCTGATGTCAACATCCTTAACGCGAGTAAGATGCATAAACTCAGCACTGCAGAGCTGAGATTCCCTTCCCCAGGGTTTGGTGGATAAATATGGAGGGTTACAAATTGATAAGCAAAAGAGGATTCTAATGGAAAAATAATGTCTACCTTTTACTTTTTTTCTTAAATGATGTCCTTTTCCTGCAACTTTTAATACAAATCATCTGCACACAAAAAGGTTCTGCACTCAGGTAGCTCCAGTCCTACCTCTCCGACAGATCACACTTCATCTCCCTCAACAACCACTCCTCTGCCAGAGCTTCAGTCACCCAAGGTGTTCCCCAAGGTTCAGTACTCTGCCCCCTTCCTCTTCATCATCTACATCCTCCCCCTTGGTCAGATTCTCCACCACTACAACCTGGACTGTCACTGTTACGCCGACGACACACAGATTTATCTCAGCACCAAATCCCCCCACAAACCCCCCCTCCCCCTCACCCACATCGAATCCTGTCTGACTGCAATAAAATCCTGGATGCAACACAACTTCCTCAAACTCAACAGCAATACAACTGAACTCCTCCTCATCGGCTCCAAATCCACCCTCAGCAAAACCCCCAGCCTGACAGTCACCATTGATGGCACCCCTGTTTCCCCTTCAACCCAGGCACGCAACCTTGGCGTTATATTTGACCCCACCCTCTCCCTCGAGCCCCACATCCGCCAAGTTGTCAAAACCTCATTTTTCCACCTCCGCAATATTGCCAAACTCCGTCCCTCTCTCCCCCGCCCTGCAGCTGAGTGACTCATTCATGCCTTCATCCCCTCCCGCCTTGACTATTGCAACTCACTCCTTTACGGCACCAGCTCCACCTCCCTCAGTAGACTCCAGTGTGTCCAGAACGCAGCCGCCAGACTCCTCACCCACACCAAATCATGGCATCAAGAAAAGAAAAGCGCTTTAGAAATATAATGTATTATTATTATTATTATTATCAAGCACCTGTTCACAGCGACCGTAGTTAACTCTTTAAGTGAGGTTTACCAGTGTGTTGCCAAGGGATTCAAGGTTGATTTTTCTTCTACATTCTGCAACAGAAGGTTGAACAAAAAATGCGATTTTAGCTTAATCCATTATCAGTAGTGCAATTCCTGAAGTGCATATTTTAAATGTGCAACAGGAGGAATGTGATGGGTAGTGGAGCAGGGTGGAATGCAGAAGACACGTATAGCAGACTTTACCTTTATTTGTGGCTTTTATTCAGAGAAGACAAGGCAAAACAGGACAGAAATTCAAGAAGACTCCCGAGCATCTGACAAAGACTTGCGGTGTAGAGGAAGTCAGGTGGTTTCAGGGCTGACGGGGAACAGGTGCAACTAATAAAGCTAGGACAGACAATCAAAAAGGCGTGAAAACTCACAAAAACAGGAAGTAAAAACTGAAATGACCCAGGGGGAGAACACTTTTTCAAAATAAAACTGGAAAGAGATAAACCAAAAAATAGAATCGAAAAACTATTGAATTCTCTCAGTAGATATTATGGGAGGCATCTTTAACAATATTATTATTTTATAGAAACATAGCCCATCAACTTTTACGTTTATGCACCAGGAAAGTTGGTAATGAGAAAGGATTTCATAATTCTGTACAGATTGAAAAGCTCTTTGATTCAAATTAGTCGTAGTAATATAAATGCAATGTATGCTCATTTGCATTTTATGACAAGCAACAGTGTTGATACTATTTTTTTTCCTTGTTCTTCTTTCCAAAACACAAAGCCGCTCAACCTTCATTATCAAGACTTTTTTTCAATGACAGATTAGCATACATGGTGTGTGTAGAGTTTCTGCATTTATTATAGTTTCTCCCTCCTCAGAATGCTTGTTATTTTTGTACTTGCAGTGATTTGTTTGACATCCTATTCAGCTGCACAAGAAATATTTGTTATGTAAAACTTTATATGCCTTATTAAACAATAAGGCCAATTTCAAACATTAGCTACCTCATGCTAACATATGACATTTCGGACATGAGGTTCCGTATAGCTTTTCATCATATAGCTGTCATCATTAGTTTGAAGGGAAGAAATACATTAATTAGTGACTTTCTCTTACAGTTAGGGAGACATATGATAAGAAACCAGCACTTGATGTGATATATTGTGTCTCAGTAGATGATTTGGTGGCGGTGAGCCCAGATTTTATGGAGGAACCTGCTCGGTTTGACAGAAGCTGTACCTTGGGGTGATCTTGTACTTCTGGCCCGATCGTCTCGGGGGTGGCAGGGCAGAAATATGAATGTCGCCATTGGTGGTTGTGCAGCATATCACGTTAATAAACCACCTCAATGCCTCATTCTCCGGCACTCTGGCCTGGCCCGCTGCCCAGAACAAAGAGATTGAAAGTCATTTGAATCAGGGGGTGTAGAGCAGAACTTACACGAAATGAAAGCTACCGAGTGCACCAGTGGTGAATACCAATCAGCCGGAGAAGGCCATAAGAGTGATTGGTTAAAAGAGATGGGGACGCTGAGGCAGCTTACTTAGCTTTAAAAAAAGAAAAAACACATTCTCCAAATCTGTCCTCCAAGTTACTATTAACATAACACGTTTGCGTGTGCATTGATGACAAGTTTGAAAAGAAAAGAAAAAAAGAGTATTTTTTGACTGGTGATCCAATTAAAACGCGTGCATCTGTTTAAAAAACTGGAAGAAGTCATTCATGCTGCATTGCTGTTTGTAACTTTTGCAAACTCCCTTACACTTCCTTGTAATTTATATGAAATTGTTCAATAGACTCCGCTGTATTTAAGAAGAAATCTCATATGCTCATTATTATTGAAAAAGCAGCACTTGGTAAATTACAAGAGCACACAACAAGTGTACTGTAACATTACTCCGTTTCTCCTCATTATTCAAATCACAGAGACAGAGATGTGAAAATCTGCCTTTTCCTTTCATGCCCTGCAAACTTGAACTGAAGGATATATAATCTGATATCGCAGTCTTTACCCTCTCTTGAATTGTGCCAAAATACTCTTAAACCATTTTTTACAGAACAGTGTATGTTTTTATGTTTTGTCTTTATTTATGTTTTTTTTAGGGCTATGTTATATGACCCATTATCCCTTGTAAATACATTTATTGAATTTGCTCCCCATCTTGAACAGGAGTCCCTGGCAGAAATGATGTTGTACAATAAGGAACCTTTGTGGTTAATTAAAGAAAATACTTCAAAGACATGTTTTGTATATCTGAGACCTATTATTATTGATGAAAAACAGTATAATAGGAGACCTTTACGTTTCATATCCTGCATTGTTTAAGAGCACAGCTGTATGTTGAGTATGTCAACTTTGCTTGGTTCATCTTATTGGGGGGCAGCTACATGGATGTCGGTGCAGTCCACAATCATTGTGCAGTTTAAGGCAGAATTAATTTATTATTGACTCAGAATGAAGCACAACTTCAAGTCATACAATACATTGGCTTTATTTGTAATTTTGTAAAAAAATATGAGCATTGATTAGCAAGCAGGACCTGCAGGAACAGAGAATGGTGATGGATGGAGCTGGGAATAGAGAAGAATAAAGAAAACAGATCAAATGTATTATCGGATATTAAAAATTAAATTTTCAAAAGAAGTTGCCGCTCCTACAGTTTTCAAGTGTGTCAAGATGATTTCACATGACCTATGCACAATATCACACTCAATACATGTGTGTCTATGTGGGGTGCATCTATGGGGGGTGTATTGTGCCTTTGATGTATATAAATAATATACCATAACCAAATACATACAGTGGAAATAAGGTTGCCAGAGCAGGTCAGTCCAGTGTGCATGATCCTCAAGGTCTCAGCAGAGTTACAGGTGAGGTAAAGAAAATAAAAGAGAAAAAGGTCAGTAACAACACTTTAAAGTAACAACACTTTGAATAATTATCTCTTTGAATAATTTTCTCTCAGTAATCACTCAACTACTGTCTTGCCAACAAACAGATTGACTCACCCTCACTATCATCACAATGAAACACGTCCAGAAGAATGTCATGCAAAGCTGCCTGCCTGCCTTCCTTCGACTCTCCCTGAACTGCTTGATCTTTTTAAGGCCCTGTCACACCAAGCAGTCACCAGAGAACTTGCTGACGCCGACTGTTGCATCGCCATGTTCTCCTGCGTCTTGGCCATGTGTCGCACTGGAACACACCGCAAATAATTCAGCCGAGCACGTACGAACTGCGCATGCGTGAGTGGCAATAACTCTCCTTACCAGCAGGCGGCGGTAGTGTGTATTCGTCATTCAAAAGAGGCAACAACCGGAAGACAGAGAAGAAGAACCGACTGCGTGATATAAACAAACAACAAATAGCGTGTGCGTTCCATTTTCACTCTCGTCCATCGAAAACATGTTTCGTGCGGTATTGGAGTGTTGCTTGTGGAAGATATTCTCAAGCAACCGTTTTGCTTCTCATGCACCGATTCGCTAACTGAACAGCCAATTAGAGTGATTTCTTTGTCCGACTGCCTGTGGCCGACGCACGGATTCAACATGTTGAATCGGCCGTGCGTCGGCCATGAAAGGCCAAATAAGGCGTGTCACGGCCGACGGTGCAGGACACACGAAATTGAGTTTGGGCGACAGGGACTAACGAAAACGGCCGATTTCGGCCTGGTATATCAGGGCCTTTACATTGACCCCCCCCCCCCCCCCCCGTGACGTACAGAGAGGAGACACATTGCATGCCTGTAAAAACATTGAATAAAGGTATTTTCTGATATGTGCCAAGGCAAGGCAAGAACTAATCACATAAACAAGACACAGCTGGAGATTGCAGGCAATAACACCAGGGCAGCAGCGTGATTACACACAGGTGTGGTGTAAAGAATCAGGGTGGGCCAGAAAATCACAACAGGCAGGAAAACACAAAGAAAGGAGGTAAAAACAGACATAAAATAAAAAGCTTTTCTTTTTTAAACGGATGAATAGATTGACTGAAAAAATAACTGTCGAAATGTCACTGTGTGCTGCGTGGCCATACACTGTATATGGGTAGCAAGATTAAATCTCAATTTGAATCCTCCATTTCAATGGCATGCAGTAAAAATACTGTCTTGTTTGAGCATATATTTGTGCAAACATGTGCTTAGTTCTTTACAATTACCTGTAAGGCCAAATAGTGCTGATAAAGTTGTTAGTGTCCCCATAGCAGAGGGAAGTTGAATTTTCCACATGAGTCACCTGAAAGAGTGTGTACCCTGATAAAGGCCGAGGTGAGGCTGAGTTAAGTAGAAATAACACGCCTCCTTCCAGTCTGAAATCAAAGCCGGGAAACACAGTCTGACTTTCAATTAACATTCTGCTGCTCTCTCCATCACTACACATTTGCATCACGGTGCTCACCTCGCCAGTGCTGGCATAGCACATATACTTGTTTACGAGGAAGGAAGTTGGAAACTGAAATGTGACTTGACTTTGTGGAGGACATCTTGCTGGGGAAGTGACCAACACACCGCATCAGCCATCAATCCGAAAAAACAGCCCTCTCCCTAACGAGGCCCGGGGCATGGCAGATGTCTCAGAGGGTTCACTCAGGGGTTAAAATACAAGAAGGACTCATCATAACAGGGTCACATATGCTGCTGAAAATAAGTGTCAGTGTTGGGTCAGATACCCTGGGTGTAACATTATCTATTTTGCTCTTAGATGAGGAAGACATGCAATTAAATGTAGTGACGGCATATTATCTTTCAACCTAAAATGCCCACAAAATAGCAACCAACCAAGACACCTTATATAAGAAGTGCATCCAGTCACTGTGACAATACCCATTGGTTTCCAGGCTACAGTTTTAAAGCTTCAAGTTTTACTTAACCTAGCCAAATATTCTTCCCCTAAAGCAGGGGTGGGGAACCTCCGGCCCCCGGGCCGTAGACGGCCCGTGAGACCATTTGGTATGGCCCTCGAGGTAATTTATAAACACACGCAAAAAAGAAAAAAATTAAAGAAATGTAGACTGCAAAAATAATTAAACAAGCGAGTGCCTGTTTTTCCTGGCAACGGTCATGGTCCTTGAACACAACACGAGCCTTAGGTGTGATCACGTGCTATATGTCTCGTCTGACACTCTGGTCTGACAGGGGTGCAATTCTGACGGAGAGCACCAGAACGCCGCTCCGGGACTTCAACAAATTGCAGTACCCATAAGTCCGTAGGCTACACATGCTGCAGTTTCTGCGTGGCTGTGTCTCTAGTTGTAAACCCAGTGGCGATCTGTTCATCTGTCATTCTGATCATACAGTCAATAACTTTGTTGTTATTAGCATCTGGTTAGCTAGCTATGCTAACGAATATAAGAAGCTTTTACTACAACCAGTGAGGTAAAGGCACATCTTTATATGATCATTATAGTTATCAAAAAACAAGAGAATAAAGTAAACTACTATATGACGGTAAAAAAAAGTTGTTATTAATAAACAAGAATACAGTTTGAAAGGAGAGTGATTTGTCAAATATTCATAAAGAAAAAGTAAATCTGCTTACAGTTCTGTTTCAAATGGGTGTTGAGAGATG
Source organism: Pseudochaenichthys georgianus (assembly GCF_902827115.2). Classification (NCBI taxonomy): domain Eukaryota; kingdom Metazoa; phylum Chordata; class Actinopteri; order Perciformes; family Channichthyidae; genus Pseudochaenichthys; species Pseudochaenichthys georgianus. Next base: position 9,425,523 of record NC_047510.2, read on the forward strand.
TTTCCATAGATCTCTTCATTTTGCTCTCAAAGTGCACCAGAGTGATGCTTTCAACTTCAATATTTAAAAAAAAATCTTCCCGGGGGAGCATGCCCCCCTGGACCGCCCTAGAGGAGGTTAGGTCCCCCCCACTTAAATCATGTTCACATGGATAGGAAACTAAATGCATTTTTTGCACACATCTTGTGTCCATATATTTCTGTTTGGTGGTCATGCCACAACCGTGCACGTGAATGCATGCACGAGTCATGGCAAGATATCTGGATTAAGAGGTTGCTTTTTCTTTGCACAGCATGAAAGAAAGGCCAAATGAATGGGCTGTGATTTTTAAGCAGAGGTCAATAATTTGTACGGCCCTCGGAGGAGGTTGAAAAAATTGAAATGGCCCTTGAGAGGAAAAAGGTTCCCCACCCCTGCCCTAAAGGCAGAAATACACGGCCTACAGCATGACTCATATCCGCTGCTGCTGCTTTTAATTTAAACATTTCACACATTGAACTTTTTGCAGCAGTTTTGACTGCTCAGCACCATTCACACATTCAAAATACAATTGAAAGTGCAACTCTGTGCAAAAGTTTAACTCAAGTGTAAAATCCTTTTGATGTTAAACACGACCAAAACTGAAGTTATTGTACTTGGCCCGAAGAATCTACGAAACAAATTATCTAAAGATATACTAACTATGGATGGCATTCATTTGGCCTCCAGTGAGACTGTAAGGAATCTTGGTGTTATATTTGATCAGGATTTATCCTTTAACGCCCACATAAAATCAATTTCAAGGACCGCCTACTTCCATCTACGTAACATTGCAAAAAGCAGGCATATCATGCCTCAAAACGATGCAGAGAAACTGGTCCATGCATTTGTTACTTCAAGGCTGGATTATTGTAACTCCTTATTATCATGGTGTACCAAGAAGTCAGTCAAGTCGCTTCAGCTGATTCAAAATAATGCTGCAGCTCGTGTACTAACCAGAGTTAGGAAAAGGGACCACATTACTCCTGTTCTGGCTGCCTTACACTGGCTCCCTATAGAACACAGGATATAATTTAAAATTCTTCTTCTCGCCTACAAAGCCCTTAATGGGCAGGCGCCATCTTACCTTAAAGAACTCATTATACCCTACTGTCCTACTAGGGCATTGCGTTCCAAGACTGCAGGGTTGTTGGTTGTTCCTAGAGTCTCTAAAAGTACAATGGGAGCCAGAGCCTTTTCTTATCAAGCTCCACATTTGTGGAATCAGCTTCCAGTTTGTGTTCGGGCGGCAGACACCCTATCCGTTTTTAAGACCTTCCTTTTTGATAAAGCTTATAGTTAGGGCTGATTAGATTCAGCCCCTAGTTTTGCTGATATAGGCTTAGTTTGTCGGGGGACATCTTACTTCTTCCTTCTCTCTGTCTATACCTGTGTACTCTCATGTTCCGATTAACCCAGATTCCTCAAATTTCTTTCTTTTTGGTGTCTATATACGCCGGGATCCGGAGTCATGGATGATCCTGCGGTCCTGTGTCCTGGATCGCGAGCCCTGGATCTTGAGTCGTGGCTGTGGTCCTGGATCATCGGTCCTGGATGGATATCCTTGTGGATTCATCTTCCTATTATACACACATGCATTTCCAAACATTTGGACTACCTATGTTGCAAATGTATTATCTTTTCAATTTACACACGGCATCTATTGCACGTATGTCCGTCCTGGGAGAGGGATCCCTCCTCTGTTGCTCTCCCTGAGGTTTCTCCCATTTTTCCCTTTAAACTGTGGGTTTTCTCCGGAAGTTTTTCCTTGTACGATGTGAGGGTCTAAGGACAGAGGGTGTCGTATTGTCATACTGATATTCTGTACACACTGTGAAGACCACTGAGACAAATGTAACATTTGTGATATTGGGCTATATAAATAAACATTGATTGATTGATTGACTGTATAAAACTCAACACTCAATGTGGCCTACATCCTGACAGTTATTGACAGATATTTTAGGCTTTTCGATTGTATCAGATTTACATTGTTTCTTAAGTAAGTGATTCTGGACAGTATTGGACCGAGACCAATACGGAGTATAAGATCGTCAAATTCCTAGTTTAGGAAGGTAATGGCATCCTGCTTGCATGAGGCCTTCCATCAGAAAACATTCTACGTGTTTTTCGAGAGATTATGGATGGCTGGAGGGCTGGTTTGAAAAAAAATAAAAAAATTAAGATTCATTATCTTGGGACCATGAATATCGTCATCAAATGTAAAGGGGCATCAATTCCAGGTACATGATTTCATTTGTGGACTTTACTTGTATTGTTTTAAGGAAAACACTACAAAAACTATTACTTATATTGGTCCTTATCTGGCTTGTAAAGCTCTTGGATCTTAAGGCTCTTATGCTTTTGTCAGCGATACAGATAAGGTTTACTTTACTTGTAGAGTATTTAAATCCAATTCTTAATAACATGTACAACATGTCGGATCAGATCAAATCTAATTATAGACTGAATATTTGGTGAACTTCACTGGGACATGATGGTGACTCCAGTCAGAAGGTCAGGGTGTCAACAAAATGATCAGTAATCATCCCATGGGGACCATGAATTTCCAAATGCCATGGTGGTGTGCTTTATGGTTGAAAAAATATTTTCCTAAGGACTGACTGATTAACAAATAGCACCAACCTTATTAGTATTCAATCATTGATTGATCGATTCACTGATGTTCTTTCTGTGTTATCTTCAATCATAAATGTCCCTTAAAGGTGTTATTTTCATTAAGATTACACACCCTTCCACAATCCACCAGATAACACGGAAAATGTCAAAGAAACACTCCCCTAGTTTTTTTATAACAACTCATACTACACCTCCCTGTTTCCCCCCAACTCATCAGAGTTTTAATTTGGGGGCACTATCAATCTGCAAATGTGTCTTCAAAGTGTCATTATCCCCATCTAAAAAAAGGTTATCTCTAAAAGACACAGGGGGGATTTGGTTCCAATTTTCTTGTAAGATTTGTATGAGATATGTGTAGATATAAAGTTATGACAACCTGTGTCTTCGTGTTTCATTATTTGCCTGCAGAGACATAGGGGATAACAAAAACGCCTATGTCAGAGCCCTGCAGGGCATTAAAGGCAGTAATTACCAAACAGAAGGAAAACAACTGGATAACCTGATTGTCTATTGATTCTGTATGTTCCGCTGTGAATAGATTTAGCATCGCCAGGGGGCGAATAGGACCAGCTAGCATTGTGTGGTTACATGCAGTGCAAAACAATTGCTAGCATATCATAGGCGGTGTGTGTCTCAAGCCGGATAAATCAGTTGGAAAAAACTTGTGTTGCCCAATAAAATGGTCTCGTCTGTCCTTCACTCCAACTTAATGAGCTGTGTTTTTTCCAGACACTCTACTATCAGCAGGACTTTGATGTTGATGGCTGGGTCGTAATTTCAAAGAACATTTTTATTTTTTATTTTTCAGAAGATGAAACATAAGCCCGGCAATTTATGCTCCATTATTTAATGGTGCGTGAGACTAGCATAGAAAACAACATTTATCTTTTAGTCTTTTAGTATCTGCTATTGATCTAAACCACCATTCCAGCCTGAGGAGAAGGTTCGGTGTCCCGGTATACGTACCAAATAGGCAGGCTTTGTTTACAAATCAGAATGATCACTGGGTTTCCTCTTCTGCTCCAAACAGAAGGCATTTGAAACATAGAGCTCAGCAATATTTGGCCCCCTTTTTTCCTGACCTAAACAGCAGCCAGTGACGTAGATTGATTTTGTTTGTTGTGAGGCTGCCGTGATAAGCAGAGGCAAAAATAATGAGCATTGTCTCATTAATGGATAGGGAATGCATTATGGGTCATACATTTCAAATGAATTATGCATAAGGAATAAACAGCCACTGTGGCAGCTGGCTATATATCATTGGAGAGGCCAAATCATTTTGTGGCTAACGTTTGATCGCGTCTTCTCTGTACTTAGTGACACTTTATGATTGGAAATGCCTCACTGCAAAGTGAGAATTATTATGCAGAATGATGGCAAGACAAGTCTTGTCCTACTCTACCATTGATATTCTTGCCCTCATTCCTCTCCAATTCTACCTACACCGGTAACAAGAACTAGCCAGTCACGTTTGTTTAGGGTTAATGGATGGGACATTTTTTGTCACACATACAATCACCAACACTGACCATGTGACCAGGTAGTTTCTGAAGATGTTACAAATAACACACAGCATAATAATAACTTTTTATTATTAGTGTAGGACACTTATGTATATAACATCTGAAGATGTGTAGTTTTATTCATGTTTTCACTAGGGCTGTCAAACGATTAACATTTTTAATCAGATTAATCACAGCTTAAACAATTATTAATCATGATTAATCACCATTCGAACTATGTCCAAAATATGCCATTTATTTATGTATATTGTTGTGGGAATGGAAAGATAAATGAAAGATGGCGGATATATCCATTTAACATACAGTATCTATGTTTATTATAACATTTTTCTGCGTGTCAAAATGAAAGACAACCCACACACCTATTAATCATCAAACCGTGGGGTCTTAATTCATTACGTGTTGATTTCTATCAACGGGGGAGTACTTCAGGAAAGTCGACAGAAGGGGGGGGGGGGCGGTGGCTAGTGGAGTACTTCGTGACCACAGAGTGTGAACGTTGTGATCAGCTATTTTAGCGCAGTTCTCCAGTGAAGGGGGGGGGGAGTCTCCCTCCGCAGCCGGTTGGCGTAGTTTTGGCACAATTCCGTTGTACAGACCGACGTTAACAGCAGCCCTGTCTGTACACACGGAGACCGACTCTGTCGTCCGGTGATCTAACCGCCTTCTGGAAAAGCTTCACAAGTACGTCGGTACGCAAATGCGCTTTGTGACACAAGTGACGGTACGCACATAACCTGCGTACCAGTTATGTGCACCCCTGTACAAGAGCCATATTATTACTATTATATGGCTCTGCCCTGTACTACAGCAAAAGTATTCTCCGTCGGGACTTCCTGCAACAACACCACGCCGTTATCTTGATTCTGATTGGCCAGAAGACATTATCAAAGATGTTCTATTGAGAAGACGATCACTTCGTGACAAAAGTTTTCAAAACCGTGGCTACTGAAATCAATCTTACTAACTGCTGTCTGTGCAATTTACTCCGTGCGAGTTGGCAGACTTTATTTTGCTAACTTTGACATCATTTTCCATGGTGGGGCTAAGCCATTTCTTGGTATGGGTGTAGCCTACCCCAGCCATACCCTGGCGCTGCCACTGGTGGCACGTATGGGGCGGGCCATTCTGCACATGCGTCAAATGCGTTAAATATTTTAACGCAATTAATTCAAAAAATTAATTACCGCCGTTAACACGATAATTTTGACAGCACTAGTTTTCACATAATTTTACTGGATATTGCTATATTATTTCACATATTGTAGTTCTACACATTAATATCTGATTTGTAAAACATCATAGACAGAAAGGTATATCCATCATTTAATGGTAAGCTATTGGAATTCTGATTCCATAGATATGTGTCCCATCACCCAAAACCCCTGACTATTCTCTCAACTCAGTATTTACATTCTTTAATTCAAAGAAAATCAGTAATATCTTTAAAAACTACAAGTCCTTTTCTATCAGCTGTGCACTGTTATGGTGTAAATATAGCCTATCTACCAATTGGATCAAATATAAAAGTCAGCCGAATTACTATTGATACTGCAAGGAGACGTATTGTGTGAAGAGAAATTGAAGATGTTGTTTAATTGCTGATATATTTATGATCCACGTCACATTCAGTTTCGGCGGCATTTCTTCCAGTTTGTCCGAAGGTCTTCTAACCAGGGCTCTATAAATAAAGAACTACGGCAGATGTGTAATATGTAATGCAGCCGAACCGTGTATTCAGTGTCGTTTTTATATGTACAAAAGTGGTGGGGCACAAAAAACTTAGATGTCTATATATAAGCTTCTGCAGTGAGGTTCATGGCTGGTGAGGCACTGGCACTGACTCTTCAGGTTTACAAATATTATATTTTGACCGAAAGCAAAATATAATATTATTTTCAAAAACTTTTTTTGTCTGATGCTTCGATTAATTTTAAACAGACAGTTCAACCCAAACTGTTTTGTTTGGATACCCAAAACATGTAATTGTATCATTTAAATATTTAATTGTTCTCTCTTAGTAAGATCCCATTTTCAATAAAAATTGCGGTCTTACCTTGACTTGAAGATGAAGTCCATTTGCCTATCCTTCTGGACAAAAATCTCTATTACTTTTTTGTAAAAGTCCACCTTATCTTCTTGTAGTTTCAAAAGTCTATCATAAATCTAATCGATAGATTTATGATAATAGGTCATAATAAGCGCTATAATAGGTGGAAACAATCGACCTATTTGGTCGTAATAAGCGCTTGAACAATCGACCTATTTGGTCGTATGAGTTGGAGGATTTGTTGTAAAATAACCCCACATTGGCACCATCCTCTTTCGCAAAAAAAAAAAGTAACAACCACTTGATAACCATTAGTATAGTTTTCTAATGGGAACATGGTGTTTTTTTGGAGAGCAGGGAAATGGAGGTCTTAAGGTTAGCTTCCAGGGTTGATTTCACCCCTTAATAAAGTCAATTTATAATCCCAAATAGGGATATATGGTGTTTGAGATGCACACAGTCACAAAGGAAATGCATTTTCATACACCCTCGTACGATAAAGATCCATATTTTTGCTGTAGAAATATAGTCTACATCAGAATTATAATACGCAAAATGCATCACACCATACAAATATTGAATTAGGATAACAATTTACATATCCCTGAGAAAATCACATCCAATTCTGTTTAAATTAATTGCTAAAGGGAAACATTATTTGCTGTATTCTTTTCCCTTGGCACAAACCTCCCTTTGCCACTATACAGTAGATAGTTCGAAGCTTTTGTGAAGACAGAGGGTAAGTAGGCTTACTGAGAATGCACTCAGCCATACTCAGGATGAGGAGCTGCTGACATCCAATAACCCCAATGACCCCACCTGTCTTTGTCTTGGTTGTGCACATGTAATACAAAGGTGCTGAATGGAAAGAAGGACATACCGAGATACGTTTCAGAATATCATGCTTGCACACCACCAAACAAGTAGCACGGCAGATAAGGGATCTTCAATGACACTCGTGATGAGAAATAGTGTAGATTATGCACAGGGCAAGGTATGAATGTCAGGCCTTATCTACAAATGTCTGCAGCACTGTTTGATTCCACAAACATTGCATATCAAAATTCAATAGAAACCCTAAATGGAAAGCATGAATGTAATACTTGCAGTGTTTGAAGAAGTAATCACATCATTTACTTAAGTAAATGTACAAATAATTGTCTTGAAATACTCCACTACAAGTAAAACATGGAAAATGTAGCGCAGTAGAGGTATGAAGTAGTGTATGGAATTACTGAGGTAAAGAAGAACAAATATGTCTGCTCTGATTGGTTGCTCTGTTGTCATTGGTCAACCACTTAAAGATCCCCCTTAGCCTATTAGGGCTATACAAGTATTTGGGTATTTTATCTATCTCAAAATAAATTATGCGCTGATTTATAGATATTTATTTTCCAATGTTAGTCATTGGGGAAAAGTATTTTTCGGCCAAAATGACGTCACAGACTAGACTGCGTGTAGTACCACTGTTTGACCACTAGGACCATTCAATAATATGTTTCAACGGCCTGCATACTTCCTGGGGCCACGGTTTCAGGCAGGGTGGGAGTGTTTGGGAGTGATCTTTGGGATTTGAGCCTTTGAAGACAATTTATGCACACAAAATATAACACAGTACACAAAAGGAGAACCCCAAAAGGCATAATAGGTCCCCTTTAAGAACAATTAACTTTTCACCACTGACAGTTTGATTTACTTTGTAGAAAGATGACACTTTGGCTCTAAAACAAGTATATTGAGGATGTATATTCAAATGGTTATTCCTTTGAGTAACATAAACATGCCATGTAAATTCAATCTGTCAGTGTGAAACTATGACTTGAAGTTATTGTACACCACATGCAACTACAATCATTATAAATCATCATCTGCTGACCATAAATAACTATTCCACATTTTAAGGCAAGCAGGCAATTATAGGTGTTGCGATATTTTCTTTGGACCAAAGTGATGACATTTTTATCCACAGACCTGCAGCCGGTGGCACATGCTGTGAAGAAGTAATGCATCTCCTGCAAATTATTATGCAGAAAAAGTCCCACGTCTAACCAGCCAGAATTACATGGAAGGAGTTAATCAAACAATAGTCTTGTTCCTGTCAGTCCAATAAACGTCCATCCAGCTGCTCTAAACTATCTGGGCCTTTTACAGCTCAGTTAATTAGCCTTTCTTCACACAAAAAGGCACATAATAGCTACAGTGGCTGGGTTAAGTCCAGGAAATCCATTTTGGAATGTGCTGCACCTCAGACTGAGAGAAGCCTTTAGAGATTTCTTATTGTAACCAGCTATTCATCTAGGGCAGGGGTCTGCAACCTTTTTGACCAAAAGAGCCATTTCGCTCCTTTTTCCCAAAAAATGTTTTGTCTAGAGCCGCAAAACATATTTCATAGTTTGTTATTGTTATATCAGACAAAAACTACAGTTTTTTTGCATTTATTAGGCTATTTATTACATGATATAAAACTGTTAACCTCTAATAAAAAACAAAGAACTTTTATAAGGAGAATTAAAAATAATACACAGGCCTACTTTAAAATAAATTAAACACAGCACTTGGGGAGTCCTCTGCACATTTGAAGGGGAAACAAATATGATTAAATGGGCCCACTTTGAAATAAATAAAACATATATCTGCACCCTAAAAAGAGTTAAAGGTAAGAATGGAGAAACCAGTTGGAGTGCGCTAGAATTTGAAAGTACACAACCGGAAAAAATATGCCTCTTCCTTCAGACTTTCTTACAGAGTCCCTCCTCCAACACACACGAACGCACACATGACCAATGAGGGCACGAGATAAGTTTGTGCCCAGATGGAAGGCTGACAGGCAGGTAGGCCATCCAGTTATTTTAGCCGGCCCGGCTCAGATGATTGGTCGTGCTTTTTACAGCGCTCCGGCTTCCAGAGATTAATTTTTGTATGTATTTATTGTCAAAGCATTTCATATATTCATTGCTATCGGGACGTTAAGAGCATTCCATGGAATATAACAAAAAGTGTTTTCTGAAATAAATTACATACCCCATTGAATTATGACTGACGGTCGTCAGCTGTCTTCCTCTCCCTCGTAAAGGCTGCACCACCGTTGACAACTTCTCTCTACATATCAAACATACCGGTAAACCAGCATCGTTTGCTCTGAAAGCATACAACTCTGTCCACGCAGAATTAAATCCTGTGTTCCTCCGGTACTTTTCTTTGATTTATCCATAGTCCGGGGGTCAGGTTATTCGCCTCCAATAAAAGGCGCTCGCGCGGGACCGGAGCAGGATGTGACGCATATTTTAGTTGACCTAATTAAAACCGTTTTGTTTTTTATTTATGTGTCACAGTATCACCTCAAAATACAACATACGAAACATTTTCAACCATGCAACAAAATATAAATAGTCCTACAAATACTTTTATTTTATTTCCTTCTTATTTTTGTCTAAGCTCAGGAGAGCCAGAGCAGAGGGCTTAAAGGGCCGCATGCCGCGGGTTGCCGACCCCTGATCTAGGGGGAAATGAAAAGGACTGTCAAAACCTAAAAGGGTTTCAAATATAACATACACTGGTTTACTGATGAAGTTGTTGCCTTCCTTCCTTGACTCCTACCTGACAACTATACTGGAATTTTGTACTTTAGTCCAAGTCAAGCCAAACTCAAGATTATATATAAAAATAAAATAAAAGTTATTGGAACCTATAAATAATGAATTTATCACAAGCAACATTTTTACTAAATTAGCCAACTACCCATACGAATGAGTCTACAAATGTGAATGTTGTCTATCACAAATATTTCATTAGCACGTCTTGCATTGAGCAGTTCGCCTTTTTTCTCCACATACGAAAAGTATTAAACCAAAATGTGTCTCTTTGCACAGGCATTATGATGATGATCCATCTGATCCTTACAACACGATTGACCAGTAGAGTTCTTCAAACATTTACATGGAAAAGTGTAAGAGGAATAATGTGAAGATAAAGATAAAGAACTGTGTAACAAGTAAAGGTCTAATGATGTAGTCCGTCATGTCTTTCTGCCAAGTCACGGAAAGATGTTATGATATATTATTGCTTAATCTGACACAGCAACCCTGTCTCCTAAAAATGACGTTCCCACATAACTAAACTGCATTCTCAATTACGTTTAGCAAGAAACATATTTTCTCCCTCGTTACGTTTGTTATGAACGTATCTCAAATACGTTTATTTTCTACATATCTTCTAGAAAAATATTTTCTCCCATGTTACATTTGTTATGAACGTATTGTAGTGCCAAGAGACGGGAGTCGGAGGCGGGGTATCAAAGGCAAGCTAGACTTGTATTAAGCATCTGAAAACACGTGTAAACAACTTCATGCCCGGTAAGCGAAGACCGTGGAAACAGGAAGTCCGGTTCACTAAAATGTCCGTGCGGAACAATACCCCAACCCATAGATTCCTGGGTGAATAATGTCAATCACCACAGTATCTTAAATACGTTTATTTTCTACATATGTTTGCCAATTATTGTCTTGCTTATAATAATGATAATAGTCATTTATAAATATCATTTTAGAGCACACATTTGAAATCGAGAATCGGGCTCGATATACGCCTATGGTTAAATTAAAATCAGTAGACTAGGCTGTAATTTCGCCAGATGTTACTCTCATGAGCGAGGCAGAAAAGAATAGTTTTAACGTGCCAAAAAGCTGCTGTGTCCTGTATTGCACCTCAAACATTAAAACAAATCCAGAGTTACGTGTTTCTGTACTTCTTCTAAGAAGAAAGGACAGTAAAAGAAGATCTCTGTGGCTTCAGGCTTGATCGCCGTTCAAATGACAGTGTTGGTTTCCCCAAAAGTGGGCGGGGCTGTAAAGTGACGTAGTTTTTACTCATCTATTATTCAAAACCATTATATTTATTCTAATGTAAATTACATGCCAGTGTTTTATCTTTTTATTTAGCGATTTGTTTTTGCAAACGTAACGTGGGAGAAAATATGTTTCTCGAAGATATGTAGAAAATAAACGTATTTGAGATACGTTCATAACAAAAATATGTTTCTAGCTAAACGTAATTGAGAATGCAGTTTAGTTCTGTGTGAATGTAATTTTTAGGAGGCAGGGTTGGACACAGAGACCTGGAGAACAAAAAAAATGATATGGAGTCCAAACCCTGCATACGCCTCAGCTTTAAGGACAATGACATGGAGAAGGGTGGACAGAAAGAAGGAAATACTTTATTGGCATTTTAGAGGGAAATTCAGTTGAACACCAAAACATAACATAGCTGAGGAAAACTTTTCATAATGTCCCTGTAACTCTTCATAATGTCAGATATTGCTCCATCCTAGAATGTTATACTTTCAACAAAAGCAGAACTATAGGTTACTTACGTAACCCCAGTCTCAGAGTAACATGAAGTGAGATGTCTCACTATGGGATGCGCCTCATCGCGGAGCAAACAGAAGCATCAATCTCATTACGCCAATCCTGATTGGCTGGTGATCTTGACGTCAACGTCAGGGGAAATCACCCCCTATAAGTAGCCTGCACCATGTTAGGAGATATAAATGATAACTAGGCCGCATTTCCAAATCTCCCCGCGTCCCTAAACAAGCTGTTATCTTACATGAAGGAAATCCAGAGCATACACTTAACCGTTAAACAATAATCCACTTTAATGGTAATATACAATGCAATACAATCAAATACATTACCATACACAACCATATCGTATCATATGTGTAATGTCAGGAGTTGGCCTACTCCTGGCTCCTGCCCACAGGACGCCACGACCTTCCAGTCCGAGCGACGCGAGGAGAGAGAGAGAGAGAGAACAGCAAGCCGGATAGGCTTTCATACCAAATGATACAGGAGGGGGTGGAGTTTAAGGACAACTGGTCGTCTTTTCCAGTCATCTCAAACAAACACCTCTGACCCTCACTGTCTCCTATTTCTGCAGCCTCTGCAGCCTCCACACATCCCCCCATCCCATTCCAGAGACCACAGTGGGGTCTTGTTCCAGCTCCCCCACAGCAATAAAACCCTTAACAGCCCTTCACAGTTTGCATGAATACATACAAATATTTCCTCACAATTCCCCCTTTTGCACTCTTAAAAAAAGAGTGCAATTTACACAAGGCACTTGCAAAAAACTGCATCCTTGTCTGCTGAGTCTCCATACTTTTTATTCTCAGTGTCCACAGTGAAGGGCACTCCGTCCAGGCTCTCGTTGCAGATGACGCAGCGGAAGCAACCGGGGCGGTAAGACTTCCCCAGGGCCTGCCGGCCTGCATGTCCATGATTAGATGTCCACCTGCGTTGCACTTGTCTGCAGACTGCTGGAACCCAGAGTACAGAAAGTCCTCTTCACAGAAAACCCTTCCTGCGTCATAGTAGAACGCCTTCCCTCTCAGCCTTCGACTACAGGCGCTGCAGGTGAAGCAGCTGTCATGGTAGAGGCTGCCCATAGCTTGGCAGGCCTGGCTGGCTCCATACACCGTCTTGTTGCACTTAACACACACTCCTGTTTCAGCGGAGAGTGGAGTCCCCTGTGCCGTCCTGGCTTGCCGTGTCTTTGTCCCCTCTGATCCGCTGACGGCGGCTTCTGGGCTGCCTGCTAGAGAGATGTCTTCCTTCTCCTCCGGCTTGCTGATGGCGGCTTCCGAGTCGATGCTGAATAGATGTCCTCCCGATCTTCCTTCTCCGGTCCGATGATGATGCCTCCCGGGACGACTGCTGGATGGATGTCCTCGAGGTCCTTCTCCTCCAATCCGCTGATGACAGCATCCGAGTCGACCTCCATGACGAGAGCCAGATCTGTCCTGATGTCGTCTAGGGTCCTCTCAGGTGTTTTCCCCCGCCGCACACTGGCTCCGCACAGTGGTACCAGTTGTCCCCCTTTCCTTGTAGGCGGACGGCATGGGATGTCCTCTGGGTCACTCGGTCGGGGCCGGAGAGCCTGGGGTTGACAGTCAGCCTCCTGCGTCTCGGGTCCCCCTTTTGGCATCCACAACCTGTGTGGAGAAATCTGATACAAATCCCTCAAGCCTACGCTCCGGGCTCTGGGGCCCTCGGCTGTTTGACCCACCAGTGCGTGGCAACTTGGAGCCTGTTGGTGGGGTGTCTTAAAACAACAGACGTCTGAGCACAGGTTTTCTAAATTAATTGTGCAGCTTCAGAATCTTAATACTTGGACTGTGCCCACTAAATAAGAACCACAACATCTTTAGGTAAACTAAATAACATATTTCAATAACTCTGAATTTCTGACAAGCATCTGTATTTATTTTAAATGAAATCCCTGAGATCCCATTAAAAATCTAAAAATATGATTTGAACTGCTAATGTTTCTGGTAAAGAAACACACTAATCTTATGGATTCAAAAACAACCAAAATCACAATACTAACAAAGTGAATGGCTTCCTGGTGATACTGCTTCTACCCGTCAGTGCTTAGATATTATCCCGCTGAAAAAATGAATACAGAATTCCAACAAACTGTCATCAAATGTCTTTCTATTATGTATTTAGATTAAATGTATATCCCCATAATGACCTCAACAATAAAGTCTATGGCTTTTACTTCTTTACCAGGCTAGTTACATGATGTTGTCCAAATTACATTCTATCTCATTACATTACTATGTTTTAACTTTAACTGTAAATATGTTCTTTCTACATTTCAAACCTTAGTTACTTTAATATCTGTTGAAACATTAGTTGACACATTACTCACAGGTCAGTTTCTTCCATTATTCCATTCTGGACTTACATCTCTCCCAGCAGCCCCTTGGCCACTGATTCTTTATCTGTGTTACCGGCTATAACTCAATCAATATTAGAGACATGTCAACATTCATCAAACAGTGTGTTATCCCCAGATATGGAGCAGGTCAATTCTAAAACTGTCAATCAATGGTCAGATTAAACAATGGAGTTGGGCCAGCCGGTTCCTTTCAGTCCCTAAATGAAAAATGTACATTGTAAAGTTTACACTCCCCCTTTTTTACACATTCTCTCATGTGTAAACAAAAACCTGTATGGGAAGAAAACCTTCAGGTCATAATGGATTATAAGACAATACCAAACATTTTTCCCAAATGTACATCCATTATTTCCACCGTAAACCCTTGAGAGTGTTTCTCTCCATCATTCAGTCCTAAAAGAAACAGAATTCCAAATGTCATAGTTTGAGTTTCACATTCTTCAAACCGCCACCTCCTGTGGGAGTGAAACATCATCAAGCAGATTAGATACGGTTTCCCCTTTTGTGCAATGTTAGGAAACCTCTCATTTCACACATTATTATCACCCATAAATAATGTGTTAGTCCAAAACATGCTTGATTAGTCATCGTTTGAAATCATGCAGTTGCACTGATCAGGTGCAGACATACACACACTCACACTCACACTGTCAGGTTGTAAAGTCAGGTTTGGTCAGGTTCACCGCAGAGTCAGTCATTGACAGTGCCTTCCCAAGTTACCCTGTCGGTCAGTTGGTCTCAGTCTTTTTGGCCATGTGTCTTGCTCTGCAGAGACTTTGATGTTCCAGCACAGGCCAGCATCCTCCGTCTATACAAATCTGTATATATGGAGCGCCATCATTTATTAATTCACAATTACAACTATAATGTTCAAGATATCTCCAACCCCTCCTTGCTGTTTCCCACATTCCCTGAAAAATGTCTAGCCAAAAAAAAATGTCACTTCCTTATTGTACTATTACTATTACTGCAATTCATTTACACCTAATTAGTATTAAAATGACTAATAGATCTATTTCAGAAACATGTGTACATCACTACCTTGTGTCAAAACATTACTAGGATCTGTAAAGATCTGCTATGTATTCCATAACTCATTCTATCAATTTATCTTCAATTCTGGTGCACTTAAAGAACAATGTTACCCTCTTTAACAGTGCGTGGAACTCTGGGTGTCTGAACATGAAACCAGTACCTCAAATTGAAATACTATATTTTGTTTAGAACCAGCTTTCCCTTCAACATGACCTATATAAATAAATATTTATCTGATCTTATAGAGCTGTTACTAAAACTCTCCCTTTGAACTGATCAATACTGTAACAAATTAAAACACTACCAAATTCACACACGAATAAAAAGTCCAGTGCATACTTCCTTCATGCCCCCCCCCTTTTTTTTATCAGTGTGTATTAGACTGATTTTCCACTTCACTTTAATAGTTCTCCTCTTTTCCGCTATTTTTATTTACCAATTGACTAATTTATGGTCAATACATCTTCTTATCTTCACTTATTTATATTTATCTTTTGTTCACGATAACAATGGTATAACAACCACACGTCTTCAATTCTGGTCCACCTAAAAATCAATGTTAAACTCTTTAGCAGTGTGTGGAACCCTGGATGTCCGAACATGCAACAATTTCTCCCTCCTTTATCAAGGATTTAAAACAGAAGTAATTTCATATTTCCTATGGTAATAACTATGCTACAATGGTGAAATCAATTATTTAGATTGGAATACGATATCTGGCTTGGCACCAACTCTCCCTTTAACATTATCCATACAGATAAAGATTTGTCTTATAGAGTGGTTCCTAAAACTATCCCACTACTTTATTCACACGTGAATAAAAAATGTCAAAGAATATTTTGTTAACATGATGAAAAGATTGAAGAATATAGTCGTACTCTGTCATGTCTCCCCCTTTAACCCTCAGTGTGTTCTCATTTTACTCTAATAGTTTCCTCTTGACTGCTATTTTTAATTTAATAAATCTTTCTGTCTTTACGTATTTATGCTTTAAATGTGCGTTTTGTGAATAAGTGTGTTTATGTGTAAACTCACTCATTCCCGTTTTCCTTTTCTCCTCCTCTGGTTTTCTCAAGCCGTGACCCCGGCCTCCTCACTTCTAATCGACCATGCCAACTCCTCTGATTCTGTGTTCTCTTCAGTCCATCAGCTGTAACTCTATTAGGCAGCCATTGGCCCAGTTACATCTGCATGCCCCATCATGCTCATGTTCTTGCACTGCTTTGCATTTCATCTCCTCCTTTACAGTCTCCCTGCTGTTTTATGTAGGGCGGATTCTGCTCTCATGTCCCACACTTTGCTCTTCTGCTCAGCTTGGAACTTCATGGTCCCGTCTGAGGGACTGATGAGCGTAGATTTCTGCCCGTCAGCATGCTGTTTGGTTCTGGATGCCACAGGTGGAGATAGTTCTGGCTGCAGTCTTGTTGTTGTTGTTTCAGCTCTGGTTCTCTGTCTGTTCGATGGAGAAGGAGGAGTCTCCTGTTGGGTTAGGTCTTTTGTCTGCTTGGAGGGTCGGGATCGTAGCCTTTTCTAACTCAGAGGGGGAGTCCAGGTCTCGGGACGCATTACCTATAAAAAATCTACCACACTGAGGTTAAATAAATCCAACCCTTTCCACTCTGACTCTTTGTAATCATACTATCTGTCTTAATTGTTAAATGTCATCTAAACAACCTAATTGATGTCTACAAATGATATTACAAAATCTCACTCTAAAAATTGTTTCATCCATTGCTACATATTTACCCAACATAACTCCTTCAGGAAACCATTTTCTCCTATACATTGAAAAACGTACATGTTTCCAGCATCACATATTCCACACACTACGAAAGAACATCTACATATTTTCTCCAATATTTTAAGCTAGTTGTGACATAATAATCAGATGTCTTGTTTGCTAACCAAGAATATTAAACTTTAAAATCTCTTTTGGCCAGTTGAAGTCCTGCTTACTTCATCTTTAAAATCTTCCTTAATTTGAAACCAAAAAAGGGGGAAGGCGTGTGGAAGCAAGCAATGAACTGAAAATGCCACCAATCCTGTTTTAACGTGATGGCGCACATCGAAAACCTAAGCGGGCATAAGCACCCCTGTCATAACTGACAAGCGTTCAAAAACCTTTCTGCTTATCCCTTAGGCTACTACTTTTTGTTTTATTCATAACCTAAAAATACAATTGTGATGAATAGCTTGCTTTTGTACCATTACATTTACCAACATAAAACAAGGTCTGTACTAATCAACAATGACAACCTACAGACAGCTCATTTATTTAAATATACGCAATATATTGACTTCGCTTTTATTTATCTGACTTAATTAACATGCTTCCCCCCCTTTCAGCCACTAGATGGCAGCAGCAGAGCACAAATGAGCTTCACTCTTCTGAGCGAATGTCTGATTTCCACAGACAATGCTCACACAGGTTATTCAGGTAAAAATCACACAGATTTATTCCCCGTACAGTTTGTCTAGCTTGATAACGTGCTTCATATGTCGTCACGCAGGACTCTCTGCCTACCTTGCGATCAACGTTATGTTTACGTCAGCCTTTCAAATTAATTTTTACAGACAAGGGAAACGAGAGCCGGTCTCGTCACAATGTAGGTGACGTTAGCGCTCTCTCCCAAGGATTTAACATATACCAGTCCGCTGACGCTTTCGCTTATTTGGTCTAAGACTGTTATTTACCCCCAGTTTTAAACGGCGGCTCGATCTGAAAATATCGAGCGTCCAGGTTTCGTCGTGTAGGAATTACACCGTAACACCCACGAACTGCACCGTCTCCACGCCACTTCAGGAATAAACTACCTGAGATCCACGCTAACTGCTTTATATCTCGTCACGCAGGACTCTCTGTACCTTGCGATCAACTTTCACGTGTTTTATATAACTTTCCTAACATGGTAAAATATGCATCGTATACTCCATTCAAACTTCAAAAACACTCTGAAACGCCTACAGACAATCCTACAGTTTCGTTACCTTATTTGTAGTGGCGCAGGGCCCTGCTAATGTCCGAGGCGTCTAAAAGTGTTTGTTCCCGACCCAGTCTGGTCGCCTGAATCCTTCCACAGCTCATGTTTATTCGGCGTCGAGATCACCATTTGTTAGGAGATATAAATGATAACTAGGCCGCATTTCCAAATCTCGCCGCGTCCCTAAACAAGCTGTTATCTTACATGAAGGAAATCCAGAGCATACACTTAACCGTTAAACAATAATCCACTTTAATGGTAATATACAATGCAATACAATCAAATACATTACCATACACAACCATATCGTATCATATGTGTAATGTCAGGAGTTGGCCTACTCCTGGCTCCTGCCCACAGGCCGCCACGACCTTCCAGTCCGAGCGACGCGAGGAGAGAGAGAGAACAGCAAGCCGGATAGGCTTTCATACCAAATGATACAGGAGGGGGTGGAGTTTAAGGACAACTGGTCGTCTTTTCCAGTCATCTCAAACAAACACCTCTGACCCTCACTGTCTCCTATTTCTGCAGCCTCTGCAGCCTCCACACATCCCCCCATCCCATTCCAGAGACCACAGTGGGGTCTTGTTCCAGCTCCCCCACAGCAATAAAACCCTTAACAGCCCTTCACAGTTTGCATGAATACATACAAATATTTCCTCACAACCACGACGCATGCGTCATTCAAAATAAGCACCTCTTCTCGCTTCACCATAGCAAGGAGGGCCGTCTGGTGAGACATCTCACTTCATGTTACTCTGAGCCCTGGGGTTACGTAAGTAACCTATAGTTCTCATTCATAACACTCCGTTCGATGTCTCACTATGGGATATTGTAGCTCCCGTATTGCCAGACGAGCTTATCTCGAAGATCACCGATCAACCAGAATTTAACAGGTGGAGTCCCGACTCAACAAGGTGCCCAGCACTGCTCGGGCCACGCTTGGAGCGGAGACGTCTAGCCTGTAAAAGTGGACAAAAGTGAGCGGCGAAGACCAGCGTGCCGCTGCACAGATGTCTTGGATGGAAACACCCTTGAACAAAGCCCAGGATGTAGCCAGGCCCCGAGTCGAGTGAGCCCGCAGACCCGAAGGTGCTTGCAGATTCTGACTCATATAGGCCAAAGCAATCGCCTCCATGATCCAGTGGGATAGTCGTTGCTTAGTAACAGGCTTACCCTTGTGAGGTTTAGCCCAGGACACGAAGAGTTGGTCATTAAGACGAAGCTCTTTTGATCTGTCCATATATGTGTCTAAAGCCCGGACTGGACACAACAGATCCTGCTGCTGCTCCCCGGAGGAAACCAGCTGCGGAGGAAATGCCTCAAGGTCAATTGGGGTACACGAACCAACCAACTTTGGTGTAAAGGCAGGGTTGGGTTTCAACAACACTCTCGTTTGCCCTGGGGCGAACTGAGTGCATGAGGGATGTACAGACAGTGCATGGATATCACTGACCCGTTTAGCGGATGCCAGGGCCAGTAACAGCACTGTCTTGAGTGACAGATGTTTCATGTCAGCTCCTTCCAGGGGTTCAAATGGGGTCATTTTGAGCCCATTTAAGACCACTGCCAGGTCCCATAAGGGCACCAGCGACCTGGAGAAAGGGAGGAGCCTGCGAGTTCCCTTCATAAAACGGCAAACCAAAGGATGTTGGCTAGCCGTCTTACCCTCAAAGCCCACATGCAGTGGCGACTGGTCATTAGGGGCAGGTGGGGCACAGCCCCACCTAGTGTCAGCAGAAAGTATTAAAACTAATGATTACAAAAAAATGCAAAAAAAAAAAAAAAATATATATAAAATATATTTTAAGATCATGTTTAATCATCTGATTCGTCTGTACATTGCTGTTTTAGTCTGTGTTCTTCTAATTAGTGTATACAGTGTCACACTGCTCAATAGGCACACACTGACAGTGTGTGCCTATTGAGCTGTTTAGAGCCATGTGGGACAAAACCCGATCCTGCCCCTCCCTCTCCCTGTTTAAGTCAATGGTGACTGTAAAAACTACACTGCGCATGCTCAGAGTATTGTCCTATTTAATGTGTGTGGGAAAACAATAATGACCAAGGGGGGCATAGAGCTGCCATCCCCACCATACGTCATCTCACATAATTCAGAGCTGATTGGCTGTAAGTACGTGTGCCGCGAAAAGTGTGGTGTGTGAAGAGGAGACGAGAGAGCTGCAGTGAGGCGTCCTAAAACCCGGAAGTAAACTGCGCATGGCTTCCCTCGACAAAAAAGCAATGAGATTTCTCCTTAGGATTTTAGAAAATAGCTCAAAATAAGATCTGTGGGAAACAAACCTGTTAGATAAATGCACGTTTTGTTCAGCCGGTTAATATCCACATGTCTACCCTACTTTTATAATTTTCGAATCATAAATCTATTGATTAGATTAGATTTATGATAGACTTTTGAAACTACAAGAAGATAAGGAGGACTTTTACAAAAAAGTAATATAGATTTTTGTCCAGAAGGATAGGCAAATGGACTTCATCTTCATGTCAAGGTAAGACTGCAATTTTATTGAAAATGGGATCTTACTAAGAGAGAACAATTCAATATTTAAATGATAAAATTACATGTTTTGGGTATCCTTTTGTTGAACTGTCTGTTTAAAATTAATTGAAGCATCAGACAAAAAAAGCTTTTGAAAATAATATTATATTTTGATTTAGGTCAAAATATAATATTTGTAAACCTGAAGAGTCAGGTGCCTCACCAGCCATGAACCTCACTGCAGAAGCTTATATTTAGACATCTGAGTTTTTTGTGCCCCACCACTTTTGTACAGATAGAAACGCCACTGCCCACATGGCATGCAGCAATAGCAGCCAGGTACACCTTGATCGTGGAGAAAGCTCTGTGTCTTTCGATCAAGTCCTGCAGAAATGATAAAATCACCCCGACAGGACATTGAAAAGAAATGTGTCCTTCTTGAAGGCACCACTCCTCAAACACCCTCCACTTACAGTCGTAAAGAGACCTGGTGGAGGAAGCTCTCGCACTCTGAATAGTGTTTATCACCTTCTGAGGGAGTCCCACTGTATTCAGATTGTACCACTCACGGGTCAGGTCCATAGTGCCCCGCGCTCTGGGCGTGGGTAAAGGATCGCCCCCCCTGCCTGAGACAATCTGTCTCTGCGTGGTGGGGGCTGCCATGGCTGCCCGCACAACAGCTGATATATCTCCGCCAGCCCGTACATTACGGGCTAGGGCGGAAACATCAGAGTAAGTGTGTGGCGTTGCTCCTTCACTCTGGCCAGAGTTGGGGGTAACAGAGCCAGGGGTGGGAACACGCACAGAGGACCCGGAGGTCAATCGTGTACGAGTGTGTCCCCGCCTAACAGTGCGTTTAAATCGTGCATTAAAGGGAACAGTTGTCATTGAGCATTTTCTCCTTTTGCGAACAGACTTAACGCGGCTCCGCCGTAACGCACCCACAGTGGACTCCCGATCCTTGGATGAGGAGTCCAGTCTGCATAGAGTGGTGCACCTCTGGACAGTAATTCTGTCCCGAGGTGCATAACTCCCGGTACCTGTGTCGCTCTCAGAGAGAGGAGACGTCTGCCGCTCCAAGGGATAAGTTTGTGTGCCAGTGTGTGTGACTGGAGACAACGCAACCTCCCCTGGCGGTTCATACACGATATCGTGTTGTCTGTCCTCACGAGGACATGGTGTCCTCTGAGAGAAGGCAGGAAGCGTTTTAGGGTGGGGAACACCGCTAAAAGCTCCGGGTAGTTTACGTGTGCCCGCTGGAGGTCTCTGCTCTAGGGACCTCTCACCGGGCGACCTTCGTAAATACCCTATCAGCCTGTCTGACATGCGTCCGTGGTGACCACCTTCTGTGAAAGGACAGCACCCGTAGGCGCGTCCCGCACTAGAAAAGTCGGGTGTAGTGCCACTACGCATTACATAATAACCAAAACTCTCCGCACGCCGTGGCGCGCGGGGTTTAGTTTTATTATTGCGGCTTTTACACCAGCGCTTTTCAGTTTCTAGCTCCGAGCGGGAGCTTTTCTGGTTCAGCTCCGGTTTCCCTTTTCAGCTACCGCTCTGTTCACAGCGCCCACTGGTGCCCCAGAGCTGCCCCTGCTGCGTCATGACGTCACCGTTTACATCGCTGATCGCTCACAACAACAACAACTGCGTCGGGTCGATGATCGTGTTGCTTTTAATCACACAAAGCCAGAATAAATTGAATAACGACTTCTCCAACCTTATACTTTGCTCCAGAGTGCCGTGGTTCATTGTTTATTAATGTGTTTCTGCAGCATTTACCGACCGCTGCAGTATTGGCTGCTCTTCCACGGGAGTTTATTCTCCCGTTAACTCCCGGTTAGCTCACACTGGAGCGGCCGCTCTAAAGTATTCACTGTCCGACTCACACAAGCAGCTGATGCATATCCCCAGTTCTCCTCACAAGTGAATGTGTGTCAGTCTGAATTGACACTGTTTGGTATCACAACGCTGTTATGAAAGTTTCTCTGGTATAAAACGGGTGATGTTAGCATAGCAACCGAAGCTAAACTGACTACTTGCATCCGATAGCTGCAATAATACAAAACAACACGTCTGCCTCTCTCCACAATGATCGATAACAGTGAACGGATGGTCAAAGTAAGGTACAAATAAACAGAATCACACGAAGCCTGGTTAGTGTTGCCTGACTTTATAAAGTGTGTTTATAAGCACACTGCTTGTAGGCAGGCATAACAGTCGAGTCGACCCATGTTCAGGGGAGGTGGGTTTAGTTTCCTGCACGCCTCGACGTAAGAGAAACATAAGCGACGTCGCCTCTTAGCTCCAAAGCTCTTGCCTCTGGACCGATAATTTTTTGGAGCTGGAAATGAAGCGGATTCCGGAGCTAAGAGCCGGCGCCGCTGCGGTGTGAACAGGAAAACCCGGCGCTTTTCAGGCTCTAGCTCCGAGCCGGAGCTGAAAAGGCGCTGGTGTGAAAGGGGCATATGAGGCCCATGTTGAGTGGGTGCTTTACGAGGACATTTTTCCCCGTAATCTGACTCCGCTCGGTTGGCATTATAGATAAAACCCTTCTTTCTAGGAGAGAGAGAACCTCTCTCTCCAGAATATGGGTTGACTCTCTCTGGGTTTGTGAAAACAGATAAAGTATAACTGTTTTGAGAAGCCCAGGCAGATGTCGTGAGTATCTCCTGCTGTATGCTCCTTAGAGCCAGCTGAGATGTCACGTTAACGGCTCCGGCCGGCACTGCGCATGCGCGTAACGGAGGTACCCTTTCAGCTCCAGCCGGTGTCAGTACCAGATGTGTTCGGGGTACCAGATATGTTCGGGTGTATTTCCGTCGCACCCGTCATCCGTCATATCCGTCTACTCACCTCCCTCTGCTCCCAGCGCTCTGCTGCCACACATCGGCCGTCTGCGGAACTGCAGCCGGAGGAACTCGGGACAGCTTGTTATGTGTGGGGTGCTATGGTGCACTGTAAAACATCACAGCCCCATTTAGTTATGTCAAGTTACATTGTCTCTTCAATTCAAAGAGCTCTGACAAGTTTTTGATTTTTAACTCAGCTTTTCTAGTTTTAGAAGGTTAAACTTACATTTATTCACTGTCTTGACAACTTAAACATTTTGTCACATTGACTCAACTTGCCTTAGCAAGTTATCAGTTGAAAAAAGAAACAAAAGAAAAAGGCGGGAAGGCAGGTTTGAGAGCGACAGAACAAAATGTATGCTTCCACATTTGAGTTTAAAAAAAAAAACTCCTCCCTAAACTGAATGCAATGTTTAAGCATGGATGTAATTAACTGGTATATCCTAAAGATGTCATGTTTTAATTCGGACTAAAGACACATTTTTGATCTAAATGAGAGGACTACTGCCGCTGGCGGAGGAACTCTGTGAACCTGCAGCGGTGATCCAACGGAGGCGGAGTGATACGTTAACCTACAGTCTGAAACACCGGCTAGGACCGTTACGGTTACGGAGGGCATTTTATTTCAGACAGTAAGGAGGTAAGTTTTAATGATTTCAAAACCTTTAATTCTTTGCCTGCTACTACTACGGTTTGAAAGAAATAAAGAGTATGAAGTTATCTGTGGACGTTGTGCTTACTAATATTGATAGAAAGCTAAAACATATTAAAGTGTAAGCAAATGGGTTTGTTTTTAACTGTTAATATTTGATTTTAATTATGAGCTACTAAAGTTATTAATTTACTTCGACATTTAGGTTTGCTTTGACAATTAAGTGGTAAGTTTGCTAGCTTAAATTGCCATTAGCAATGTTCGCTGTCAGCTAGCTACACAGTCAGAGATAAGGGAGCGATACTGTGTCACTTTTAATGGCTGTGCGTGCACTTTGGGTTTAATATTGACCAGTAAAAAATACAATTTATTATGAACTGTATACACTTCAAGACGTGTAATAATGTGGCGCATGCTGCAGACCCTGGAGGCAACTCAAATGTTTGGAGGGAAATCTACCTGGTCTCCTTTTTTCTCTCCGCTCTGTGTTTATGTATGTGTGGGGGGGGGGGGCAGGGCAGAGGAGACACGGAGACGACATTAGCCGCGTTCACACTGCGGTACTTTTCCCACAAAGGTTCATGCGAACTCTTTAGTTCGCATGAACTAAGTACAGATCGCGTTCACACCAGAAAAAGTCCCTGGGGGTGGATTATGAAGCCGCTGACATCACTTCTTCTTCTTCTGCTTTGGGTTTACTGGCAGGCCGCAAACCACTTCACGGCGTATACTGCCGCCCAAAGTCCCCGGAGTTGGGGACTGGCTTCAGTAGAAGCTGCTGGGAGTCCCAGCAGCTTCTACTGAAGCCTTCCGAGTAAATCGCCAGAACGCCTACACCTCCTCATCTCCACCGCTCCCATGTTTTATTTTGTGTTGCCATAAGTTAGTCTCTGCGTTTCTGCGCTGGGCTAATGCTAATGCTAATAATGCTAATGCGAGGATAATAAAATGGCGGCTTCACAAAACTTTTTGGGAGTTTTACGGGGCGTGGTTTGCAATTCGCCCAGCCAATCAGGAATATAGCTCTTTTCTCACAAAAGAGCCGCTCGAAAGTCCCTGCTCTCTAGCAGGGACTTTCGAGGGGGTAAAAAGGTTCGCATGAACTACTTTTAGTACCGGCTCTTTTTGGTGTGAACGCGATCATGAACTAAGTTCGCATGAACCTTTGTGGGAAAAGTACCGCAGTGTGAACGCGGCTATTTGTTTTGGGTTTTCGTGTGTCTGATATTCAAACTATTACTTTATAAGTTTAAGTATCATACCAAAATGTCATGAGAGTAGCTTAGCTTTTTCGGGAATAGTGCGGTGCGTAATGTACGTAGTGTGTGGGCATCCAAGAGCAGATGAGAGAGCGTCGGGAGCTGGGTGGGGCGTAGAGAGAGGGATAGCAGCAGGTATGCGGGAAGTCAGGGGGGCTAGTGGAGCCTCACAGCGGCGAAACTGTGGCGCGCTGTCGGTGCGCTTCAGATGAGGCTCCCTCCGCAAAATGAGCCACATTTTGCCTCACCTCAGTCTGCTTCTGCGTGATCTGCGTATAAGGAGGGGCGGCCCTGTATAAAAACGTAATATTAAAAACACAACAAACAGTGACATCTTTGACCGCTCTGCTGCATGAAACTCGCTACTGCTGTGGTATGATTTGAAGACATAGGGGGCAACTGCCATTAAAAATGTAACCTGAACACTGGAACGTACATTTGAATCACCCCGAGCATAATTGTCTTTATTGTAAAAAAAATTGCCATTTTTTTCATCTCTGCTGATATGAAAACATAAATGCTGATACCAATATATTTGTGGAAGGTCAATATCAAGGTAAATAACGTGCATTTATTTTGTGTTACAGGTGTGAACGAGCATGTCCAGTTCATGAAGTGGAAATGTAAGTTTTGTACGTTCTCCTCCAATTGGCAAGGAAGAATAATTCAGCATTATAAACAGCGTCACGGACATCATCGAAGGTGTTCAGGCCTTGTCTGTATTTATGAAGACTGTTTGAACAGCTTTCAAACCCAAGCTTTACTTAAAAAACATTTGAAAGAACATGTTAAAGAAGCTAACAAATGTGTGTCAAAATTATGCTGTGATTTGTGTTCATTCTCAGAGCCTAGTGACATTAACACATATTTAGCTCATTTAAAGACTCATTTGAGGAACAGGGAAACAGTTAAATGTCCATTCGTAGACTGCTCATTCAAGTCGAGTATACTATCAACCTTTACTGCTCATAGAAGCCGCTATCATAAATGTTCCACCCTAAATAGTCTTAGACCAGGGCTTTGTGTACAGCATGGACATACAAATACTGTAATCAGGGAGGATTCTGTTTCTGATACTGAGGCATCACCTTCATATGATTCTCTACCTGGTGCTGAAGGTCTTCTTGAAAATAGAGAGACCATTAAAAATAAGTTTGCATCCTTATTCCTCCGCATGCAAACCATTTTACATGTTTCTAATTCAGCAATACAGGAAGTAATTGATGAGTTATTTGACATTGGAGAACTTGCTGATCAAAATATCAAAGAAATTATACAGAAGGTTCTGGAGGAAAATAACTGTGTAGTTGATGCCTCTGTTGTTACAGAATTGTCTGATGAAATACAATCTTTAAACCCACTGACATTTCTTTCAAGACAGGGACCTTTGGGCACAGAGCGTAAAAGGCAGTCATTTTATAAAAAAAACTTTACAGTCATTGAACCCGTCGAGTATGTGCTAAATGTACAAGAAAAAACCATTCATTTGTTTATGTTCCTATTTTAGAGCTGTTAAGTAAGTTGTTTGAAAGAACTGAGATTCTTCAATCATTACAGAAGTCAACGGGAAGACGGGAAGGTCATTACAGTTCATTTCAAGATGGTGAATACTTTAAAGAAAACAAACTTCTCACTGAAGAATTAGGAATTGCTCTTGGCTTATACATTGATGATTTTGAAGTTTGTAATCCGTTGGGGACTTCAAAAAAGAAACACAAAGTGTGTGGCATTTATTGGGTGTTATCCAACATACCATTAAAATTTAGATCAACATTATCATCAATTTATCTAGCTATATTGTGCAAAACTGTACACTTAAAACAATATGGTTACGGCAAGGTTTTGGAACCACTGATAAGAGATCTTGAGCATTTAGAGACCATCGGTATATTTGTACAAGGACTTGGTTCTTATGTGAAAGGTACTGTTTTGTATGTGTCTGCTGATAACTTAGGTGCACACTCACTTGCTGGATACCAAGAGTCTTTCAATGTGGAGAAATGTTGCAGATTTTGTTTGGCTAGCCGTGCAGATATTCAGAAGTATGATGTCAGAAGTGGGACTTTTACTTTGAGAACACCACATTTGTATGATGAAGCTGTTAATGTGCTCAAGACAACTGATGCCTCATGTGTTGATGGTTTAAAAAGAGACTGTCCTTTAAGAAGACTTGCTCACTTTCATCCTGCAAAAGGGTTTCCACCTGATTTTCTTCATGATTTGTTCGAAGGAATTGTACCTGTGGAACTGTGCATGTGTCTTTCAGATCTGATTGCTAAAAAGTATTTCACTTTGAATGACCTTAATGAAAGGATAGGATCATTCCCTTTTCAGTTTAATGACAAAACTAACAGGCCTCAAGCAATACATGCAAACTTTTCCAAAAATGGAACTATTGGTGGCAATGGACATGAGAACTGGGCACTTTTGAGATTCCTTCCACTGCTGATCGGCCACCGAATTCCAGAAAGTGAAAAAACCTGGTCTGTGATCCTTGAACTGAAAGACATTGTGGAGCTACTATCCAGCCCCTCATTCACAACAGAAACCCTGTGCTACCTACAAGCAAAAATCTCTGACCACAGACAGTTGCTATTGGAAATATTTCCTGGTACAAGATTACGTCCCAAGCATCATTATCTTGAACATTATCCTGTACTGATCAAGAAATTTGGTCCACCAATTGAGTTCTGGACAATAAGATTTGAGGCCAAACATTCTTTCTTCAAACAGGTGGTTCGCAATACTGGCAACTTCAAAAATATTCTGCACACTTTAGCCACAAGACATCAGCTGATGTTGGCATATTATTTGGAGATGCCAACAATTTTCAAACCAAGCATTGAGACTGGGAAATCATCAATCGTATCTGTGGACATCTTAGATGTTGCTATCAGAGAGGCCTTAAGGAGTAAGTTTCAAGATCTGAACTCTGTTTCTCTCACCTCCACTGTTTACTTAAATGGGACAAAATATTCGAAAGGAATGGTGCTCTCAGTTGGACGGACAAGTGGACTGCCAGATTTTGGGAGAGTACTCGATATCTGTGTAGTGGATTGCTGCATATCATTCATTATGGAACTATTCACAGCAGCCTTCGTGATTCATCTCGGGTGTTTCCAACTTGCCAGAAGAGACCCTGCAGTGACTGTGGTTGTCGAGCCTGACAATCTGAATGACTACACCCCTCTTGCTGCATACCTTGTGGAAGGAAAGCTGCTTGTCACTCCAAGGACATTCATGTTAAATTAAGGTAAAGTTGGACTGGGAAGTGTTTTTTTAGTGTCTTCCGTAAATTGTATTACGTGCAACTTATTTTCAATTCACTTCCAGTGTTTATTTCCTGATGATAAAGTGTTTTCTATATTGTTAACTGTGTTTCAGCTGATGCAGACACCTCAATGATGCTTCTCAGAGTTATCCTCTCACCTGAAGATATAAGGCGGGTCACCCTAGAAGATGTTCCCTCATCAGTTGATGATCTGTGTGCAAAACTGCGCAACACTCTTGGTCTCCGAGGGAACTTCATTTTACAGTTTGAAGATTCGGACTTTGGGAATCAGCTCTGCAATTTGACAGACATTAAGGAGCTACCAGCGGAACGAGCCACTCTGAAGGTTTTGTTCACATCTTCTGAGGTGGTTTCTGACTCAACACTGGATACTGTAAGCTTTGATTCCCCAAGTAGCAGTCAATCGACAGAATGGCCCGATCCTTTTGTTGTTCCAGCTTTCTCCCATGATGTTGAGTATCAGCTGAGAGCAGCAAATGATGCGTATGCCCAGGATCAAACTGTGATGGTCATCTCAAAGGGTGTGAAAAGTGAAATACTGGACAGACTTGCGGATATCATATCTAAAATCACAGCCTATCCCAACAAAGACCATTATGAAAGTGTAGCAAAAGCTCTTGTTGCAAAGCACCCATGTCTCAAAGAGCCAGGGTCAGGTAGAGGGTGGTATTGCTGGGTATTTAGTTTGAGATTCAAGATGGGCAATTACCGTCAGAGAATGATGGCAGCTGGATGCCCTGAAGTTCTTGTAAATAAAAGAAAAAGGGGCGAGGAAAACCACAAGCCAGTCAAAAAGTCAAAAAAAGGAGAGATCCACTACCTGCCAGAGCCACCTGAGGGACAGACTACTGGGAAGTCAGAGAAAGATCGCAATACCATGGCACTGGAAGTGCAGAAGAAGGACTCCGATTTACAGCTTCTGGGTGAACTGATGATCGCAACATTCTCACAGCGAAGAAAGGAGATCATCGGTGATGAGCCACTGATCTCTGCTGTCATGGAGAGATGGCCTGCATTGTTTGGTCAGAGACAGGTAATCCTTTGCTAATCGAGTGCAGTTTGTGCAATTGTTTACTTCTACACAATATATTTTTGTACCTTCAGCTATAACACAAAAATAAAAAGGGCATATTTTACTGCAAGATGAATAATTCTACTTAAGTTGCTGATAATACTATTACATAAGTAATGGAGTATAATATCATATACTCCATCATTTAATTATAATTGAGGACTTTCAATGTGGTACAACTACTATTACTGAACTATAGGATATTATACGTCAACAACATAAAGCATGTACTATTTCTTGCCGTTATGTTTTGGATTCCTCTCTTTAAATTACTACAGCTGTTACATGGTGCTCTTATTTTTCTCTCACTCATGTAATTTCTCTGTTCTTTTGTCTGTTTTAGCTATGTGCCGAGTTCAGCAGAATCGTCACCAAAGACCTGCTGAAATCTTTGCTGGAAGGACTAGATGCCATGGTTCCAAGTCTGTTGGAGGCTTACAAAGCTGCTGTAGCATCTGGAAGAAGGTCGGCCATGAGTGGTGTTCTGCAGTGTCTTCAGAAAGAGGCAAGTATTTTACAGAGAAACTATTACCAAAAATGTGCAAAGATAAGGATTCAAGCTTGGCTATCATATTTACCTACCCTTGTCTGTTTTCCCCTTGGAGGACACAAACCAGAGCAGAAGAACGGCTGCCCTACTCGGTCTTCCAATATTTTTTGCAGAGGATTCCTCCAACGTTATCAGGATGTGTGATGTAAGTCACTATATTACTTATATTATACATTTACTTTTCTCTCGCTTAATTTGAGGTTTTGCCATAGCCAATATAATGTTCATTGTTACAATAGTGTGTATTGTTTAAGTATTACTATTGTTAATTTAGGGATTGCAATAATTACTGAAAAAATGATGACCTTGCAATTTGTCGTGTTTTTATTTCAAGTTTGGAACAGTCAATTAAGATGTATGTGTCTTTGTTATTAGGCTCATGGAGAAACCCTCGATGTGATCCTGAAAGGAATGCAGGTTGGACTGTTGATTGGACATGAAGGCCCTCTGCTTGACTCATTTCCTCTGGAAGTCTTCAATGTGGCCGTGGTGGTAGAAGAGAAGATCATCCTACATGACCTCCGAGATGTGCCCACAGGCTTTGCCATGTTAATGGGGGCAATCTACTGCCTCAACCTCGAGTACCCCCGCAACATGAAATACTCTTTTGAGTTCCTTCAAAAGGTCATCATGACCATCAAACCAGACCAGTGCTCTGCAAGAATCCATGGACTCAGAAATAAACTGCTGAGATATCACCTCTAAACAAATGACTGTCATAGCTCCTGGAAGAAGGGAGTTTCTGTTTTGGACTGTTATTCTATATATTGTTCTTGTTTTCAGCAGTGTAGTTTGTAAAGTTTTGACAGCAGACCATAGATCTTACTCTGCATATCTCCATCTCGGCTTCAGTGTACCCAAGCAAAAATTAAAAAATGCCTAGGTCACGCAGTCAGTGTCAGAGATGAGAAAACGTGTGTCGTATGACCAGTGTCCTTGGGGCCAGCTGTCATCCTCTGTTGATGGGTGTTTTAAAAGTAGTGTGATGTCTTGTTCGGGTTTCATTTTTAAGTGAATATGTGTGCAACTGTGCATACCTCAACGTTTCAGGTGTGTATGTTACTGCAGTGAGGCGAGAGACCTGACTAACTCAGGTATGGTCAGCAGCATGGTCATGCAAGTGTATTGTATGGTTTCATTTTCTATTGCCAATTACATTTTGGATATAAGTTGATGTATAACATGTTTTTTTTAAATAAATGTTATATATCTGAACAAATGCGCTGCAAGAATTATTATTCATTTATGTAAACTTGCTATCCGAAGTCAATACAACTAATATATCTAAGTTGAAACAAATGCATTATTACAATCTTCCTAACTTGAAATTATGAGTTATATAAATGTAGAACTTGAAAGTGTGAGTTATTATAATACTGAAATGTGAGTTTATTTGACTAGGTAAATAAAGTTTTCTTGCCCTAATAATGTAAGATTGGTAGTTGTCTCAACTCTAAGTATAAAGTTAAATCAACTTAGACAACTTAAAAAACAATGTTAATACAACTAGAACCTTCAAGTCATATCAACGAGACTGACTTGCATTAATGAGTTGAAACAAAGATTGTCTTCAAGTTGACTTGATTTGCTTTTTCAAGGCAGCAGGTGGACTTTCATTTGCAAGTTGAACTGACATGAACTGTTTTACAGTGTGGGGTCCCATGTACTTGTGCACATAAATAATGTTTCTAATTATTTACAATTAAAAAATATATATATTCTGCGTTACTTTAGCCAACACTTTTATAAGGCCACTAGATTAGATAATTACGAAATGTGTAGATAGAATACATATCTTTCAGGTTGTTATTTTGTCATTATGTTTCATGTTTTATTTACCTTTTAGTATTTTGATATAGTATCTGCACTTTGGAGAGTAGCTGGGAGACACACGACACATCAAATCACATCTACAGATCAAGACAAAGCGAATGGAAGTACTCCCATACTCCTAGCGTGAAAATGTTTGTGAAAACGTGTGCTCATATTTGAATTCCCCATAAAAAAACAAATCATTCAGTAAAAACAAGGCCCCACTGATCATCTACTCTCTGAGACGATTCCAGGAATGTCTGGCTTGATTTTCTACCACCAGGGAAAGTGGACAAAAGTGCCCGAGATCAGCCTCTTAATTTACCCAGGGCCTAGTGCTTGGCTTTGGGCATGAAAATTCAGGAAACTCCCCTGAGTATTTTATTAAATATCTGAACTTTGGAGAGGAGTTGGGGGACACACAACACATCAAATCACATCTACAGATCAAGACGAAGCGAATGGAAGTACTCCTAGCATGTACAAATGTTTGTGAAAAATGTGTGCAAAGTCTCTGAAAACGGACGAATGATGCTAGCTAGCTGTGATGCTAGCTTTGCGGCTAGCGGTTAGTTGTTGTTGCTATGGAAACAACATGACGGAGAAAAAATTAATATTTTCTACATATAATAACGAACAAAGTAAAGAATGAAGTGTAGGCTATGCCTGTTTGAAGTTGTTGCTATGGAAACAACATGACGGAGAAAAAGTATAATCTTCTACATATAATAACGGACAAAGTAAAGAATGAAGAGTCAGCTATGTTTAAATGTTCGGAATTTGAGCATCATGGCCCTCTTGAGTTGCCGTAAAATATGACCGATGACGGATGCGACGGAAATACACCCGAACATATCTGGTACCCCGAACACATCTGGTACCTACACCGGCACTGCGCATGCGTGTGACGGTGGTGCCTTCACAGCTCCAGTCGGCACTGCGCATGCGCGAGACGGTAGTGCCCTTAAAGCCCCGACCGGCACTGCGCATGCGCGTGGCGGTGGTGCCTTCACAGACCCGTTTATTATCCACCTTTTGAGAGAGGCCGTAGCTGCTCTCAGAAGGGGATTTATAGTTAACGGACTGTTTATTGTTTTTCTTTTCATTTTCTTGAGCTGCGCCCTTTGCCGAAGCCTGGATGCGTCAGCGGAAAATGGTTTATTTAAACAACAAAGATGTGACATGTGTTTTATGCGGACTTGAGGATGACGTTGAGGCATCTCTCGAGGCGGCGGGAACACATTCATGGAGGGGAGAAGGAGGGGCTGTCACGCCGCTCGCTTCTTCCTCCTCGACTGCTGGCCGAAATTCTGGGTTGGCTGAGCCTGAGCTGCAGGAGATTTTCTCGGCCAACTTGCCCTTGTCTCCAGCCTGGGCTGGGGACTCGGGATGGGCTGCAACCTCTGCGTCTTCGGTGTTTTAAACCGAGCAGTGTTCGAGGCAGCTTGGGTGTCGTGAGTATCTCCTGCTGCATGCTCCTTAGAGCCAGCTGAGATGTCACGCTTACGGCTCCAGCCGGCACTGCGCATGTGTGTGACGGTGGTGCCTTTACAGCTCCAGCCGGCACTGCGCATGGCGGTGGTGCCTTCACAGACCCGTCAATAATCCGCCTTTTGAGAGATGCCGTAGCTGCTCTCAAAAGGGGAGAAAATTGGCGGGCTGCTTATTGGTTTCCTTTTCATTTTTTTGAGCTCGGCCTGAAGCCTGGATGCGTCAGCGGCAAATGTTTAATGACAGAGGAATCAACCAACGTGTGACATGTGTTTGTGCGGACTTGAGGATGGTGTTTAGGCATCTCTCGAGGCGGCGGGAACACATTCACGGAGGGGCTGTCACGCCGCTCGCTTCTTCTTCCTCGACTGCTGGCCGAAATTCTGGGTTGGCTGAGCCTGAGCTGCAGCCGGAACCGGAGATGTTCTCGGCCAACTTGTCTATCTGGCCGCAGCGCGCTGACACACGGCTTGCAGGTCCATGCTTAGACAGGGCGAAGCTGGTGTGCTATCGCCCGGGAGAGCAGCCATCGCTCCCGGCTTTGCAGCCTGAGCTGGTGACACGAAGATGTCGTCTTCTTGCTCGTCCGAATCAGACAGGAGGAACTCAGCCGGGAGCCCCAGCTTGGTATAGCGTGGGGCCCCGTTCCCGCGTCCTTTGCCGCCACCGGGTCCCGGCCTGATATGGCGCGGGATTCCGGTTCTGCGGTTGCCGCTGTCGATGAGCCCCAGACCGACCCAGTGAGGGGCTCCATCTCTGCGGCGGACCAGTGGACATGAGGGGGTCCTGTCCCGACAGGCTAGCTTGTTGTGCTAACCTTCGGCGGAGGCTCTTCATAGTGAAGCGGGCACAGATCTGGTGTGAGTCTGTGCCTGACACTTTCAACCCGCAGCCGCAGAGCCGAGCCTCCGAGTTCCTGACTCCTCTGGTGTGAGGGAGAGAGGCGTCCATCTCGTTCGCCGCGAGGCGTGGAGAGGACCCGCTCTTAACAGGTACGTCGAGAAAAAAGGTGTTACCAATCTGTCTTTAATCCGGAGAAAAAAAGGACAGTGTGGGTCTTTTTCCTCAAAGAATATTACCTGGTGTGGTAATATTCTTTTAATCCTTTTCTCCTCCGTGAGAAGAGAAAAGAAAAAACGTCCTCGCTACCGTGGTGTCGGCAGTGAGGGAAAAAACACAAGCTGGCAACGGGTGTGTTGCTAGCTTGAGAATCAAAACCTTAGCTTAATTCCAGAGGAAGAACGGCGAGGTTGATTATAATACTAACTGGTGTGTTAGTACTATACTCTTCTGCAAGGCAGAATAGGGTAGCCGGCTAACGCCCGTCGACCGAAATTAGCTTTTGGTTCAGTCTGTGGACTGTTAAGCTAGCCCGGCTACCATTAGAGATGTGCTCTGAAGCGAGAAGAGGTGTTTGAATGACGCATGCGTCGTGGCGCAGGCTACTTATAGGGGGTGATTTCCCCTGACGTTGACGTCAAGATCACCAGCCAATCAGGATTGGCGTAATGAGATTGATGCTTCTGTTTGCTCCGCGATGAGGCGCATCCCATAGTGAGACATCGAACGGAGTGTTATGAATGAGAACTGATTATGTTGGCCTGTAAAGTAAATTATCCAACATCTTTGCAATTCAGATAACTGCAGCACTGTGGCAGAAAGTGACGGCAACTTAATGTGACACTTTTGCTACAGGCACATTGGGATGCAATATCCATAGAAGCTGTAACTTAGATTGAGAAGCATAATCTCTTCATCCCTGCAGAATTATAAAACTGTCATCCACTTATTATTTGCAACCAGGCAGTATGCTGTGTGTTGATGCAGAGAGTGCGTTTCAGAGAGAAGCTCTTCAGCTGGGCAGAAGGGAAGATTCTCATCGGTGCTCACCACACTTCAGCTTTCTGGACCAGACAGCTTTAGTCCATCAAATCCTGTGTACTAGACATTTGAAGGACAGAGATAAGGGTTTTAGTCTTTCTAGCTAAAAGAAGAAAATTGTTTTTGATGCAGGTGGAACGGGTGAATTTAAAAATGCTGAAAGTGCAAGAAGATGAAATGTTAAGGTTTCTTGTGAACTGGTCACATGTATCCTTCATGTATGGCATACCGGACCTCAAAACAGAGTAGCTCCATCTTAGGTTGTGTTCAAATTGTCAGTTAAGCTTAGGAACCTTCCTAATGGAGTGAAACGACCCGGAAGTACCTCAGTGGCAGCAATGATAGGAAAGGAGCTGTGAAACTTCCTTTTATAATCTCATTTAGCTAAGGGAACACTGGACCTTTCTTTAAAAAAGGAAAGGAGAAAATGCTTTCCCAAGATACCTTGCGACCGCAACATTTACCATGACACAACATTCGGCCGTTAACGGAAACAACTGATTATGAACGAGAACATTTGTATTATGTAAGTTACGCTGCTTATTAAGCATCTAACAACTTATATCGTAACTTTGCCAAATGGCTTAACGTTCAACACTGTCATCATTTTAAAGGAGAAATATGAACTTTTTCTCCTGTAAAATTATCAAATAAAGTCAACATTTCAGTTTTTACATGTGTTTTAAACATGTTTGAATGGTGGTACACACAGCGGAAGATTACAGCAAAACAAGTTTATAATAAATCCAATTGTATTTATTTAAAAAATATTTTCATACACATACGTATTGGGATTCATGTGAATATGTGTGGACCACAGGGGGAGGGTGAAAACAATAAGTCTCGCTTTTCTTTTTTATTTCAGTTCCTACCTCGGTAATGAAGAATTTATTTTTCACTGTTGCCCACGTTC
This sequence comes from Pseudochaenichthys georgianus, assembly GCF_902827115.2. Classification (NCBI taxonomy): domain Eukaryota; kingdom Metazoa; phylum Chordata; class Actinopteri; order Perciformes; family Channichthyidae; genus Pseudochaenichthys; species Pseudochaenichthys georgianus. The sequence continues at coordinate 9,461,787 of NC_047510.2, forward strand.
ATAAAACCGCATAAAACAAAATATCTAGATGTGCTTAGTGTAGTCCACTGTACAGAAAACTGTAGTTTCCCCACAGCGGCTGCATCATAATCACGCCGTAGGTTTAAGTGCAGTCGCATTCTCTTGAAGCCCTGTCGTCTTTTCCTAAGTCCTTTTGAATTCTCCTAACCACTATTCCTTAACCCTGTGACGTTTCACACGGAGGTCAAGGGATAGTGGTAGGAAAAGACGATAGGAGCTGATTTTTTGACAATTCGACTGCAACCCACTGTATATGGGAAGTGGACCTAGTCACCTTGACATCGCCCTACAATGTTTTCAAGCCACTGGTTTTACATTGTAGGTATTGCCATGTAGTTTTTCTGTAACCAACAGTGACAAGATGGTGGGAAAGAGTACAAGCAAATTGAACACTCTCCCAGTGAGATGATGGTGAACTGTTCATGAACTTGTCATGAAAAGTTCATGGAATATCAGTGAACCATATTCATTAACAGCTCATAAACAGCTCATAACAAAGTTGATGAACTGTTCATGAAATTGTCATGAACATTAATTGGCACTAGGGCAGTTCATGAACTACTCATGCAACTCCTGTGCTGGAATGGTTCATGAACAATTCATGGAATATCGTTGTAGGCAGGTTCATGAACAATTCATGAAATGGAGTTTTCAGTGAGTGTGTAGGGATATTCAGTTTTCAACCAAGAACATATCAAGAACTGTTCATAACAACTTCATGAACAGTTCATACCCAGTCACTGAATATAATTCAATGGCTGGCTATGAACTGTTCATGAACTGTTCATGTACATGAACTGTTCATGAACCATTGACTGTGGGTCAATTGGCAACCATAGGAAACAACAATTATGTCAATCACAATGGAACTTTACTCAAATTAACATACAAACATACATGTATACAGGTGGAGCACTACAATTAATCCTATCACTATTTGAAGAACAGTTCTTGATACTCAGCTGCACAAAAAAATGTGTTACGGGTCCCAAAAGCTTGGGTACCACAGCAACAATAAATTATTTCTATAGAAAACAGAAAAGTGCAGCAGCAATAATTATACACAGGATCTGGTTGATCGTCTGGATTGCTTCTTATTCAAAATTCAAAGTACACAGTTACATTCAAATAGCTGTACTTTACAAACATCACATTTCTCCATTTAAGTTATCCGTCTGTCACAGTCAATTACTGTATCTCAAGGAGAAATTCAACATAGTCAATATAAACACATAACGCTATCAAATAATACTTTCAATCAATATATCTATCTTTACCAAATATAACATATTATGGAGATCACAAAAATACACTGTCAATGTTAATAAACAAAAAACAAGGCAATGTGCCTGCAAGACTTCACTCAGGTAAACAAAACATATTACCCGTGCGCAGCAGCTAACCTGCCTGCGAGCCTTCGCTCAGGTCACACGTCACTTACCCAGGCGCGGCTGAAGCCCGCGAAAATGGCATCTATTGTTGCCGACAGTTTAGTATTTTTAAAATACCGTTACTATGTCAAACATGCTCAAAACTTTCTGACACACTCTCCTAAACATCTCCAACATCATATCTAATTCACACAAGTTAACATCGATCATTTTCATCATGTACTGACCTGTAGAAAACAGAAAAGTGCAGCAGCAATAACTAGAAAATGCATTTCCTGCAGAAAATGTGTGCGAATGCTGTAAACTGTGAACATTTATGGCTGAATTTAGCTGAAAATGCAGACAAAGTTGAATGTGTTATTAGCTGAATGGTAGCTGCTTTTAGCTAAAAAAATGCAGAAAAAGCTTAATATTTAAAGGAAAAGGTTTAAAAAAGGTATAAACAACAACATGTATAGCCTTGATGTCCTGAAATAGCTGAATAATGTAATAGTTGAATGGTTTCTGCAGCTGAAAATAGGCTGAAGGAGTTAAATATCAGATGTAAGTAGTAGTGAATGAATTTGTATTAAGATGAGAAAAGAAAGTAAAAAGGCTTGGGAAAGCAGCAGAATATTTTGACAGTAAACTTTTGAACTAACTTGATGGTGAATTATCTGTCGCCATGGCAATGGCATTTGATGACACCCCATAATATGCTTAGATGTGTTGATGGCTGCAACGTTACCAAACCTGTGAGGTTTTGGGCCATTTCGAGTATTTTCACTGAAACTATGAGAAAACCGTGTTTCATGGTGAGCATTGTGTTGCCATGGCAACAGCATTTGAAGAAATCTCAAAACTGTCCTGTAGATGTCTTCATGGCTGGAGTGTTAGCACACATGTGAAGTTTGAGCACTTTTTCAACATTTTCATAGGAGTTATACATTACATTAGGAGGTTACATTACTCTCTCTCTTCTCTTGATCGCCCTCTCTCTCTTCTCTTGATCATTCATCATCGGTGTGTGTCTGTGTGTGAGAGAGAGAGTGTGTGTGTGTGTGTGTGTGTGTGTGTGTGTGTGTGTGTGTGTGTGTGTGTGTGTGTGTGTGTGTGTGTGTGTGTGTGTGTGTGTGTGTGTGTGTGTGTGTCTGTGTGTGAGGTGTGTGTGTGTGTGTGTGTGTGTGTGTGTGTGTGTGTGTGTGTGTGTGTGTGTGTGTGTGTGTGTGTGTGTGTGTGTGTGTGTGTGTGTGTGTGTGTGTGTGTGTGTGTGTGTGTGTGTGTGTGTGTGTGTGTGTGGGGAGAGAGAGGGTGTGTGTCTGTGTGTGAGAGAGATAGAGTGTCTGTGTGTGTGTGTGTGTGTGTGTGTGTGTGTGTGTGTGTGTGTGTGTGTGTGTGTGTGTGTGTGTGTGTGTGTGTGTGTGTGTGTGTGTGTGTGTGTGTGTGTGTGTGTGTGTGTGATCATCACACTGATCATCAAAAGTGCATAAAATGCTCATGAATATTCAAAAATATTCTGAACTTGCCACAATCATCCAAAATTCATGAAATGCTAATAGTCATGAAAAGTTCATGAAATGCTCATGCAAACTTTTTGGGGTTTTAATTATAATTTTGTGATTGGCTGGATCATGATAAGTTCATAAATTGCTCATAAAAGTCTGTCATGAGCAAAACAGGAACTTTATATGAATGAACAATGTTCATAAAAATGTCATGAACTGCTCTTTAAAATGGTTCATGAGCATTTTAAGAATGTTGGTTCATGAACATGACAAGTGAACATATAATGAGTTGTTCATGAATGTTTCATGAGTGCTCATGAACAGCTCATAAAGTCATGAACTCTATCTCGCAGGGGTACATTTGAGACGCGATCAACAAGATATATTTTTTCTAGTAATATGGATTGATAAGGAGGGCCCGATGATTCCCTGATCAACTTAAACTGCCACTGGTAAAAGTTTTAAAGTTGTAGTCTAGAAAATATTTTGGTAGCAACTTGCCATCACATGGTAGCCACGCCTAAAGCATTCACAGTAGGGGTGTAACGGTATCCGTATTCGTCCCGTACCGTCACGGTTCGGACGTCACGGTTCGGCACATGCAGTCACACAGCGAATACGCCTTTTTTTTTACGAGTGGGAAAAAAGTCTGTCATTCAGGGCAGTATCCACTACACTATATATAATCCAGGGGGCGATATTGCGCCTAAAAGCTGTTTGCCAGCCGCCCTTAAACAACAAATGAAGAACAAGAAGAAACACAACAACAAAACGAACAAAATACAAGAAGAAGAAAAGTTAGTATGGTGAGTTCAGATAACACACAGGAGCTAGAACCCACCTGCTTCTTTTAAATCAGCTGTGTGGGAACATTTCGGGTTCCCTGTGGACTACAATAACGATAAAGTGTGCGAGTGGTGGATCGGACGAGGACGGTGTGTGGGCGTTGTTAGACAGCGGTGCAGTATGCTAATGGTAACACACGCCAAACATGCTAAATCATATCAGAAGGCATCACCCAGATTTGCCAATCACCGGAGCCCGGCAAAAGACAACAGCAGTTCAACAGCTGATCCCCGCTGTTTTTAAGAAGCCAATAGACATGAAAGCAGTGAGACCAAAATAAATAACGGAAGCTTTTGGCTTATTATTTATGATATAATATTTTCAAGACATTCTTTTTAGTTTTACAGCTTGATGAAACCTTTTTGTTTGACATCAGCCATTATGTTATTAAGATAATATGGCCATCTGAGTGTTTGTGGTACTGTTGGTGGTTTGTTTTTAACTGTTTAATACAGTTAATTATTCAAAATGTCAGAGTTCCTTATTTTTAAAACTGAAACTTACACTACTGTTCAAAAATAAATTAGAACAAACCTGGAATTATGCATTTGGGACTTTTTTTTGCTTTTTCTTGTTGTACCGAACCGTACCGAACCGTGACCCCCAAACCGAGGTACGAACCGAACCGTGACTTCTGTGAACCGTTACACCCCTAATGCACAGCTTTATATTGATTTTACATTAAATGGGACCATAATTTACAAATGAACATTATGCTGTTTTTTAGCAGAATTTTAGGATACTGTTTACCAAAGTAATAAAACAAGTAGGTATTAGTGTCATTTTCTCATATACTTTTATGCAATCACTTTTTTCCAAGCCCCCTGATGGATATTAGATAGAATGCAAGTTTAGGGCACTACATTGGCTTCATTTTTCAGTAACCCAGAGGTTGCCACTCGGGCTCCACAGCCATATGTGTGTGTACAAATGTATCCCAGTTGTGCAGATGTCAATGTGAACACATCATCCTCCTGTCTCCCGCTGCCTGCATGAACCTCTTTCTCAGATTTTTTTTATTTTTCTTGTTCTTGATGCTCGGAGATTGGACGCTGATTGCCTGTCCCCTGCTGTCCTAGAGCATGGGAGTGATCTGCAGGCGTGAGGACAGCAGGCCATTATTCAGTATTTAGATGTGCTGCTTCTTATCAGTGCACAGGGTTGACTGAGGCAGCTGCTCTTGTCAACATGCCAGCACCAAAGTGTCCTCCGGAGGGACAGAATTTGACGGGACCCCACGACAAACCCTTCCCCAAAAATAAATAAAAAAGAAGGTAATACACAGACACAATAACTCCCAGACAGCAAGTGTTGTGCTCTTAAAAGTGCACATGTGCAACCCCCCAAACCTCAGTCTACAGTACATCATCACTCATCCCTCGCTCTCTCAGTGGGGGCCCCTGTCAGCGTGGAGGACGTGGAGGAGGTGTTTGACAGGTGACGGCTGCAGAATGAGGGCGACAATCTTTAGTCACTTCAAATAGAGAGAAGATGACTATCTTAAATGAGAACGCTTCCTGCCGTGTCCCCTCTGTGGTCACCGGCCAGGTTGGATTAAAAGATATCGAGTGTGTTTCCAGAGGGTGTATTTACCCGCAGTGAATGTGCCTTGATGTCCTTACGTTGGTTCTTAGTTTAACACAACACAACACAAAACAATCAAATCAGTTCTTATGATGTGTGATAGAAGTGAAGGTAGGGGACCTTCTTTAAACACAACTTTTTCGCAAGGAACCCTGCATTCAGCCCCATAGGAAGTTTAAGAAGACATATTTGTATGTTGTGCCTCTACTGTGACATTTTCACATGCTTTAATGTTCAAAATATGTTTATTTTACTGTCTTTGTTGCAGCACCTTTTTTCACTCTCTGTCTGAAACAAGAGCCCAGTCTGCTCTGATTGGTTTGCTGGTAGAGATGTGTCGTAAATGTCCCGCATCTTAGCATATCACGTTAAAGAGCTATAGCCTATAGAGGAGCAAGTGATTTAACTACACTGAACAAAAATATAAACGCAACACTTTTGTTTTTGCTCCCATTTTTCATGAGATGAACTCAAAGATCTAAACAAATTTCTATATACACAAAATAACCATTTCTCTCAAATATTGTTCACAAATCTGAAAAAATCTGTGATAGTGAGCACTTCTCCTTTGCCGAGATAATCCATCCCACCTCACAGGTGTGGCATATCAAGATGCTGATTAGACAGCATGATTATTGCACAGGTGTGCCTTAGGCTGGCCACAATAAAAGGCCACTCTGAAACGTGCAGTTTTGCTTTATTGGGGGGGTCTGGGGGGGGTCCGAAAACCAGTAGTAGGGGTAGGGTTAGGGTAATGTTGTGAATCGAGTGGCCTGTGTTCGTCGTCCATAACATACGCCTGCCCATACCATAACCCCACCATCACCATGGGCCACTCGATTCACAACATTACCCTAACCCTAACCCTACCCCTCACACCAGATACTGACTGGTTTTCGGACCCCCCCAGACCCCCCCCATAAAGCAAAAATGCACGTTTCAGAGTGGCCTTTTATTGTGGCCAGCCTAAGGCACACCTGTGCAATAATCATGCTGTCTAAGCAGCATCTTGATATGCCACACCTGTGAGGTGGGATGGATTATCTCGGCAAAGGAGAAGTGCTCACTATCACAGATTTGTTCAGATTTGTGAACAATATTTGAGAGAAATGGTTATTTTGTGTGTATAGAAAATGTTTTAGATCTTTGAGTTCATCTCATGAAAAATGGGAGCATAAACAAAAGTGTTGCGTTTATATTTTTGTTCATTGTATGTTACAAAAGAAAACAAGATATTCCAATGGATGTTTTCTGGCAGGGTGGGGGAGAGAAACTCCCTCTGGAGGTAACACAGGGATTTTAGTCTTTGCAGACCATGTACATGCACAAAAACCTATATAACACACTGCAGGAAAGGGAAACCCCCTAAGTATAATAGGGCTTATTTGGTGCAGTTTGACAGTATTGAAACAAAAAGTCAAGGTTTTATTTTTTCTCAACAAAATAGCAAAACAAACTCATCCTTTGTACGAGCTGTTGTCTTCTAATATCCAAAGGCTTTGCAGGAAACAACATACTGAGTGATTTATTGGTGCAACAACAAATGTTTGCACCAACCTGTGGATCAATTCCAGAGGAATAGATTGTGCTGCAGGAGCTTCTTCAAAAGTTTGAAGAACTAAGCACAAACACAATGAACATTTTAACATGGTGGTTTTCTATTTCTCTTGATCACTATTGGAATCCGTTTTAAGAAACATATTGGTCGAGTAATCGCTTTACCTTCCAGGTAAGAAAACACATCTGAAACTCATCTCTATCCCTTAAAGTTATAATATGTAACATCTCAGCAATAAAATACATGTACATAAGACAGCAGGTAAAACTGTCTCAAGATATTCTGAGTCTTCTAAGATTCTGCATCGTTTTTGCTAAAATCAGGTAAATTAATTCCAGTTTCAGAGGGAAACCATAGAAATTGCTCACTGAAGCAGCACAGAACCAATTAGCCGGATATGACTTCCATATTCACCGTTGATAGCAAGAAGCAAACTCAATTTCACATTTTGGGTATTTGATTACCTCTTGTAATTTGGATTTTTTTTTTTAGAGAAATGTCTTTGCTTGTATATTGAATATAATAAAATAAATTCATATTAAAAACGGAATAGTAGAGGTTTGTCTCATGCTACTGTAGCTGGCCTTTATCTCATTTTGAATAAAAGTAAAATAAATATTATAATACCAACAGCATCGGTTTGACCCCTACAGGTGGGTCTTAATGTATATATACATCAGTATACATGCTCAGTGTTTACATGCTTTATGGTACAGGGTAATACAATGGGACAAAACGGGGGCAGTCTCTTTTATGACTTTAATGCATAAAATGTGTGCTCTATGGTCTTGGATAAGACAAACAAGCAGTAATATAGGTTAACATAAAACACACATTGCATAATAACAGTCTTCTGCAGACTGTGTGTGTGCAGGTATATTATTCTCTGAGGCATTCACACTGTTTTGAGAAAATCTAAGCCTTAGGTAGTTCAACGCTGGGTTTTCATTTTATTTTCTCTCCTTAGGCAGGAAATTGCAAATAAGTCACATCTGACATGCAGAGAAACGTAGGAAATCAAAGGTAAACTTAGTGTTTGCTTCATGATGATGATGATGATGTTCCTAAGACAGTTAGAACAGGGATTTATGACCTTTTATGAAAAAGAGATGTAAGAATTTCGTAGGAATAAAGAAAACTCAGTGTCCCCTTGTTTACACAAATAGAGCTACCAATTGCTTCACTTTTTCCATTTTCTGCACACAAATTGACTCCATTATGATGATGCAAGTCTTCCCCCAGCATTGAAAACATTTCATGTATTTACTTTGAGAAATTAAATAATGTCTGCTGCTACACTGCATCAACTGGATATTAATATTGTCTTGTTTAGTCGGGTTGAGATGCAGAGATCATCGTGGACACGTTGCTAGGACTAACACGTAGAGACAGACAAACATTCACATTCATATTACAAGTCAACTATTAGCCTGCATGTCTGTGGATTGTGGGAAGAAGCCGGAGGAAACATCACACAATACCATCTCACTGTGAGGGCAAATAATTATCGTTGCACAAGTGTTTCCTAAGGGGTTGAAATTGAATATTTGAAGATGCACAATTCAATATTTGTACACAAGTAATAGGCATTGCTTGGGGAGTTACAGAATACATGGAACATAATGTTTGAAAAGAAAAAGGTAACTGTTTTCCAATACAGCAAATAACAACAATCAGATTACTGGAACAGTAAGCATGTTTTCATATTAGGTGCAATTGTCCTACCCAAATTCAATTGGCTTCCTTCTTCAGTCTAAAGAGTAAGATGATTACCATACTTTCAGACTTTAATCATTTTGGCCCTCCCAAGAGAAATAAGTATTAATATTGTCAAAGTGTAGGCCATATATTTACATTAAAAGAACTCATGGGCCTGAAAACATTTTACATTTTACCCATTTACATTGGCATCAAAAGAGAGCTTGTTTATAAGGAAAATCCCCCCCTGGTCCCCCCCATAGTGTTCCTAGGCAGCCTGAATGTTTAGGTTGTTACAACTATATTGCTCTGCTTGGCCAAAATGGGGTCAACATATTTTGGCAATGCCCTGGAAAATTGCAGTTTTATTTCTTAAATGTGAATATCTGTCTTTAACTATGTGGTTTTCATGTCAGTGAAATTCAAGACGGACATATGTTACGTATACATAGGGAGATCTTATTTCAATTAATCAGCAAGATCAATAACTGATGTGTGCACCACCTATTATTTTAATCTTGGGCCCTCTCCACAGATGCTGTCTGTAATATATAGTTTGCATAATATAAAATGTTTTGCAATTTCTCTGTCTTGACCGACCATCTATGCTGAAGTCAGTTTTTCAAATGTAGTATAGTGAGTATCCCAATCTAAAATGAAGCCCTGTTCAATCATACATAAGCCAAATTTCAAAAGAAGGCATCAAAAGATATTTCCCCCATGCAGTTATTGTGTTCTACATCTGAGTTAATGCAGAATCCTGCAGCCATCTTCACTCTCACACTGTCTCTATTATGCTGTGTGGCATGCTGGAACATGTTACTCCTTTTTCCAAAGATAGGTTTTACAATTCAACCAAACATGTTGCAGCTGGCTGTGTTTATTCCTTTCTTTGCATTTAAAAATACAATACCAGAATGTCTGTAATTCTTTAAAGAATACTGTATAAGTCTTGCATGTAGGGGTATAGTGTGCACAGTGGGAGCATTGAAAAACATGTTTTCTCCTCTAAAAATACATTTTCCAGAACAAAGAGAGCAGCGTGAGTTTTTAAAATATGCTTATTGTAGTGAGAATCTAGCGTTCTTGTCAGAAGGCATAATGAACTGGCAGGATGGAGACTCTGACTTCAAATTAAATAAACATCAAACAGGCAATTCACAATTCTGACAACCTTGATCAGGCCTTCAATATATTAGAAAATGCCTTGTTTTCACATTAGGTTCTGTCCTGATCATTGGCAAACCGTCAGGGCCTTCAAGGTATTCAGAGAATACCCTGGAACACTCAGATAAAACAAACAAAAAAATCGATTTAATTATATAAATAAAATGTAAAAAAATGTAATAAAATGAATAAATGAGAATCGTATCTGTGTTGTTCATCTGTAATATTACAGTGTTACGTTGATTTGTTTGTCATTCTCGGACCATGCACTACGCATTTCAGTGGTTTTGTGTTAGAAAAGAAAGCAACCAATCATACCTTGTTCTGGGTCTCTGGGTAGAATATCCTTCAACCAAGGTATTCTACATCCTTGATAGAATGCCCTGGTCGTTGCACTGAATGAGAGCGTACGTTTGGACTGACAGTTTGATCAACCAATAATATATTGATTTGTAGCCAATGCACTGTAAAAAAATACAAGTTGACTCAACTTAAAATAATTTGTAACCCCGTTGCCTTAAAATTTTGATTAGGGCCAGGAAAGTATCTTAAGTAAATTCAACTTACAATTAGCCAGGAAAGGATATAAAGTAATTTCAACTCTCAATTAAGTTTAGCCAGGAAAGGATATCAAGTAATGTCAACTCAATTACGTTTCTCCAACTTAAAAAAACAAGTTCACAGGACTCTACATAAAGCAAGTAAACCATTCGGTGAACTTCTTTTTTTTTGTCAAATGAACAAATATTTTTGTTGCATCAACAACTTTTCTCAAATTCTCTCAACTCACCCTTAAGTGTCTTAAACTTAGAATAATTAGTTCAATTGATAGACTGTGTAGTCAATAAAACACTGAATGAACTAACTACCCTAAGTCTCATCAACTTATTCGTTTTAGCAGTACCAACAAAGTTATTAAAGTTGTTTAAACTTGACTTTATGTTCAGTGAAGATAGAAAGTTGTCTGGTCTAGCAATCTTAAATTCAGACAACTTTTTTGAATTAACAATTGCTCTGGCTACCAAATCCAACATTTTGAAACTGGTGAAGTGAATTTCTGAAACAATTAACAATCAAAAACATACATTTATTCATAATGTAGTAACTTTGTTGAAAGTGCAGTAGCTCAAGGCGGAACATCAGCAGCACATTATTAATAGAACAACAAACTATGCCTCGAGTAATATATGTTTAAAGGCAACGCCTTTCTTTGAAACATCTATCCAACTGCAAACAAGCCAAACTTAAAAACATGCTACAGTTCAGCAAACAGATATTGTATTGGTTAATATTTACGTGGATAAACAATAAACAGTTGTGCCTTTAACCTTATCTGTATAGAGTGCCACAGTGACGCGTCCTAAAACTCGGAAGTAAACTCTATCAATCATAAATCTATCGATTATATTTATGATTAGAAAATTATAAAAGTAGGGTAGACATGTGGAGATTATCCGGCTGAACAAAATGTGATCTGTCTCTTAAACGTGTGTCAACCACAGACCTTATTTCGAGCTATTTTCCAAAATCCTATAGAGAAATTGCATTGCTTTTTGTCGGAGGAACCCATGTGCAGCTTACTTCCGGGTTTTAGGACGCGTCACTGTGGCACTCTATACTTGACAGATATATTATCGTTTCATAAAATAACAAGCTAACATATGATTCCAAAATTAACAACAGAGGGAAAATCCAGCACCCTGTTTAAAAGGAAATTGTTAAACATTTGTAATGCAGTTTAGCTGGAACAGAACAAGTCTTGCTGGCTGCCTTGGAGTTGTGCAGCACATCAAATAACCACATTAAAGAACCTTAAGGTGGAACCCAGACAGGGAAGGGAACCACATCTCTATATTGTGCCCTGAAGCAATTTGTTTCGCAGTCCATGAGCCCGAGCAGAGCAGGTGCCTCCCCCAATGTCCATGATTACCTTCTGAATGACCTCAAAGGTATCTTTCAGTCCCTTAGGATAATCAATGTTGAGGCTGTAAAGTATGCCCATCAGCACAGCAAAGCCGGTTGGTAAATCTCGCAGCTTGCGCAAAACAAAGCGCCCCTCCAGGATAGCAGCAACATCCGCAATATTCCTTGGTAGGGCTGCCGGCTCCCGTTCTTCAGTGACGATCAGTATGCCAACATCCACTCCGTTTACAGCTGCCGCCTCCTCTGAGTCAGTGGCCTGAATTATATCAGAAAACATTGAATAACTAATCAATCAATCAACAACTTTATTAATCCCGCGAGGGGCAATTGGTTTTGAGCAGTTTATGTCATGTACAGGGAGGAACATACAGGAAGAAAAACACACAGATAGATACACCCGGGGGCAGAGATGTGGATCATTCCAATTTACACGATAAGTAGTTTCATAGCATCACAATAACTAAATAAATAAATAGTCAAGTTAAAAAACCTACCAAGAATTTATAAGTTTGAGTGCAGAGGGGATGAATGATTCTGAAAAGCGATTAGTCTTAAGAGCATGTAGAGCATATCTACGCCCTGATGGCAACAGATGAAATTCATCTGCAAGAACATGGCCTGTCAAGGTGGGTGCTACATTAACACTAAGGAACTCATCTCTTATTAAGTTTGAAACGTACCTCGCAGAACTTGATGAAGTTGGAGGGATCCTCCTTCATGAAATATGGCAGTCCAAGAAGTGCTGCAGACCTTCTGTTCTGGTTGGAGTTCTGCAAAAACATCAAAACAGGCATCAAGAAAATAAATTAGACAGACCAGGGGCCTGTACTACAAAGCAGGATTTGAGGTTAGCGAGGTCACTTCAGGTTTAACCCTGGGTTTTCTGTTCTACGAAGGTGGTTCACTTCTTACTGGGATAGATCAACGCGGTAACTTATGCTGAACGCCTAACCTGCTCCGGAGCAGGTTATGTTCGTGATATCAGATCAACTCCTACAAAAGCGCCGCCTACTGACCAATCACAGCATGGTGCTCGCGGATCGTAAGAACCAAGAAGTTAAAATCCTAAACCGGCTAAAAGCAACACAGTTTAAAAGGACAAATGCAGAAAGGACAGCTGGCAAAATATCACCGACTGTGTGAATGCTAAATGAATAGGCTTATATATCACTGCCCACTGTGGAAATTGATGTGAGATATTGTACCAAAGAACTGTGATACATGTAAAAGGGCAGAAAGTCTTGTTGCACTTTCCAGACATTAAAAGAGGTCTGTTGAGTTCCCTGGTAATTATCAAATAGTAGCAGTTAAGTGAATACTGTTCAAGCAATACCTGTGTTTGTGTTTTATACTGATTTCTCTGTTTTGATCCTTTCATAAATGTGAGGACTAAAATGGCGAGAGACAAAGGGCTGTAAAAAATGAGTTTTATTGCAGTGGGGGAGGTCGAGGTATGCAGCACAGGGTGTGTGGTGTGGGGAGAGGAAATTCTGTTTGAGATCTCTGGCAGGCCAGGTTTTAAGGAAATCTATGTATCTTGAATAAGTATGTGTGAGTTTATACATTCCTGTGTGTTAATAGTTGAAGGAACAAAAGGTACATTTTTCCTCTCCAATATAGAGAGGTTTTTTATAGATTTCTGAAACAATGTTCCCTTTTTTGTTAGAAATAGATGAGCACAATAGTTTTTTCTTTGACTTTTTACCTGTTTATCAAAAGAGTGTTTTAAGCTATTTGTGAAGAAGGAAGATGCAGAATTAAGGGTGATTTCTGTTTGGAGTGTAAAGATTATCCCTGATAATGTTTTCTGGGTTAAACCATCGATAAGTTTTACAAATGGGGAGGGACATTTTCCTTGAGTTTTAATGGGGTGCCTTCCCAACACCTGTGGCTTTCAAAGCTGCCAGACGCTGATTTCCCTGTGAGATAGCGTTTTGGTATCTCCCCAATGAAACGCCACCCCTTCTTTGTATTAGGGAAATGTTTTTCTGGTAGTTCGCTCTCTCTTCATACGCTGTCAAGACGAATAGGATGTCCGCAGTGCGTGAATAAGGGCGGGAGTACTCCACACATTGCTTATATGATTATTTGAATTGTATAAGTAATGTATTATATTATATCGTATTGCATTATACTACTTTGTTTAATTAAAACGGATTATTGTTTAACTGGTATCCTGTTGTCTTCTAATTCCTTCCCTGTTATGATTTCAAGCAGGACTCGTCAAAACAACACGCGGTGAGGAGTTGGGTTGTAAAAACCCCCACCTCGCAACACCATCTGCTTTCAACCTCCGCCGCACGCAGCTCTAATGATCACCGCCGCAGCTCCCCCGTTGTGAGGGACCGTTGAGCGGAGCGGAGCAACACACACACACACACACACACACACACACACACACACACACACACACACACACACACACACACACACACACACTTCCAAGTTAGACATAACACACTTAACTATTTTATCTATCTCTGGAACAAGCTAAACTAGTTATAAATATGTTTATTCTTCACTATCGGGTCACTCATTACCGGATTAGCGAGCTGCATGAGTCTGAAACGGACTGTCAGGAGAGAGGAAAATAAGAGCCTCCGTGTTATTATCCAAAGTGAATCTAAACTTTTGAATGATGTACTTCATCTACTATAAGTAGTAATAATGTGTTGTTTTGTTTGATCGGAGCATCCCTAGTAAACGCCATAGCACCCCCGCAACCCAGTTAACCGTTGGTCATTTTGAAAGTAGCTGGAAAGGTGAAAAAGTTTGAGAACCACTGCCCTATACAAATTCCTAGTATGTGTGAAGCATGTACATGGCCAATACAGATGTTGAATCTTGAATATATCCCAGGAAACTAAACCATTCTGAAACCCCCACGCACATTTTGGCTCTTGCAACGACTGAATTCACTTGCTACACTAACTAAGAGGGGAAACACGGCCACCGTGGCTAGTTAGGTTTAGCCTCTAATAAACGTTATACATATATATAGGTACATTTGAACATTAAACTCGGAAAAAAGCAATTATTAACTCACCTTTTGTAATTCTTCTTCTAATTCTTCACAATTTCAACCGCACCGCGCAGGCTTAGTTTTCAATTCGTTCCATGAGGTGAGGGAGGATGCTGGATGCACGGGTTGACACACGCAATTTTGCAGGGGCAGTGTTCTGCGCATGTGCAAAAGCTGAGCAAACTCATCATTCTGAATTGAGTGTACTATTTTAATTTCACAGACAAGTTGAATGGATTACAACTTGACGTTTCTAGTTGTCTCAACTTTTTGGCCAAATGTAGGTGACCTGACTCACATAAATGAGTTAAAGGAACTAAAATCCAAAATATTTTTTTACAGTGTGGGCATATTCTTTCAAAGTTTCCCTCGGTTCCAGGGTTCTCTAGAAGGTCCGGTAGTTCACTGGAGAGAGATAGAGGATCTAGATGAATGCAACGAAGCAATTCATGCCGTTTTATTGTTTTTAACGTTGAAATGACAAGTGCAACAGGTGAAGATGAAGTTGTTGCGGAATTGTTGTGAGTACCCTTTTCAAGACGACAATTCAGTGAAAAGACGGACATTATAACGCCGCGGAGGGGGGTTGTGTGTGTCTACAGAAGATCCAGTTCTGATAGACACGGTTCGCCACTGGTCCTGATACAGAAACACATAAAAACATGCTAAATTGTTTTAGTTGCTTCATCTGTTCTATCAATTATGCTAACATGTCAGATTTTCTGACAGTATTTCATGCTCCATTGGACCTGTGTTCATAGATGTTGCAGCTCTTAATACCTGATGAATTGGGTAACCTGCATGGGTTTTGCCCCTGTCGGCCACCGTAAACAAAGCCTGTTA
This sequence comes from Pseudochaenichthys georgianus, assembly GCF_902827115.2. Taxonomy (NCBI): domain Eukaryota; kingdom Metazoa; phylum Chordata; class Actinopteri; order Perciformes; family Channichthyidae; genus Pseudochaenichthys; species Pseudochaenichthys georgianus. The sequence goes on from NC_047510.2 coordinate 9,477,324, forward strand.
ACCCTAACCCCGGACGAAAACATCAAAGACATCTCACAAACATTTCGTTTTAGTTGAGGTTTAGTCATTTCTAAAACAACTGGTCAATTTAGTTTTTATCAAACAAAAATGAGAAAAAAATGAAATGTGTTGGGGACTATTTTAGTTGCCATATTAATCCACATGTGTTGATTAGGTGAGTATTTGGGGCAGCAGGACGGTGTATGTGTGATTGAGTCCAAATGAACCACACTGTGTGTTCATGGTGGTGATGTCACAGTGTTTGACTTATTGATGTGATTGTATTAGTTTGAGCACAACAGTGGCACAAAATAAGCAGATATATCAGGCCTTGTTACACAGATAATCAATGATGGTATGATGATACATTTTTGGTCTTTTATGGTACTTGTTTCACTAGACGTATCTATGACGTCAATAAACAAAATTACTTTTAAAGAAGTGCACAGGCTGTTTGTTGGGGTTGAGCATCCACTCACAAGATGTCAGAAACAGTTTTTCGGTAAACATCGCTAACACACACACACACACACACACACACACACACACACACAGTCTGCAGTAGGACATGTCTCTGGCTCGCCGGCTGGCTCTCTGACAGCAGCATCTGCGAGAATGTGAGCACTGCAGTGGATGACACTCTGCTCCGAACTGTCACGGGAGCAGATGGTTTGTCAATTCAAAGCAAAAGATTGAAAAAAATAAAGAATCATGCTTCATGAAAAAGCAAACAAACAAACCACTGAACGATCAAAGTGTCAGCGGCCTTTGGATTCCTTTCCTCTTCTCAAAAATGCATTAAAGGAAGACACTGCTGTTGAAATTTATACATACAGCAGACTGGCAATCGTACTTGGAAAGGAAAGCATGTGTAGAGGGTGAATGTTTTATTCTCTTTCAGATTGATGGTTGGTAGAATTGCAGTCCAGGCACACTTTAGCTTTTTGTATAGGCTGCATGGTGTTAGAAAAAGCAATAATGGAGGAGATATTGAATGATAAAATCCATATTGGCATTACTGGGGATTTTATAGGATAAAAATAAAAAGCCTCTTCAATGGAAAAACACACAAATGAGTCCAATTTAAATGCTGCGTTTGAAAGGGAGTCTGTAATTTCTGTCAGTGTGTGTCTCGTGTGTTGTTTTGACGTATCTTTGGTTCCCTTCAAATGTCTTCCTGGTTGGTATGTGTGCCGCTTACAAAGAGCAGTAAAGAAGGAGCTATTGACCAATAAAATCCATATTGTCATTAGTCGGGATATGTTAGATCAAATAAAAAGCTTGAATGTGTTTCCGTTGAAAGTCTAAAAATGAGTCGGTACTGTGTCGTTTGTCACTCTTATAGCCATTGTGTCTCTCCTGTAATCATTGTTTTTCTTTTGCTGTTATTTTATGTCTCATTGTAGTCTTTTGGTAACTATTTGTGGACATTTTGTGTCTCTCGTAGTTTTGTTGTGTCTCCTTGGAGTTGTTATGTCTCTTTGAATTCGTTTTGTGTCTCTTGTAGTCATGTTGTGTCTCCTTGTAGTTTTTGTTTTTTTGGTGGTCATTTTGTCCTCTTTGTAGACATGTGGTCTTACTTATTGTCATTGTGTGTCTCTGTGTGGTAATTTGTTCTCTCTTTTTCAATCAATCAATCAATGTTTATTTATATAGCCCAATATCACAAATGTTACATTTGTCTCAGTGGTCTTCACAGTGTGTACAGAATATCAGTTTGCCAAAACGACACCCTCTGTCCTTAGACCCTCACATCGTACAAGGAAAAACTTCCAAAGAAAACCCAGTTTAAAGGGAAAAATGGGAGAAACCTCAGGGAGAGCAACAGAGGAGGGATCCCTCTCCCAGGACGGACAGACGTGCAATAGATGCCGTGTGTAAATTGAAAAGATAATACATTTGCAACATAGGTAGTCCAAATGTTTGGAAATGCATGTGTGTATAATAGGAAGATGAATCCACGAGGATATCCATCCAGGACCGATGATCCAGGACCACAGCCACGACTCACGATCCAGGGCTCGCGATCCATGACTCCGGATCCCGGCGTATATAGACACCAAAAAGAAAGAAATTTGGGGAAGCTGGGTTAATCGGAACATGAGATTACACAGGTATAGACAGAGAGAAGGAAGAAGTAAGATGTCCCCCGACAAACTAAGTCTATATCAGCAAAACTAGGGGCTGAATCTAATCAGCCCTAACTACTGTATAAGCTTTATCAAAAAGGAAGGTCTTAAGCGCACTCTTAAAAACGGATAGGGTGTCTGCCGCCCGAACACAAACTGGAAGCTGATTCCACAAATGTGGAGCTTGATAAGAAAAGGCTCTGGGTCCCATTGTACTTTTAGAGACTCTAGGAACAACCAACAACCCTGCATTCTTGGAACGCAATGCCCTAGTAGGACAGTAGGGTATAATGAGTTATTTAAGGTAAGATGGCGCCTGCCCATTAAGGGCTTTGTAGGCGAGAAGAAGAATTTTAAATTCTATCCTGTGTTCTATAGGGAGCCAGTGTAAGGCAGCCAGAACAGGAGTAATGTGGTCCCTTTTCCTAACTCTGGTTAGTACACGAGCTGCAGCATTTTGAATCAGCTGAAGCGACTTGACTGACTTCTTGGTACTCCCTGATAATAAAGAGTTACAATAATCCAGCCTAGAAGTAACAAATGCATGGACTAGTTTCTCTGCATCGTTTTGAGGCAAGATATGCCTGATTTTTGCAATGTTATGTAGATGGAAGTAGGCGGTCCTTGAAATTGATTTTATGTGGGCGTTAAAGGATAAATCCTGATCAAATATAACACCAAGATTCCTTAGTCTCACTGGAGGCCAAATTAATGCCATCCATAGTTAGTATATCTTTAGATAATTTGTTTCGTAGATTATTCGGGCCAAGTACAATAACTTCAGTTTTGGTCGTGTTTAACATTAAAAAAAAAAGTCATTGTGTCTCTCCTGTAGTCTTTGCTTGTGTCTTGTTGTTATTGTATGTTTCCTTGTGGTCATTTTGTGTCTTTTTGTTGTCATGTCTGTCTTTGTAGTTGTTTTGTCTCTCTTTGTAGACATTTTGTCTTTTTTATGTCATTGTTTATCTCTGTGTGGTCATTTTGTGTCTCTTTGTAGTCATTGTGTCTCTCCTGTAGTCTTTTGTGTCTCTTCGTAGTCATTTTGTGCTTCTTGTGGTCATTGTGTGCCTTTTTATGGTCATGTGTCTCTTTGTGTCATTTGTAGTCAATTGTCTGATTTTTTGTAGTTGTTTTGTGTATCTTTACAATTGTAAAAACATACAAAGGCTGAGATAGTTTCCTTAGGAAGTAAAAAAGTGAGTCTGTACTTTATGGGAGCATTTCCTTGAGGTTAAAATGAGTTTTTCCAAATGGATTAATGTTCAAAGGTCTAAACAGAAACGACGGCACCGCTTCATTTTTGAAAGGATTCTGCTGGTGAGAACCCTGAAGCGTAACCAAAATGATAAATTAATTTCATGTGCCTCAATTTGCATCTGAGTAATGAGTTTACAATCAATCGGATCTAATGCGATATGTCTCTCATGGTGAGGCGCATTTTCACAGCAAATTGAGTTTTACACAACCTGCCAAATCGAGTGAATGAAGACGAGGACGGGTCAATCTGGCTTCAGAAAACCCTCATATTTCACAAAGCTCCTGAATGTATCAGTCAGGTACTAACAAGCGCAGCTAAAGTCCTTTTTAAAGGTCAGCTGTCCATTGAGAGGCGTGGACTTTCTGAATAATTCATCCTCACTGTTATCCTTTGGAAATTGAGAGCAGGAAATCAATTTCATATGCATGGCACCACTGTCCATATTTACCGCCTCCATGTATCAGGCAACATTCACTCTTTAATTAGAAGATAATCAACAGCTATAATGGACTTTACAAGGTGGAGCTGTGTAGTTTCTGAGGAGAAATTACTTCCAGGTAGTGAAGATACTTTTATGACAGCATCTAAGATGTTAGCAACAAGGTTGAAGACAGTGTAAACATGCCGGTGTAATAGATTGTTTTAATAGAAGAAAGTAAATTCATGTGTTCTTGTGATAAAATATGTAATGTGGTTAAAAAGATCATATATTACAATAGACACACAAGATTGTATGGTATATAAATACTAAACTGTGAAGATAACCACTGTGATCCACTTAAATGTCTGATCTAGGATCCTGAGATCCAGTGCTTTTGATTGTCTCCACCAACACATTTGGGGTTCACGGGTAATTCCCTCACTTGAGTAAATGTACGTGATGAAACAACATTTTCACTCTTGTGATAATTTCTCCCCATCTGAAAGGTACGGAGCCCTGGAGGGTTCATAGAGAGAAATATAAATAAAACGTGGCCACGTTTTACTTTCTCGTTCGCACGAGATACCTTCGTGCACACGAGTTACTAAAGCGCGCGCACGAGTTACTAAAGCGTGCGCACGAGTTAATAAAGCGTGCGCACGAGTTAATAAAGCGTGCGCACGAGTTAATAAAGCGTGGCCTCGCTTTGTGTGCGTGTGTGTGTGTGTGGGCATTTGTTTATGATAGTATTGTTCGTTCCGGTGAACTCCGGCAGGACTATAGCACATCGAGATTAAGATTAAACGAATTTCTTTCACTTGGGAATACACATAACTATGGAGAACCAGATTTGTGTAAATTACTGTTCGTGGTAATTTAAAAACAAATGCCGGTGACACACACAAACACACCGAACACACTGAGCTGAGCTCACACACACACACACACACACACACACACACACACACACACACACACACACACACACACACACACACACACACACACACACACACACACACACACACACACACACACACACACACACACACACACACACACACACACACACACACCTGTGACATCTCCTTCATAAAACGAGGGAGAATACTATGGTAGTTCGATGTGTGTAGAGGTGTGTGTGGTTAAACGTAGCAGCCTCGATCTCTATTCAGCGGTTCTAATGAAGGGAAACGCAGTGAAGTAAACAGTAAAAGGCACAGCTCTTTGCAGCTGGTGCTGCTCTTCTCAGATTCTGCTGGGTTACACGTTACTGCCTCCAGTGCCCTGTACGACGAAGCCAGTTCAACAGACCCTGGATATGTTTGATTTACCCGGCTTAACTAACCCTAACAAACGCGATGTTGCTAAACGGTCCTACGAAGCTGGTTATCAACTCAGCAAATCAACCAGGGTTTCTCTGTCCGGCTGAAAGCGCATTCACGTGAAAGGGACGGGGTTACCAACATTTGACCAATCACAAATGTTAGTAGGCCTAAGTTTTAGAGGAGTTTAACCGTGTGTTGACTGACAAGTGAGGTTGGACAGGAATGTGTGTATGCTACTAAGCTAGGTCCCCATTTTGTATTGGAGACAGGTACACAGTGGAGCTGAGCGCTCGTGCCTCCATATTACAGTATGACTGTTAAGCTGTAAAGCTGAATATGTTTAAATATGTGTATTTTGCTAATGTAATGTGTTCAATGCACTTTAGAAACATGTGGGAGAGCTTTGAGAGCTTGCTGTCAGGGATGAGTGAAGCAGGGCCCAAATGCAGATTTAAACAGAAATACCTTTATTTCAAGGCTAAAAATAGGAACAAACAGAGCACTAGTGATGTTACGTATTGCGCCGAAGCTTCAGAGCGTGTGTCGAGTAATCCCTGAAGCTTTTTGTAAACCTTGTATTGAGGCTTGTATCGTTTTGGGCCAGTGACGTCACCGATAACAAATGAAGCCTCGCTGCCCCCCTGGTTCAACAACTTGTTAATTCGTCTTTTATTTTGTTTATAAAAGCTACAGCTAAATGAGATAATGTAGTGAATAAATGTAGTCTTTGATATGGTTTAGCCTAACAACATGGTTAAGTTTACGAATATTATTAATGAATACAAATCCCTCTTTGCAATGTTTACCAGCACCCTTAGGCTTTTCAATCACAATCATTAAACTGGAACACAAACAATATTGGACGGACATCCCGGGGCAAAGCAGAAGCCGAGAAGGGGGACTCTGGCGGACGGCCCGGGGGCAAAGCAGAGCTCGAGTAGGGTGTCTCGGGCGGACGGCCCGGGAGCAAGGCAGAGTTCAAAAAGGGGCGAAGGCCACAGCAGGCAAACTCAGGGGGCAGGGCATCAGGGCGAAGGCAGCAGCTGGAAGAGTCAGGGGGCCGGGCTCAAGGGCGAAGGCCGCAGCACTCAGGGGGCCGGGCTCGAGGGCGAAGGCTGGGGAACTCAGGGGGCCAGGCACAAGGACGGGCAAGAAGGCGGCGACGGGACAGCTCCGGAGGACGGGCAGGAAGGCAGCGCCGGGACAGCTCTGGAGGACAGGCAGGAAGACGGCGTAGGCCGCGATTGGACCCCTCCATTGTCAGCTGGATCGCCAGAGCACTGGGATCGAGAGCAGGAGCTGGTGGAACCCCTGGCGGGTCAGGCGTAGACGGGATGGGTTGGCAGGACCCCCGGCAGAAGAGTAGTCAGCGGGACCTCCAACAAAACTGGGGCCGGAACCATGGCTGCTGGGGCCAAGACTGAAGCTGGAACCATGGCTGCTGGGGCCGGTACTGGAGCCGGAACCATGGCTTCTGGGGCTCGGGTTGCTAGCCTGGACTTGCGACTCCTTCTCTTAGGAGCCTTTTGGAGGCTCTGTGGATCTCCAAAAGCCAGACGAGTACCCGAGAACGGATCCTGGAGAGGAGCAGGAAAAGGAGAAGAAGCAGGGGCTGACTCCAGAGAGAAAAAACCGAGACGTATTGTGTCAGGTAGGGAATTGGGAGGCAGGGGGCTAGCATGCCTGTGGCTAGCAAGCCGGGAATCACATGTCGAGAGGAAGTCCAAAATCCAGTCAGGTAAGAACTTCACTAAACATGGCTCCTCTGTTGCCACCTGGTGCGCCTCTACGAGAGCAGCCTCTTTCTGCTGAACACTGGACGTTTCCCTCCACCTACCATAGCAGCAAGCCAATGAAAAGGTAAAATTAAGTAAATCCACCTCAAATGGATCTGCTGGGCCCATCTTTGGTTGGATCCTTCTGTCAGGGTGAGTGAAGCAGGCAGGACCCAAATGCAGAATAAACAGAACATACCTTTATTTCAAGGTTTTAAATAGGAACAAACAGAACACTACCCCGTGAACACAGTCATAGACAAACAACAAGGATCCAACAATGACAGACAGAAAAACCAGAACTTAAATGCACTCAAGACTAATCACACAAACAAGACACAGGTGAGGAGGGAGGAGAAAACACAGGGGCACCAGGTGAACACAATCAGGAAATCAGACACAGGAGCCAAACACAGAGACAGGCATCAACAGACAAGACAGGGGGTGAACACTTTTCAAAATAAAACAGGAAACCAGAGACAGACAAAACACAACACAGACAGACCGTGACCCTTGCTAAGCTACTACAGACAATACATATAGAACTTTTCCCGAATTGCTGGGCCACTTTATGACTTGTTGAAAGGTACAGCAGAAGACAAACATGTAACAGAAAACAGGAGAAAAAAACAAGACGAGTCACAGAAAAAAATAAAGGAGTGCCATCACACAAACCAATTGTGTGGACTGAAGAATATCAATGCATCCTGGAATGGCTAATAGACTGTCTGGTTGTGCCCCCAGTCCTCGGGTTCCCTGCCTTCTCACTGTAATTTTTCCTCCATACAGATGCGTCAAACCAAGGCCTTGGCGCAGTCTTATATCAACAACAGGATGGTAAACTCTGTGTGATCGCCTACGGTTCCCGGACACTGAAATCCTCTGAACTAAATTACCATCTCCACTCAGGAAAATTGGAATTTCTCGCATTAATGTGGGCAGTAACAGAACAATTCAGAGACTATTTGTACTATGCGCCTACATTTACTGTATACAGTGATAATAATCCACTTACCTATGTCCTGTCGAGTGCCACGCTTAATGCAACTGGATATTTTTGGGTAGCAGAGCTTGCCGACTTTCACTTTACCATTCGATACCGTCCAGGGAAAGAGAATGTGGATGCTGACAGTATTTCAAGGATGCCTGCAAATGTTGAAGAGATGTTGGACACATTTACTGAAGAGCTCCCATCAGACTGTGTGGAGCTACAGCCCAAGCAGTTGAGACTCAAGACTCAAGCTCATCGTTGGTCTGCCCTGCCACTCTTCAATTTTTCGCAGGAAGACAGTTAACCTGTTAAGCCCGACAGACCCCGGTACTGCAACATCTTGTGTTGCAGTACCTGTGTTCTTTGAGAGCTCTATTTCTGTTCATAAAAATGTTCAAAAAGAGGTAACCACAAAGCGATATTTAATTGAAAATACTAGGGAAATGTTAGTAGTTATACAAATGCCACTTTCATCACATTAGTATGCATGGAATGTGACAGGTCGCCCCGCCCCTTTTGACATTTTGACCGGAAGCTCCGCCCCTTTTGTCCGGATTTTCCGGCGGATGTCCCGCCCCGCTTCCGGTTTACAAAATGTAATTTAATTTAATTAAAATTAAAAAAATGAGAAAAATAAAATGCCGTTGTTTCAACAATTAGTATGCATAGGATATATGTCCCGCCTCCTAACCACTTCCTGTGCCCTTAATCCTGTATACAGTATTGAATGTAACTTACAAATACTTGCAAATAACATGAAATTAATCAAAGTAAAGCATCTAAAAAACCATATTTTTCAAGTCGAGAGAGAATGGCCAAGAGACGTCTTGATATGAGTTTAATCAGCGAGACACCGGTGACAACTTACAGCCATCCGTTGGGTGCTCCAATCAAGAAACGAATGCAGTTTGTATGCCGGGTTCAGACAAGACGGGGATGAGGAACGACATATTACTCTAACTCTACCTGAAGACACGGGGGTGGTAAAAAGAGAAGAAAAGGATGCCACGTCCATTGATAAAATAAAACACGAGGTACTTCAAAACCTCCCTACGCGTTACCGTAAGAATGCCGATTACGTTATGAGCAAATTAACCACGAGTACAGATGGATGGACACCGGCGGGGGAATTTGTAGAAAAGGGTACAGCTGTAAAAGGTTCACACATGTTAGATTTATTTAAACATTTGTCCTACGCGTATAAAACAAATGTCCGGGAGCCTAAAGGCTGGCGGTTTTTTTAAATAGTCTGAATGAGCTCAACATTCCTTTATCAGCTTTTCAAAACCTGCACGCTCGTGAACAATATCGTATAATCAGAGAGGGCGAACTAAACGGAGAGAATATTCCCCTAAAAAGAAGAAGAAGAAGAGGAAATAATAAATCTTCTCCTACGACCCCTCGCTGGGAGATGGCAGGAATCTCGGACCCCGCAGAGGAGGAAGAACCTCAGAGTGCCCCTCTTAAGAAGAAGAAAAGAATAAGGAAAGATAGAATATTAAGTCCTAGCTGGTTACATTTTACCTCCTAAAGTTGTATTATATTTTTTGTATTCCTAATAAAAAAAACAGAGCCACCAGAATTAATTTTGTCTCCAGACCTTTTTTATTTTCTACATTTTGTAACAATCTTTAAACATTTGTAGAGTCACTGAGTTTTAAAAGCTACATAGTTTGACTGCAAAAGACTCTGACTTTTCTCCAATGGGCTCCGCCTACCACTCAACATAACAAGCCCCACCTTTCCTCACCAGATCATTTAAAAATGAGAACCCTTCAAGGACATTTTAGAGAGCAGCAACCATGGATCTGAGAAAAACCAAGTCTCTCCCCACGATCTGCAGCCTGGAGCAAACGTCTGGAGGACCTCCATCCTCACCTACAATTTGGACACCAGATCTGGACAGCGCTATGGCTGGCATTGATATTACAGGATGGTTGGATATGCCTCAACCTCCATCTACTCACGACTCTCCAGAGGAATCAACAGCAGTAGGCATTGATTCGCCATGCTTTCCTTGTGCTCCCGAGGGTGATGCTACAGAACGTGCTAGGACATCGGCATTCCTGAATACGGTAAAAGCAGTTGTAGTTCATCTGTTGGATAGAGTCGTATACCTTTACAGAAAGGAAACATGTAACGGATGTCAAGTCGATCACCCCAGTCAGATGCAGCACGAGTGTTTATTCCCTACCGGTGAATACTATCTGGATCGAAACTATGATGAAGTGGTAAAGAGACTATGGACCGTTCGTTTCATTCCAGCCATTCGGGACGCTCTGCACCAGAACCACCTTCATGTGTCGGAGAGGAGAGTCTTTGGAGCTACCGAGGCGATTCTGCACAACCTCAGAAACACCAGACTCTTTGAGGCTAAAATCGAGAAGCTATACGAACAGCTTGTAGAGAACGACGAGACCCAACTGAAGATTACAAGAGCAGCTTGGGCCTTCTGGCAGCATTAGGAAGAGTTTTTATTTATTTTTGATACTTTTTCGTTAAAGTATGTTTTATTTTAATTTTACTTGATATAGTGTGTCCTTCCTTTTATTATTCTCTGCTTGGAGAAATGTTGTATATACATATCAATAAAATGCATTGTAAGAAAAACTGTTGTACTCATTACCTCATCGGGCTGTAACAGGAAACATGTCTGAGAAACGTGTTATGCATAGGGTGTATTACACTCCATCTAATCCAGGGAGTTTAGGAGGTGTGGATAAACTCCATAGAGCTGTACAGAATGAAATGGGTAAACAAGTAAATGTAGAGAAAGTCAGAGAATATTTATCTGAGCAGGACGCATATACTTTGCATAAGCCGGCACGGGTGCATTTTGTAAGAAACAGAGTTTTTGTACTCAGACCGCTACAACAATTTCAAGCAGATCTCTGCGATATGCAGTCGCTGTCCGAATATAATGATGGTTTTAATTATTTGTTAACAGTCGTAGATGTATTTTCGAAAAAAGCCTATGCTCAAGCATTAAAAAAGAAGTTGGGTATTGAGGTTACCAAGACCTTTGATACAATTTTAACACACTGCGAGATCCCTAAAAAGATACAAACAGACGCGGTGAAAGAATTCTTTAATAAAGTTTTTCAAAACTTGTTGAAGAAAAGAGGTATTGCACATTATGCAACAGCCAGTGACATGAAGGCATGTGTGGTAGAGAGATTTAACCGTACGCTGAAAACTAAAATGTGGAGGTATTTTACAGCTAAAAACACTCAGATATATAGACGTCTTACCCGAACTACTTGAAAGTTACAATAATAGTTATCACCGAAGTATTAAAATTAACCCACTGCAGGTAACCAAGGAAAATGAGGCTCAAGTGTTTCGGAATCTATATAACCCCTCCAGCCTTCGTAAAAAAGCTGCTGTCAAAATGAACTTTAAGGATGGGGAGCTTGTAAGGATATCCAAATTGAGAGGAGTATTCGAAAAAAATATGAGCAGAGTTATACTGACGAACTATTTACGGTGTCTGAAGGCTTACCTCGGCAGCCACCTGTTTACAAGCTCAAAGATTATGATGAAGAGATCAAGGGGACTTTTTATGAGAAAGAGTTACAAAAAGTGAAGATAGCCAATGACAATCTCGACTTCTTCGTAACTCTTATCTCTCTAGGGCTCTGACCAGAGCCATAGAGAGATAAGAGTTACGACACTCTTTGATGTCGCCGCCAGCCGGTCACGTGGTTTATGTATGCCGGGATAGTTCAAAACGCACTTCCGTGGCAATGCTTCTCTATGGCAAAAACAGCACAAACATGGTCAAAATAGTCATAGATTAAACCAACGCTGTTATTTTTTAAAGATTGCTTTCATATTTACATGATGTGGTTACACTTTGTATGGATTGGCAATATTTACAAGTTTCGTTATTTAACGATATTTTGAGGGGAAAGTGTGGTAGCACAAGCAGGCTATGTTGCTGTCACTGTCAGGGCAGTCACGTCAGTAGTATAGTTGCGCTGTCATGTTCTTATATGGGACAGACAGACCGCAGCGATTGCGTTATTGAATGGTAAATATATATATATATATATAAAAAACACACACCCAAGTACTTTTTCAGCTGTAATTGCATACTTTTTATTGACAGTATTGCATTTGGAGAGGCAGGGTGACAACGGAAAGCTTGGTAGCCTATTACTTAGATACGTTTTACATTTTTGGAGGTAAACACAGCATGATCTTGTTAAGACTATCATTATCATTGATATATAAGCTGCTTGCGATTCATTACTGAAATCTTACCTTCAAATCAAAGCTGACGAAGTCACGCTAGCTAACTAGCAGGCAATGCTAGCAAAATTGGTTGTAATAACCAAGATAAAATATAGATAATTACGCTGTGCATATACAAATGAAGACCAGTATAAGCATCATAAAGGGCCTCTGATACAATATAGACAGTTGACAATTCAAAAGAGTTCGATATTTCAGCAACTTACCTCTGGAACTAATCGACGCGACGCAATGTAAGTGAATGAGGTCCAACGCCCAAATGACAATATGTTGAACTATTTCGATGTCCATACCCCGGAAGTAGGCGCCGCCATTTTTTACAACGGAGGTCTATGGGAGTGTCGTAACTCTTATCTCTCTAGGGCTCTGACATGAACGTGCCGGGTGGCGCGGTCCCGTGGGTTAGATGCGCGTTCATAATGCAGAGGGAAATAACTCTCAGAATAACGTTATTAGCACATTTTTACAACTTGAGGAACGAATGTTTTTAATAAGGGCTATACAAGTGTTCATACTGGGTAGTTTATTTAGTTTAAAAAAAATTATCCAACGATGTACAGACCACTCTTTCCCCATGTAAGTCAATGGGAAAAAGTGTAGTACCGCCGTTTGGCCAGCACGAATATTCTCATCAGACTCGGCGCACTTCCTGGGGGCTTGATTCAGCCACAGAGCTCCCTCTATACCAGTGCATCTCCAAGTGTGGTCCGCGGACCACTGGTGGTCCGTGACCGCCCCCTAGTGGTCCGTGAGTATATTGGTAACATTTCTCATTTGAAATTAATTAATTAAAGTTTTCCGCACTCTCCCGGGAATATCTCCGCAATGGAGCGAGCTTAGGTGGTCTGCAAGTGTTTTTTTATTGGTTAAGTGGTGCTTGGTATGAAAAAGTTTGAGAAACACTGCTCTATACAAATCAAACTGTAGACGGTGTGAAAGCACCTATTGATTTAAATAATGGTCGGAATGTGACCTGTGAGCCTTCTGAATTACCGTGGGACAGCACATTCTAAACTAAAATGTTCAATCAATAAAGTAACATCTTATCTTAATAATATCTTCATATTAATAAATCATACAGTATGTGTCCGAAAGGGAGCAGGAGGAAGCAAACACAAAAATATACAAAAAATATACTGCATATTAAAGCAAACTATTGTAAAGGTAAAAGTATGAGCATAACAAATAAAGAAGTGTAATGTAAACATTTACATTATTATTATTTAATATATAAAGACTATATATTATTGAATTACAAGATTAGATACACTTTAGTTGATCTAAAATCAGTTGTAAGTCTCAGTTCATGAGCTAATCCCCAATCCATTAGGCTTTTGTCAGCCCCAGAGTCAATTAACACTTTTTGAGAGTTACTTTTTCCATGGCAGATTACCTTTATGTTGGTCAACTTGCGGGGAAGAGACTCTGCTGTAGAAAGACGGCTCACCAGTGCCCTCCCTTTCCCTGGTGAGCCCCGTCTTTTACCGGGCATCCAGAGAGAAGATGACCTTGTTGGCCGCAGTAAAAACATCTTCCCTCCAGCAGGTGGCGCCGCCGCTCCTCTGTAGACAGCTTGGCACGTCCCAGCTGCATTGGCTCCTCGGCTTTGTTGGGGGACACTGACCTCTGGGATGGAAGGAAAGAGGAACGTGGCACGGCAGTCTCCTGAGTGTGAGAAGAGTAGAGGTGCGCTCTAGGGTGGGAATACGGTAGTGCAGCCCTGTCCTTCTCCCATTTCCTCTCAGCAAGTCTGTTATCAATTCTTATGGACATGGCAATGACAGAGTCTAGTTCCACAGGCAGCTCCAAGGCTGCCAGCTGATCCTTAATAGGTTCCGAAAGTCCATTAATAAAGGCATCGAACAAAGCAGAAGAATTCCAGCCACTATGGTGCGAAATTCCACTGCGTAGTCTGACACACTGCGTCTTCCTTGACTTAACTTGTAAAGGACCCGAGCTGCTTCTCTGCCTGGGGACGTGTGGTCAAAAATGTTCGTCAGGGAGTCTGTAAACTGTCCCAAAGACTCGTATATCGGCGAGTCACGTGACCATTCAGCCGTAGCCCACGCCGCCGCTCGTCCGGTGAGATGGGAAATCATAAAAGCCACCTTGGATCTCTCCGTGGGAAAGGCTGTCGGAAGTTGACTATAATGTAGGCTGCAATTCACCAGAAAGGGACGGCAGTCATGGGATTCCCCAGAAAACTTCTAAGGCGGAGCCAGGCGGATTGACACCGAGTGGGAAGCGGGCGCCAGGCCCGCATTCGCTTTGGGTCCGGCTGGAGGTAGGGTTGAGAGATCAGCCTTGAGGTGAGTGAGCAGGTGGTGAACCTGTCCCGCCAGGTGGTTAATCTGGTTTGTTACAGATGACTCGAACTCCCTCTGGCTGTCTGTGACGTGCGATACTCCCTGCTGGATGGCCGTAAACTCATCCTCCTGTTGAGCAAGGCAGCCTCCCTGAGAGCGAAGCGCTGCTTTCAGCTGTTCAGAGTCGGCTAAGTTCATGTTTAGGCCAGTTCGTACTGTTACGACTGAATAAACGGGTTTGAACTCAAATGCACGACTCACACAGGTTTTTAACAAAAAAGGTTTTATTCAAACCAAAGCTCAACGACAGTGGTAAACAAAAACTAAATCACTCTTAACGAGGCAAAACAGTATCAAAACAAAGGCACTCTTAATGAGGAAAAAACACGAACAAAACATAATCACTTCAATGAGGAAAAACATAGGAGCATGAATATATGAATACTTAGACAAGACGTGGCTCAAAGCTCTGCTTGGGATTCTTTCTGGCATGATACGCTGGTAGACTGTTACAAGAAACGAAACGAACTGGCACAGGACAAAGGGAGACGAGGACAATAAATACACCAGGTAATGGGGAACAGGTGGAAACAATCAGGGGCGTGGTCGACAATCACAGGAGTGGGATACACACAAGGAAGGGAGGGTGATTCTCACGAACTTGATGTAACATGTGCCAAAGCAGTTCGATGCAGATTTTGAAAATATTTTTCTCAGTTCTAAATGAACTAGTTGTAGTAAAAGAAAAGTTCTGTATATGTTTTAAAACACATTTATAGAGAGTTTTAACGAGTCATTGACCAAATCAATTCATTACCGTAACACATTTTCACAAGTAGTCACATAGTGTAATAATTCAGGTAAATATATAATAATATAATAACTTTAGTTATTAACTTCATTACCGTAACACAATTGTATGTTCCACGCATTGTCTTTTACTGTGGCATACATTTTACAATTGATGGAAAAAAGACAATTCAAAAATATGAACAGACATACCAAACATTTCCTGTACAATATAGAAATTTGAAGATTTTCCATATTCCTATGAAAATATTAACTTATTAAGGAAGTGTTATGGTAATGAAAGGGCATGTCGGTAATGAAAAGCTTTTGTTATGGTTATGACCTTACATGGATTCAAATGTATCAGCAGCCATTTGTTTTGGAATTCCGACCAAATTATATGCAGGCTAATATTTTACACAACTTCAAATGTATAGACCTCTCTCCTCCCTCCCCACATCTCCTCCTATCTCCTTTCCTCTCCCCTCCTCCATTTGGCCCAAATCTCTGCAGCAACACTAAAATGCCTGGCAGATGATGTTGCTGTCATTGGCTCAGGGATCATGTCCTTTATGTTGTCTCTAAAGTACCTCACTTTGTCTCCAGGAAAACCAATGGAGGGATAAAAGAATCGGTTTTCCCCAGCACAGTTCATCGTATCTACCTCAAACTGGTCTTCCACAATCTATAGTAGAAAACATATAAATATTTATTGCAGTGACAGGATAGTGCAATTAGACATGAAAGTGAAACAAATAACAAATAATAGGAAAATCACATACAAAATTAGTAATAGTAAAAACTAGTGCTGTCAAAATTATCGCGTTAACGGCGGTAATTAATTTTTTGAATTAATTGCGTTAAAATATTTAACGCATTTAACGCATGTGCAGAATGGCCCGCCCCATACGTGCCACCAGTGGCAGCGCCAGGGTATGGCTGGGGTAGGCTACACCCATACCAAGAAATGGCTTAGCCCCACCATGAAAAATGATGTTAAAGTAAGCAAAATAAAGTCTGCCAACTCGCGGAGTAAATTGCACAGACAGCAGTTAGTAAGATTGATTTCAGTAGCCACGGTTTTGAAAACTTTTGTCACGTAGTGATCGTCTTCTCAATAGAACATCTTTGATAACGGCGTGGTGTTGTTGCAGGAAGTCCCGACGGAGAATACTCTTGCTGTAGTACAGGGCAGAGCCATATAATAGTAATAATATGGCTCTGGTACAGGGGTGCACATAACTGGTACGCAGGTTATGTGCGTAATCTGAAATGCTTACCGTCACTTGTGTCATAAAGCGCATTTGCGTACCGACGTACTTGTGAAGCTTTTCCAGAAGGCGGTTAGATCACCGGACGACAGAGTCCGTCTCCGTGTGCACAGACAGGGCTGCTGTTAACGTCGGTCTGTACAACGGAACTGTGCCAAAACTACGCCAAACGGCTGCGGAGGGAGACTCCCCCCCCCCCCCCCCCCCTTCACTGGAGAACTGCGCTAAAACAGCTGATCACAACGTTCACACTCTGTGGTCACGAAGTACTCCACTAGCCCCCCCCCCCCCCCCCCCCCCCCCCTCTGTCGACTTTCCTGAAGTACTCCCCCGTTGATAGAAATCAACACGTAATGAATTAAGACCCCACGGTTTGATGATTGATAGACTGTGGGTTGTCTTTCATTTTGACATGCAGACATTTTTTATAATAAACATACATACTGTATGTTAAATGGATATATCCACCTGCTTTCATTTATCTTTCCATTCCCACAACAATATACATTCATAAATGGCATATTTTGGACATAGTTCGAATGGTGATTAATCATGATTAATTCATTTTTAAACTGTGATTAATCTGATTAAAAATTGTAATCGTTTGACAGCCTTAGTAAAAACACAGGGCAATGAGATATAATACTACCCATTAACTCAACTGTAGCACATTCATACCTGTGTCACAGTGCCAGGATACAGGTCACCATCATATTCAACCAGCACCCATTGCCCAACCTCAATGGATTCATCAGCCTTTTCTTCACTTGCTGCATTTTCTTTGAGGATGAACTCTTTGGGAGAGTAGTAGTCACAGGCGGGCCTGCAGAAGCAAGACACCTCCCTCACTTTTATCTTACCTGGATCTGTTGAAACAAGCTGTAAAAAATGTGAGAAAACAAGTGAAATTACACATTTAGAATAGTCAGCGAGTGAGTGAAATGGATAGAGATTGTGTCTGAATGTGATTGAGTGTTTACTGTATAAGTCCTTACCTGATGAACTTTCAGTGTACCCTGCACTGTTTTAAGAGATGGAGGTACCAACTCCCGATATGTTTCAACCTTCTCTTCTGTCACCTGAAAGAGCTTCACAGATTGTGCAGCAAAGCCTCAGCATCAGGTATGTTGGTTCCATAAGCCACCAGTCTATCAGCTAGATTCTTCAGTGCTCCCCCAACACCATCCGGAGCCCCTTTTCCATGTAATGCCTCTGTAAAATTACAGGTTACGGACTTGAATCCCTTCATAAAAGGCATGGTGGATGCCAAGTAGAATGACACCTTATTCCGATATTGTGACGTTGGCCCATCAGACACAAGATGGATATTCTTTGCTGAAGGGTGACTGGTTTTTATGTGCTCCAACACTGGATCCAGGTGTGCCCATGTAGCCACTGCATCGTGCCGCAGACAACTTGAAACAGTGGTGAATGCTTCAGACTGCCCCTCACTGAAGTACAGAACTCCAGTGTGTAAGGTCACCTGTTTGTGACATCCGCCAAAGTGTGTGTCCTTGAGTTCTTTAGACCATTTACAGTTGTAATTTTCACTGTAGTCAAAATGTACAACAACCTGATCTTCTGCCAAACTCTATTTCAGCTCTTTTATCCGTGTAAACTGGTGTGCAATATTGTACAGGTGAATGCTGAATCGTGGCAAGTCATTATTGGTTAGCTCCTCTAGTTTTTCAGTGTCGTGTTTTTTGCATCAACTACAGTTGACGTACAATCAAATTGTTTCTTTGTGAATGGTGTTGTTCTTGTGACCCACTCATTCCATGACACCATTTTGTTTTTGTGTCAGGGTCTATCATTGCAAGGAATGTCTTGTCTTTGCAGGTGCTGCATCTCTTGTACATGCATTCTATGTTCAAATCAAATCAAGTTTTATTTATATAGCACATTTATAAACGATTTGTGGTTGAGCCAAAGTGCTGTACATATAATAAAAATAGCCTACAGTAGAGACACTTTACAGCAAATACAACAGCACAGATTGTTCAGAATATCAGTATGAGAAAAACGACACCCTCTGCATGTATTATATGTTATATATTATGCTTATACTTATATTATATATAATATTTTTTTATTATTATATTAATATATATGATATTGTAGTGCCGAGAGATATGGGAGTCGGAGGCGATGCATCAAAGGTGGTCACCACAATATGTTATTATGCTACATTACTAGCTGTCTGTTCAATGCTAAAACGAAGTAAACTGGATATAAACTCTCCAAACAGTTGAAAACCTACCAGTTTCACCAACTGTCTCTGCCACCTCCCGCCATGCCTGGTTCCTCCGGTTTAGGTCCCGGTAAGTGAACAGAGTACAGTCATACAAGACTGGGACATTTGCCACGGAAATTGTTAATTTGTCCTCCATTTTCTGACATAAGGAAAATAGTCGAGACCTGCATACACGCGGTTTGATTGGCTAGCGCTTGTAATGACGGGAATTAAAAAACGGGATTTGATTGGCTGACGCCAGCTTCGAGCAAGCCTCGAGCCTCAAAAGTTGAACATTGTTGAACTTTTGACGCCGATAGACGCTCGCGAGGCTTGCAACGCCTTGCCATGCTACCCACAATGCAGTTCGGCGAATTTTGAAAATATCCTACGTCACCCCATTCAAATGAATGGGCGAAGCGTTGGAAGCCTTTTTTGACGCCTGTAGTGTGTACGGGCCACAGTCCTAGCACTTGGCACATTTAATAAAACCACAGCATGAGATCTCAGGCAATAAGTACTTTCAATTCACCCAGAGATCAGGGAGATGGTACTTTATCCAACATGGCTTTGTAAATGAAAATGTACCAGTGACTGAGACTCCGTACAGTAAGTGATGGCAAAACCGCCTTGGTATACAGTGTACAGTAATGCGTAAGTGCTTTACAGTTTGTCACACATCTCAGTGCACTGTGATAGTAAAACCTTATTGTGGTGTAATAATATATCCAAAGAAGTCAGAAAATCATTAGTGATGTTTAACCACTCAGAAGACAGCCCATCAAAATGAACACATTGGGACCTTTCAGAGAGGTAGTTCACAAACCACCCCACTGCATGGAAGGATAAGCCAATACTAACTAGCCTCTGCTTCCAGATGCGATGATCGACGGTACCAAACGCTTTGGATAGGTCAACAAATAGAGCTGCACAACTCTGCTTATTGTCTAAAATACTCACCACATCATTCACCACTTTCATTGTCGCAGTGATGGTGCTATATTGCTTTCTGAAGCCTGACTGATGTTTAGACAGGATGTCATTTGTACATAAAAACACCTTTACCTGCTCACTCACTAGGCTTTCAAGAACCTTGGCCAGAACTGACAATTTAGAGAAGGGTATATCATTGTTTAATAAGCTGGCCTCCCCTCCTTTTAGTAGTGGCAGGACATAAACTGACTTCCATACTTTTGGGATTTTGTTCGTGCTGAGAGAGAGGTTAAAAAGAGTAGTGAGAGGTTGAGCAATAAAATCTGCAGCTATCTTTAAAAAGAAAGGTTCTACATTGTCCGGACCAGCCGGCTTTTTAGGATCTAGCTTGGTTAAGACTTCACAAACAACATCAACAGTAAAAGGAGTACAACTGAAAGGGTTTTCCAGACCACATTGTTCAGAGTCACCGACTGTGGTGTTCACAGAAGCAGAATTAGAAACAGAATCAAACAGAGAGCCACAGGACACAAAATGCTCATTAAAACAATTTAGTATGGTGGCCCTGTCCGATATAGAGCCAAGGGGCCGGAAGCGGGGGGGCCAGGGGGCCATTGGCCCCCCCACTTTTCAGCCCTGCCCCACATTTTCGCAGTGGCAGATGCCGCGGAACACTGTACAAATCCCGTTTCAATAATTCCTCTCTACTCTAAAATCGCATCTAAAACGCGATCTGATCTAGCTGTGTATATTTTGTTATTTTGTATTGTTATATATTCAATCTCACTAGCTACAGGCATTTTTGAAGGTTGTAAAGGGAAGACCACAGCTCGTCTCTCACTGGCCACTCTGCTCTTCCACAGCGCCGCTCCCCCTCCCTCCCGCTGAAATTATGAATGTAAGACATATAGTAATCATAGATAACACGTCAGGGTCCGTTACAGTTTGTTTTTATCTGATTTCAAATAAACAAAGTCTTGGCTTTCAGAATATTAAACTTGTTTCGGCAAATTCAGATGATAAATACAGCTTTGAAGCTTGTGACGGCATAATTACAAGCGGAGAACGTAGTAACTTAACGTCACTGCAGGCATAACAACAGCCGGTGTTTCTCGTGAATGTTTTCCGGAACAAACACAATACACACAAACGCAAAATTACACAAACACACACGTATATACCATAGGTATAGTCTATACACACGCAAACTCGCGAGCTTCCCCCAGACCAGTAATCCAAACGAAAATATCTTCCCTCCGTAGTATTTTGATTAATTGCTCCGCTAATAATCAATCAGATCGATCCAGAGAAGAGGACACTTTGAAGGCCTTTTTCTCAAAATGATGACTCTGTAACAGTCAGTATATAATGTGACATATTTTGCTTAATATTTGGAGTACAAAAACAATCCTGATATCATCAGAAAGCTAGGAATCAAAATGTGTCTTCGGGTCAATGCGACTGATTTCGATGGAGCAGGTCACTTTGCATTAGGTAAAATAAAGCAGGCAGACATAACAGGAAGAATATGTAAATTTTAACCCAATCAAATAGGACATTGTCACACCATGCAAATGTATCCATGTAAATTACAACCAATAAAAAAGCTTGGATATGTTTATTTGTTACGTTGTTTACTTTATTTGTTACGTTGTTCTGTATGTGTCAGCCATTAAGCTAGATATAAAGAATATATACACTTGCAAACATGTCAGAAGAACCAGCGCAGAAGAAAACTAAATACAGTCAATCTAAACTTAAATGTAACAACTGGAAGGTCACATCCCTGACATCCACATCTCCGGAGCCTGGACCTTCTTCAACCATAGAAACAGGCTGGTTCCGACTGCATGGAGGTTTGTTGTAGAGACATTGAGGCGGGTAAAGCTGTACAGCTAACTGTCGAAAAAAAGGAGACCGCTAGATTATTTGGGCAAAGAGAAAGGTACTTCAACGCAGAATGGTACAAAAATAGAGAGTGATTAATTATTTGCAAAACCACTAAACGACAGTGATACATTGCGATGTTAACAACCTCATGATAACCTCATATTTTTTTAACTTAGGATCATACCTGTGTTTAGTCTATAAAAAGGTAAATGTGTGCATTTTATGATAAAGTTGTGTATTACAGACTGTTGCAAAAACTAAGAAGCTTATAAACATCAGGTTTAAAACTAAAAGAGCTTTACAAAAAAGTAACACAATTAAAGATGTTTGGAGTTTTATTTGAGTTATTCATTTACATTTTTTGTCTAAGAGATGCTGATTTGTTACATACAGTTACGGCATTTCTTGTTTCTGCCGGAGAGAGGGGAGTTTGTCCCAAAGCTTGCTGCTGTGTTTACTCCCTCCATCTGACAGGAGGAGCCTCATGTGTCACTCCACGGAGTTCACTCCGTCACGGAGGGGTAGTGTAGGGCGTGGTTTGGGATTGGGCCATACACACGCACTTTTTTGCCCCCCCCACTTCTAAAATGAATCTGGCGCGCCAGATGCTGTGGTAATGCACGGAGGTAGCTCATTACGGATATCACTGGTGGATATCGATTTTATGGCTTTCCAGAATTTTCTAGGGTTGTTCAGGTTGTTTGTGGTAACTGACTGATAATACTTAGATTTAGCACTTTTGACATGTGAAGTGAAGCTATTCCTTAGCTGCTTAAAACGCAGCCATTCTACCTCTAAGCCTGATTTCCTAGTCTTTGCCCAGGCCTTGTTTCTCTCATGTAGGAGACTAGCAACCTGATCTCACCAGAATGCGTGACTCCACCACGACTCCTTAACACTGCATTGCGTGGTGGAGTCACGAACTTTGTTACATTTGCGTGTCGGCACCACGCAAACAACCCCAATGTAAAGTGAATGAGGCTCCTTTGTCGTGGTGCACACACGCATTTCTACAACGTCCCGCAGTGAGCTTTTATTCTATACAACGTTTTTTAAATCTACTTTATAGCGTGTAGTAACTCACGGGAGGCTTCTTTTATTTTATTTGTATTCATAATTATTTTTATTTTTCGTCAGAATGTAAAAATTACATTAGTTACGAATTTGTGTTCTCAAAAAACAGTGCATTGTGTGTAATGCAACTGTGATTTTTATTAAATTAGTTTTGTTTTTAAGGAAGGCCAGAGCTTCAGCTGTGTCAAATAGATTGTTCCCTTTAGTTAACGTTATTTAAAAGATAATGATCATGTCTTGTATTACGAGCGTCCATTCCCATTGGATAACGGAGAATTTTACACCCGGAAGTAAGTAGCCTATTCTCCTTACTGTCGATTGATTTTACAGTGATATCTGCACTACTCATCGACTAAAAAACACCAAATTGTCCTTGTTGATTACACAACATTGATTGGTTTGAATTGTGTACAATGCTTTTGTATTTTCCTCCTTCGATTCGGAGAAACAAATATTCTTTTCGGAGTTTTTGGACGGCAGAAGACACTACACTACCCAGAATCCTCAGCTATCGTTTGGGACTACACCATGAACCCCGTGATCAGCCCTCAAGCTCTTTGATTGGTTGACCTCCAACTGCATTCCATATGAAAAAAAACGTTTCGTAAAAGAGAAAATCATACTTTATTCAGCAATGCTTGCTTTACTCTTTGATAGTCATCACATGAATGCATTGTAATAAATGGTTTGGCTGCATTAAATATTACACATCTGTCTTAGTTCTTTATTTATCTACAGAGATCGGGCATCAGCATAGACCGGAAACTATTCTTTTACCGTTCTGTTTTAATTTGACAATAAAGTTAGTAGTAATATTTTGTTTTGATATTATTGTTTTTTATTAACTACTAGACGACTGGGTCATGTTAAGACCATCTTTTTTTGGTTGCTATGGATTTTTTCCATCGCTTTTGTGTTACAAATATCAAAACAATAACAAAATAATATTCGTCGTAAACTAAACCGGAAACAGCAGTATATTTTATTTTGTTAACACTGTAAACTTGACAGCCTTTTAACCTATGCTTTTAACCCAAACCACCTACTGGTTAAAGCACGTTATTACACGTTTAGAGTAATTGCAATGCAGGAAGATTGTGTTGCTTTTTAATGACTGTTTAAAATGCCTTTTTCTTAATGTCTTTCATTTTTGTAAAGCACTTTTGAATGTGTTATATTTTATGAAAACATTCAAATATTAAGAGTACATACAAAATAGTGGGAAAGTAGAAGGTCAATTATATAAATATAGAATAGAAAATATCAAGAAGATACTCAAATGATATCTAGAATAAAACAGTTTAGTGCCTGATAGGAGGATGTGCTAACTAATAAGGCTTTATTTAAAGAAATGTGCAGAATACGACAGTGTAATGGTGGAAGTATACACACATTGATAGATGTCTTGTAATGCACTGTTGATGAACCTGTGACCTAAGTTTGTCATTCATTGCATAACTACGCTATTGTGTATATGATATGTAGGGTTGGGTACCGAGAACCGGTTCCGGTTCGGAACCGGTTCCAACATTTCGATTCCAACGGTATCATTTAGAAATGTGAATTTCGGTTCCGCTTTTCAATTCCTGAGGAACTGTTTCTCGCAGCTCTCCGTAGCCTGCTGCATGACTGCGGCGGGGCGGGATATGTAGCGTTGTATCTACATTTCCTACAGTGTAACCTGAGACCAGGGCCGGCCCGTCGCACTGGCATTATAAATGTTCGCCTAGGGCGCCAGATCTGTGGAGGCGCTGCGCTGACAGCTCTGGGAGAAAAAATAAATGTTTTGACCGTTGGGGCTCATCCTAA
Source organism: Pseudochaenichthys georgianus (assembly GCF_902827115.2). Classification (NCBI taxonomy): domain Eukaryota; kingdom Metazoa; phylum Chordata; class Actinopteri; order Perciformes; family Channichthyidae; genus Pseudochaenichthys; species Pseudochaenichthys georgianus. The sequence goes on from NC_047510.2 coordinate 9,501,788, forward strand.
TTTTCGACCTTGATGTAACAACATTCATAATTAAGTAAATGTAACACCCTTTTCACCCCGGTTACACTTTTCATTTGCCCTGTACGATGGGCGCTGCAAGTGATGAAAATGGGGGATGTTGGCTTATCTGGCAACCGCAGCTCACAGCCAAAGTGCGCGTGAGCGAGGGAGAAAGGGAGGGTGCACTGGAACCGGCGCTGTTGTTATTAGCATCTGGTGCTAGCTGCTCTGACGGAAGAAGAAGATGTTTCTACAATGATGTGGAGGGAGAGTCCTCTCCAGTCAGACTGAGAGGCTGATAACTACAGCTCAGTGAGGTAAAGGACTCTGAGGGTTTAGATAGTTCACTTTAGTCTAAGTTATCTCAGTGGGTCTCAAACGTTTTGATCACAATTTATGTAAACACATATTTCCAAGGCTCTCCTTTATAATTATTGGGATAAAACAGGTTTGAAATCATTCCAATGTATACTATAGGACAGTAAACCAGACATATCGTTTTAAACTGGAGAGATAAAAAGATATGCATAAATAAAATAGTAAAATAAGATATGAATGAACAACAAAAATAAAATGCATTACATGTAGGCTATTTGTTATTTAATTATTAAAATGTAAACTGATCTTTTTCATATGGGTGTTTAGAGTTGTACCCCCTAGATCTAGTCTCTAGTAATTCTGCGTGTGCACCAGATTGAAGCATTTACTTCAAAATGTTCAAACATTTCTTCCCGGTATGCCTGAGAGGCAGATATGCTTGTTTTTCTCAACAAGAACTGTTTTTAAAAGTTGGACTGTTGCAGCTTCAGTGGTTCTCAGGTTAAAGTTACATAGCAGAGAATATAAATAGACTGATTAATGTGAATATTACTTTAAACTAACCTGTGTAAAAGTTTCTCAAATAAATGTAATTTTTTTGGTGGAAGAAGCATGTATCATTTGTTTACCCTGCCCCTCAAAGAATCGGAATCGAGAACCGTTAAGAACCGGAATCGAAAAGTAGAATCGGAATCGGAATCGTGGAAATTCAAACGATACCCAACCCTAATGATATGTCAATAAACCTTAGAAAATCTTGAAATATTGAAAGGGATGTGCAAAATAGCAATTATATACAGTCTTTAATGAACTATTAGAGAATAACGAGTAATGAATATGCTTTAAACGGATCTGCAGATAAATATTTAGTCTTCTCAAGCACCAACTATCAAATATCTCGCCTGATTGTTGGCACCTGACAATCACCTTCACTGAATTTCATTCAGGTGTAACTAAAGTCTGATTTAAGGCTTGTTTATATTTCACATCATTAATCCAAATCTGTAAAGTAACTAAAATAAATGTAGTGGAGTAAAAATACCAGGTTAACCTTAAAGAAAGCCCTCAGGATTATAAAAGACCCCATCACCCCAGCCACAAACTGTTCTGTCTGCTGCCGTCTGGCAGGCGGTACCACAGCATTTGGACTAAAACCACCAGACACAGAGACAGCTTCATCCCACAGGCCAGAAGATTATTAAACACCTGAATTTAGAAATAACATTAATCTGGCTGCTACTTAGAAATTATTTATCTAATATATCATATTCCAATCACTTGTATATAGACTCTTATTGCACTATTTCACTATTTTTTCTGTGTATCTGTTTTATTGCGTAGCACTGTTGGAGGAGCCTGTGACCTAAGGGGGGGAGGGGGGTAGGACACGTTCTATTCCTGTTTTGAATAGTGTGCCGTCGATGGGTTTCATTCCATTTCAAAGTCCTTTTGGACGCTCTGTGTGTAAACGTCGCGCATCCAATCACAGAGGTTGAGGACTGATCACGGGGTTTGTCAAGCTAAGCACATGGTGTAGTTCCAAACGATAGCTGAGGATTCTGGGTAGTGTAGTGTCTTTGGCCATCCTAAAACTCCGAAAAAATATTTGTTTCTCCGAATCGAAGGGGGAAAATACAAAAGCATTGCACACAATTCAAACCAATCAATGTTGTGTAATTAACAAGGACAATTTGGTGTTTTTTAGTCGATGAGTAGTGCAGATATCACTGTAAAATCAATCGACAGTAAGGAGAATAGGCTACTTACTTCCGGGTGTAAAATTCTCCGTTATCCAATGGGAATGGACGCTCGTAATACAATACAGAGGACATGATCATTATCTTTTAAATAACGTTAACTGAAGGGAACAATCTATTTGACACAGCTGAAGCTCTGGCCTTCCTTAAAAACGAACTAATTTAATAAAAATCACAGTTGCATTACACACAATGCACTGTTTTTTGAGAACATAAATTCGTAACTAATGTAATTTTACATTCTGACGAAAAATAAAAATTATTATGAATACAAAGAAAATAAAAGAAGCCTCCCGTGAGTTACTACAAGCTATAAAGTAGATTTTAAAAACGTTTTATAGAATAAAAGCTCCCTGAAGGACGTTGTAGAAATGCGTAAGTGCACCACGACAAAGGAGCCTCATTCACTTTACATTGGGGTTGTTTGCGTGGTGCCGACACGCAAATGTAACAAAGTTCGTGACTCTACCACGCATTGTGGTGTTAAGGAGTCGTGGTGGAGTCACGCATTCTGGTGAGATCAGGTTGGAGACTAGATAATTCATTCTTAAAATGTATTTAAGGTACAATAAATGTCTACTGAATGTGAAATTCAAGTGAAATATGTGTTTATCACAGAAAAGGGTAACTGACAGTGAATGCATGTTAGTGGAACTGTGTCAGGAAAGTGAAGTGTTAATTAAAGAATGTTAATTAACTGAAATGCATAGAACAGAAAGTTAATATACATGATTTTGTTGTGCAATAAAACAATCAGAGAAGCATCTGCAAGGTACTTAATACAGGTATCATCACTGCTACTGTGGTCATATCGGGGACCCGTTATAGCTGAGATGTGAAGGGGGTGATGTTTTTTGTCTGTTTTCTGTTCCTGCAGTTTTTTGAACAGACGCACGTTCAGAGGATGAAGCTATTAACGTGCTGCTACCATAAACTGGCTGTAGCCCACAAACTGAAGCAGAATGATCAAGTTAAATAATAACAAGCTCCAGTGCTATAATTCCATAATTCCATACTCATAAATAAAATGACATGCAAATAACATTTTCTTGGCTGTGGACTTGTCCTGTACATAATTATGTTGAGCTCATGGTAATCCTAACCCTAACCCTGGGCGAGAGCTGTTGGTGTCTGAACTGCCAACTGTGAGGGATATCCTGAGGTATGGCAGCTACTTGAGGGATCAAACTAAAGATGGCAGGAGGAACTACCCAGTGGACCAGCTGGTGGGTGACATTTTCCCTGGTCTGATTGGTCAGTGTAGCAAAGTGAATGCTCTTTTCAAGCCACCTGTTATTAATGAAAAGTTGACCATCATGTCCAAGCTGAAGGAGGTCTGGAATCAGGCAGTGAAGTTTTCCCTTGGGAAGGGCAAACTTGATGCCAAGGAGAGGTTCAGTGTCAAGTTAGACAAATTATTTAATATTTTCACTTGCAAGTGTCGGATTACCAGTTGTGAGGGGGGAGGCTGTGATGGCTGTGTGATCCAAGCCCACATTAACTTTTCCTGCAGCAGAGGGAAAAGGATTCCTTTAAAATATCTTGCATACATCAAGGGACAGAAAGAGAAGTTTGGAAGTAAAGGACCCCTTGCGGAGGGGGGCCTCATCTGAGGCGCACCTATGCGCTTATGTGGCGCAATTAGGGTGGCACGGCACGGTTTCGCCGCTGCGAGGCTCCACTAGCATCATCAAATAACTGTGCGTGGGGCCTCAAATTGGCCCCTGGCCCTGGTTATTCTTGAAAATACTTCATCTGCAATATCTTTTTGGGCCGTAAATCAATATACTTATGTTATTATAATGTAATTTTAAGTTTTCACATCTTTATTCATCATTTTTTCAAAATGTACATCTCTTCAGTTCAAACCCTGAACGCATACCTGAGTGGACATATACAAATCTCTTTTAAAACTAGATTTAAAAAAAAAAAGAGTTCAAATCTTGTTTTTCATGCCCCAAGAGCAATAATAACACTTGGTAAAAAAATCCTGACTGAGGCTTTCATAATTCATGCATGAAAGGGTTAATAAAATACTCAGGGGAGTTTCCTGAATTTTCATGCCCAAAGCCAAGCACTAGGCCCTGGGCAAATTAAGAGGCTGATCTGGGGCACTTTTTTTCCACTTTCCCTGGTGCTAGAAACTCAAGTCAGGCATCCCTGGAATCGTCTCAGAGAGTAGATGATCAGTGGGGCCTTCTTTTTACTGAAACATAATGTTTCGATGTATATTTCCATTGAAAATGCTAACCGCTAGCCACAAAGCTAGCATTGCAGCCACTGCTCCGTTTTCGGAGACTTTGCACACGTTATTCACAAACATTTTCACACGCTAGGAGTATGGGAGTACTTTCATTCGCTTTGTCTTGATCTGTAGATGTGATTTGATGTGTCGTGTGTCCCCCAAAAATAACAATCGACAGTGTAAACATAATTATGTAAATAACCCAATTTGTGTTCTGTGACACGGAAAAGGATTTTACTTTTCGTTGCAGTGTCTTAAATGTAAATGGGTTAACTTCCTGTTTGAAGTTGTTGCTATGGAAACAACATCACGGAGAAAAAAGTAATATCTTCTACATATAATAACGGACAAAGTAAAGAATGAAGTGTAGGCTATGTTTAAATGTTCGGAATTTGACCGTGTATGATGGTCCTCTTGAGTTGCCGTACAGCCAATGGCGTACAGCCATTGCTCCGTTTTCATGTTTTTTTTACATGTTTTTCACAAACATTTTCACACGCTAGGAGTATAGAGAGGCGAAGTCACGCCCATCTACTTCCGGCCCATGGGACCCTGGAAGCGAAAAATTAACATTGAATTCAATGGAGAGAGAACACGTATATTTTGATCCCGTTTGAATTGTGCCACGAACTACACATATGATGTTTGTCAATCTTAAACAATAAGTTCCATGTCAAAAAAGTCACATTTTGTCGTAAAACTGTTGAAATATAAGACTATGAAAAATACGCGACTACAAAGACTACAAATCCCAAATCCCATTCTGGCTCGCGTAAGTGATGTCACAGGCGATAATGCTCCAAGTGGTTGTGACTCGTAATTAAAGCGAAGAAGAAGAAGAAGAAGAAGATCTCATAACTGATTTATTCCCTCCAATAAATAAGAGATTGCTAAAAATAAATTCACTTTTACAATATGCCTGTGTGCTTTGTACCAGGTTGTAATCACATAAGTGATCATACCACTTGCTCGTTCTATCGATTCCCGTCTGATGAAAGGACCAGGAGTCGTTGGACCAAACATATCAGGTAATACACATGTTGTGCATGGAACACAGTCAAGCTAGCTACATAGCTAGTAGCGAGCACGTTAGTTAGCATCACATTACTTAGCCTTGTCATTTGTCTTAGCCTTAACATGAAGTGAACCCAAATGTTAAACAGTAAGAGTAGTCATGATGCTAAGTATGTTGTGAAACATTTGAAGAGGAGCCTATCGCCCCCTCCACCAGGTGCTAAAGGGGCGGGAGGTAGGCTAACGGCAGATTAGCATCTGCGATCTTTTCTACTTAATGCTATCTGCTCAAATGGTTAACATTGAACATTAAAAGATCAGGCAGTTCAGGGAGTCGAAGGAAGGCAGGCAGGCAGCTTTGCATGACATTTATTTATTTATTTATAGAAGGACCATGCATACAAAAACATTAATCTCAGCAAAGAGAAGAGATGCAATATGCCAGATTATAGCTAATAGCTAATTTCCATCTGTGGTCCATTCTTCTGGATTATTAAAAGAGATAATTATTTAAATTGTTGTTACTTTAAAGTGTTGTTACTGACCTTTTTCTCTTTTATTTTCTTTACCTCACCTGTAACTGCTGAGACCCTGAGGAACATGCACACTGACCTGCTCTGGCAACCTGATTTCCACTGTACGTAATAGTATTTGGTTATGGTATTTTATTTATATACATCAAAGGCACAATGCACCCCCCAGAGACACACATGTATTGAGTGTGATATTTTGCATAGGTCAAGTGAAATCATCTTTACATACTAGAAAACTGTAGGAGTGGCAACTTGTTTTGAAATTGAATTTTTAATATCCGATAATGAAGTTGATCTGTTTTCTTTATTCTTCTCTCTTCCCAGCTCCATCCATCACCGTGCTCTGTTCCTGCAGGTCCTGCTTGCTAATCAATGCTTTATTTTTGTACACAATTACAAACAAAGTCAATGTATTGTATGACATGAAGTTGTGCTTCATTCGGAGTCAATAATAAATTCATTCTGCCTTCAACTGCACAATGATTGTAGACTGCACCGACATCCATGTAGCTGCCCCCCAGTAAGATGAACCAAGCAAAGAGGGTCACTATCATGCCCAAGGACATCCCGCTGCATCCGCGGAGAGAGGGCTTAGACTGACCTGAGACCAGCACACCCAAACACAACGGCTCTTTTAAGAGCCACCTACAGTTTCAAAGAGTTGCAATCCTACGTTATTATAATGATTAAACTGGTTCATGTATCACTTAGTTTACTGAACCGTGATGAATGAAATAAATGAGTGAGGTAGTGGTTTAAATAAGTTACAAAGACATTACTATATGAGTAACAGGTCAGTGTAAACACAAGCTTCTGTCAATTATGGATCACTCAAACTATTTATATAAAAATATGTAATAAAGTTCTAAAACAAGTATTTGGTATATTCCTTGATAGCTTTTGGAGAAGGTTGTTTTAAGTTTACTAAAATCTATCGTTTCAACTGTTTCACTTTATAAAAAGGAACAGGTGAGTAGAGCATTATTGAGTTTCTTATTCTGTCAGTAAATTATCCAAATGAAATGTTTATCATTATTTTATTCAACCCTAAACAAATTGATTGTACCTTTTTAATAATGACCTTACATGGTTAAGTTAAATTAACTTCAGAAAATCAAATCTGTTCTGAGAAAAAACTATTAAATGTTTAAAGATAGGAATTTGCCATCCCACTGAAAAACAGTCCGTAGAGATTTAAAGGCGTAGTTGTAGTTCAGTCCAACGTTTCATTTGGATTCATTTCTCCAACAGTCAACTATTTTCATAAAGAATATATATATTTTTCAAAGTCAACTTTATTGTCAATCTTACTCAGTTTGTGTTTATAGACAGAGATCAAAAATACTTTTAAATCAAATAAAATTATACAATTTACAGATATGTATACAAATATATATATATATATCCTATATTATGATGGTGGACACTTCACCTCCAGCAGGGCAGATGGCTGCACAAGTCCATCGGGGGATGCTCCCAAAACACAGACTCACTCACAAAGAGACCAGACTCGAACACTGTCTCCTGATAGGCCTGCACAAAAGCCTTCACCCCTTCGGCCTCGTTTACAACCCCCCAGTTGACAGCCATGACTCCGTCCAAGTTGTACCCCCCGAGCACCCTCTTCATGAGGGACGCGCATGGAGTGGATGAAAGTCCCGACCGCAGCACAGCACCAAACTTGCTGGCTGTCAACCTGCCCCGCCTGTGTAACTGCCACTTTGTCCGCTGTCCTCCGGTGGCTGTCTGGATGGCAGCTTGCTGGTCTCTGCTCAGTCGCATTGAGGCCCCTCAAGCCCCCGACCCCCATGCCCCTTCACCAGCTCCGGCACGGTGACAATGGCCTGATGTTGAGGCCGCGGCTCTGGCTCAGGTGACAAAAGCCATGCCATGCCACACTGTGCGCCCCTCAGTGCAGACCTGAACCAGTCTACATCCTGAGTGGCGATGTCTCTGGCCAGTGGGTTGTATGTCTCCTCTCACTGTTGGTAAAGTTGAGACACCGGCTGGACTACTTTGGAAGTGCCAGGCTTCCTCCACTGGCACTCAACATCTGTGGAGCTGATCTGCCACATGGCACATATTGCCAATGCTGCAGCGTGGCTGCATTTGTACATCCCCCGTGCACAATCACAGACAGCGCTCTGCATCGCGCCATCGTCTCCCATGCAGATCTGTACAAATAAAGAAAGTACCATGTTTGTTAGCATGCTATAATAGATTGAATGAGCAATAATACAAGGATGGTCCGGATCTGGGGGTGGGAGGGGTTATTTTTCCATAGTTTTGTCTGATTGTTGTTATTGTTTGTTTTTTCTGTATTTTTTGTAATGTGTGTTGTACTGGTTGTGATTGTACATTGTATTTTTCTAAATGTGTATGAATACATTTTTGAAAAACATTTGATCAACAATAAAAAAGGATTTGGTCAGGATCTAGACTCAGTGTGTAGTTTAATCAATGCTCTCTACATTAGGAAAACACATACCAGTGTACCAGAGGGAGTCACACACAGCTGTGCCTGGATAACCAAACAAATTGACAAGATAACCAAAACCCTTGAATCTACACACAGCAAATAAACTCAAATGACACAACGAGATGTAAAAGGAGATCACACATACAGTATAGTCGATATAAAACTGGCCGCTTCAATCTGAAGAGCAACTAAAACAAAACACGGGAGTTTACCTTGTTCTTGTGAACACTAATGTTATCCACAGCATACACACAGACCACAAAGTTCTAAAGGAGAACACTAGTTACTGAAACAAAACACGTTAGTGTACCTTGTTAGCTAATGTTAGCTAGCTGACATTAACGTTACACATTGCACTCATATTACTCACCAACATCTTGTAAAGCCGGTCCCGCTGCTCTTACAGAACCGAATAACTCCCCTTTCGTGTATGTACAGCTCTCAACGTGTCCAGACTTGTAGTCACCTCGTTTTATACTTTTATTCTCATTCTGAAAGAAACAGGTGAAATTTGCTAACGTGACGGCCATCTTTGTGATGGTGACGCGTATTGTGCGAGACCAAGAGACCTGTAGTTCACTCAGCGGTTTCACACAAAAAAATGTGTAACTTCACAGTTTTACGACACATTTTAATTTTTTTTACTTGCAAAATATTCTTTTAAATTGACAAACATCATATGTGTCATTCGTGGCACAATTCAAACGGGATCAAAAGATAACCTTTCTCTCTCCATTGACTTCAATGTATAATTTTACGCTTCCGGGGTCCCATGGAGGCTCCCGGAAAGGGAGGGACTTCGCCTCTCTATAGGAATTTGGTTCGTCATGATCTGTAGATGTGATTTGCACCCCTGGGTAAATTACCGTACAGCCAATCACAATGCGTACAATGCGTGACGTCATAGGTAAGAGACGGCCCCCGAACACATATGGTACCCCGAACACATATGGTACCGACACAGGCTGTCTGAGGGCGGGCTGTCATTCATAATTGCATTGAGGCGTTTTTTTCTTTCTTTGTATCTCATGGAATTCTCATTCCACTTTGTTCGTTGTTTTTGTTTGCTGTTTAGCTGTTAATGCTGCAATAGGCTTCAAATGCCCCTTTGCCTTTCTCCTTTGATATCTGTAAAATGGTAGGTATACAAAAATCAATTATAGAATTACAGTATACTGCATGATGTGCTCAGTCTCTCTCTTTCTGAGTCTCTCTCTCTCTGTCTCTCTCTTTGTCTGTCTCCCTCTTTCTCACTCACTCTCTCACACACAATGTGAAGATGTCTTGTTCTAACCTCTCTCCTTCCTTCCTTCTGTACTCTTCCAGCAGCTCTGGGTTGCTGTACACTTTCTCTCTGTGCTTCACCACCCTCACCTTGGAAGCTGCCCTTTTCCTTTCCACCTTTTCTGACCTTAATTTCAAGAGGGATTCAGTATTAATTAAATAAATTAGATTAAAATAATAAATATACATTATTTCTTTATAGTTAAATCTCACCATACATAGCTGCACACATTTTTTTCATTCGGTTTTTCATTACCGCAACAATTTTGTTCATTACCGTAACAGCCTCCTATATGACATGGTAATGAATGCAGAGCATTACGGTAATGAATGACTATAACATAGGGTGACCAGACGTCCCCGTTTTCCGGGGACAGTCCCCGTTTGTATTGGCCTGTCCCCGGTTGAAACTGTCCCCGAAAATGTCCCCGTGTTTTAATATACGTTAAAAACACATAGCAAGGTGAAATACAACTTTTCATGTCAGGAAACAATGAGTAAACAGACTGTGGTCAAGCCAGCCCCAACTTCGGAAAACACAGTCAAGCCAGCCCGCACGTTGTATTGCGGTGCACGAATATCCTATGATTACGGTAGAGGCCTGTAAAAACTGCCTTCAAAATAAAAGCGTTTACTCGGTCAATAACAAATATACCTACAAAACACACCAAACATATTCATATATACTGGAGCTTAAATTAAGAAATATGTACTATATAATGTGATCAATAATAATTTAAAACAAACTACATATAACTAACACATTATAACTGAGTGAATGTAAAATGTATACAGTTATGAAGACATATCTGACATTTCCACTGGGTGACTTTAAAATGTATGCTGTTTAAAATCTCAAATTAGATCTATTGTCCATCTATATTTTGATTTATTATTTAATGGAAACTGTCCATAATCAAAGAGTCATTCGAAGTCAATCAAATACTTATTTCACTTCAGGGTGATAGCAGCAGGAGACCCCATCTAGTCAATCAGAGAAAATCAGGACAATCTGATGTAGAATTTCAAAATAAAATACTTTTGAAATCTCATATATGGGCTATCGTCCTTCTGTTTTTACACAAGAATAAATATAAAACTGTCAAATTATGAAAGACTTATTTCACTCCAGGGTAATAGCAGGACACCCCATATAGTCACTCAGAGGGAATCAGGACTATCTGATGTAGAGTTTCAAAATAAAAGATCTTTGAAGTCTCATATATGAGCTATCGTCCCTCTGTTTGTATCCAACAGTTCAAATGTTCGAATTACATTGAACCAGAATTGTCCCCCTTTTTTCTTTAACAGTGAAGAAAATTGGATATGTTAATGATCTATTGACCGCAAAACTCAAAATATCCCCGGTTTTAATTTTGAAAATCTGGTCACCTTACCATAACACTAGCTAGCATAATAGTTAGCATAGCCATGATGCTACAGAAGAAATATGTGCACTATCATTCTGGCTCTATAAAAGCTACTTTTCTATTGATTTTGGAATCAATAAATAAAAAAAAAACATTACATAATACCCCATTACGGTAATGACAGTTAGTAGTGTTCACTGGGGTGTCAGTAAATGTAATCTTTAACATATCTATAGCTTGACCTTGAAAGTACATCTTACCTTGTAGCCATCTTGCATCTTCTCTTCCATACAATGCATCATGGGTAAAAAAACACTTTATTTAAACAAACAGGAATATTTATGGGGCCAAATAGGCAGTGCATCGGTAATGAACGCCACATGCTCCGGACACACATATTAATCCAAACATATTTTAATTAATAAATGTTAGACCCCAAATAATTATATTACCAGTAAGAATGTACCATTTCAATAATTATTTGTATTTTTCTATGTATTAAATTGTGCAGATTTATTGTGATATTTTGGGGTTAAATGTAAAAAAATAAACTCTGGACGCATTGCGGTAATGAATATCTACATGGAAAAATGGTGAAAAAAATATTAATTACTACCTCAACTACAAAAATGGCAATAGTACCACATAAAATACACAATCCAGTTTGATATAGAATTGATTATTTTGATTATTTTTGTAATTTTGTCTGTCAATTCCTCACAGACACACAACAATCAGGGGCGTGGTCGACAATCACAGGAGTGGGAGACACACAAGGAAGGGAGGTCAGAGTATCTGAAACGAGAGGAAAGGTTACTATTCAAAATGAAAGGGGAAAATCACTAGACAAAGACAAAAACACTTAACTAAACTAACATAATTTGCGAGAGATGACAAAAAGTGAGAAGCTCCATGCTATACCCCGGTGATCGTGTCCTTTTTCGAAACCTGACACCGAGAGGAGGCACTGGAAAGCTTCATAACCATTGGGAAGAGAACATCCACTATGTAATCCGCAAGGTTGGATAAGACATTCCAGTTTATGAAATCAGACCTGAGCAGGGAAGAGGAAGATCGAGAATAATGCATCGCAATCTGTTGCTACTTTGTGATCACGTACATCTGGAAATTCATCCAAAGACAGTGTCCAAGCCAAATAATGAAAGAAGGATGACAGAGACAGCTGCTGAAGGCACCGCTCAGGAACAGGAAGATGACGAAGAGGAATCTGAGTACTACTACAAGCCAGTAGAACATTCTCAAATGCCCTATTGATGTAACCATGGAGCAGTCTAACACACAAGATGGTGCTGAACACAACACACCAGTGTTGAGTACAGATGAGCCTGTGGTTAAAGAGATGCCTATAACAAACGCACAAGAGTCTGATACACAGCAAGAAGATGTGTTGCCAGAGGAAAATTGTGAGTGTGGAGATGTTCAACCTGTTGAGGAAGCACAGCATGAGAATCCAACATCCCCATACTCAGATTCAGGTGGAGATGAAAGGGAGCAAAGAGATGATCTACCAACAGAGGCGGACTGGCCACCGGGACGTTCGGGACGTTCGGGACGAATCCCGATGTGCCGGTACTGAAGTGGGCCGGTCGGACGATGGGGGCCGGTTCGGAAAAGTCACCCCCCACGTCGACAATATACCAGCGGTATTTACTTGCGGTACCGAGGTGGGCCGGTCGGATAATTCACTAGCACCCCACCCCACCCCCCCATCGACAACTTACTACTACATTTATGTAGGGAAGGTCAACCAGTGGCAATGTGGACAAACCCATTTCAAGTATTCCAACCATTATATGTGCAGGGATACTAGGCATAAAACAGACATGGACAGTGTATTATAGAGAATGTTAGGACTGAGACTGTTTGACACAAACAGAAACAGTAGTTCAGTAGATTTATTGTGTTCATGCCAAAATTAATCACTTTATTGACACACCTCAAGACCAAATAGAATGTTTCAGGATAAAACCTTTAGTTTATAGCTTTTTAGATGTCGGGACGACATCAAATTTAGCAGGGGAGTGTGTAATAGATAGATAACAATAGATTTTTTTAATAGAAGAAAATAAATTCATGTGTTCTTGTGATAAAATATGTAATGTAGCTAAAAAGATCATATATTACATTAGACACACAACGATTGTATGGTATATAAATACTAAACTGTGAAGATAACTAATATTTACGTTTTGACATGTTGATTTGGTGCCCCCCGCCCCTCCAAGCAATACATAATAGAATATATAAAGAATAAATGAAAAATCTCTACAAAAGACCAACACACTACAAAAACTGAAACGTATTGACATGTTGGTTATATACATAAAGAAGGTTTCAAATGTATTCAGTATTGTATGCACATGTTTTAATTGGGGGGTGTATGTCACATCCTCTAGGGGGGTCCAGGGTATGCCCCCCCGGAAAGATTTGTTTTAACATTTTAAAGTAAAATGCTTCAATCTGGTGCACTTTGAGCATAATTACTAGAGACTAGATCTAGGGGGTACAACTCTAAAACACCCATATGAAAAAGATCGGTTTACATTTTAATAATCAAATAAGTATGTGAACATAACCAATAACCTACCATCGCCAATAACAAATAAATGTAACGTATTTTATTTGTTGTTGTTCATTCCATATCTTATTTTACCTAGTTAACATTTATTTATTCATGCATATTTTTTAATATCTCCAGTTTTAAACAATATTTTTGGTTTACTGTCCTAAAGTATACATTGGAATGATTTCAAACCTGTTTTTATTTATTCCAATAATTATAAAGGTGTGCCTTGTAAATATGTGTTTACATAAATTGTGACCAAATCGTTTGAGACCCATTGAGATAACTTAGACTAAAGTGAAACACTCAGAGTCCTTTACCTCACTGAGCTGTAGTTATCAGCCTCAATCCAACAACAATCCGTGATACCGATGCATGTGTGCCCTCTCTCTTGCTCGCTCAGAGGCTCGCTCGCACTTTGGCTGTGAGTTGCGGCGGGCGCCAGATAAGTCAACATCCCCCACTTTCATCACTTACATACTTTATTCAATTATTAATGTAAATGTATTACATCAAGGGCAGAAAATTAGGCCGAATAGAAATGTAAAATTAATTAATTTAATTTAATTTTTTCTCCCAGCGCAGCGCCCCTCCAGATCTGGTGCCCTAGGCGAAAGGCTAGTTCGCCAGTGCCTAGGGCCGGCCCTGGGTCCATGGGTAATACCCTCACTTGAATAAATGTACGTGATGAAACAGCATTTTCACTCTTGTGATAATTTCTCCCCATCTGAAAGGTATGTTACCGGTGAAGAAATAAAACTAAAAGTGTTGTAATTGTTCTTTAATACTTCCAGAGTGCCTGCGACAGTTTGGGGAAAATGTTAGTACATTTTAGAGGAGTTTAACGGTGTGTTGACTGACAAGTATCGTTGGACAGGAATATGTGTGTAAGCTAGGTCCCCATTTTTTATTGGAGACAGGTACAGAGCGGAGCTGAGCGCTCGTGCCGCCATATTACAGCTGTAAAGCTGAATATGTTTAAATATCAGTGGCGTTTTTACATGTACAAAAGTGGTGGGGCACAAATAACTTATATGTCTATATAAGCTTCTGCAGTGAGGTTCATGGCTGGTGAGGCACTGGCACTGACTCTTCAGGTTTACAAATATTATATTTTGACCTAAATCAGAATATAATATTATTTTCAAAAGCTTTTTTTGTCTGATGCTTCAATTAATTGTAAACAACAGAAAGATACCCAAAAAATGTAAATTGTATCATTTAAATATTGAATTGTTCTCTCTTAGTAAGATCCCATTTTCAATAAAATTGCGGTCTTACCTTGACTTGAAGATGAAGTCCATTTGCCTATCCTTCTGGACAAAAATCTCTATTACTTTTGTGTAAAAGTTCTCCTTATCTTCTTGTAGTTTCAAAAGTCTATCATGAAACTAATCGATAGATTTATGATTCAAACATTATAAAAGTAGGGTAGACATGTGGATATTATCCTGCTGAACAAAACGTGCATTTATCTAACAGCTACGTTTCCCACAGATCTTATTTTGAGCAATTTTCTAAAATCCTATGGAGAAATGTCATTGCTTTTTTGTGGAGGGAAGCCATGCGCAGCTTACTTCCTGGTTTCAGGACGCGTCTCTCTCCTCCTCTTCACACACTACACTTTTCGCGGCACACTTACTTACAGCCAATCAGCTCTGAATTATGTGAGATGACGTATGGTGGGGATGGCAGCTCAGTGCCCCATGGTCATTATTTTTTGCCACACACATTAAATAGGAAAATACACTGAGCATGCACAGTGTAGTTTTTACAGTCACCGTTCACTTAGACAGTGAGAGGGAGGGGCAGGATCGGATTTTGTCCCACATGGCTCTAAACAGCTCAATAGGCACACACTGTAGACACTAATTAGAAGAACACAGACTAAAACAGCAATATACAGATGTAGCACCTAATTTCAGACAGTTTGAAACGCGAGGGCCGTGATTGGTACGTGATCTTCCCTCGCTCAAGGGAACACCTCAAGCTTGACTTGAGACCGCCCCCGTGATAAATAAATGTAATTATAATGAAACCAGCTGCAATGGATTATTGATTCACCAGGGGGTGCAGTTGGGTTCCACACTGGAGCTCATGTGAAATAAAGTCAGATACAGCGGAACTTTGTTAAGATCCATATGTCACGGATATCATACTCTGTGCTAAATAAGAGACATGTAATCATTTACAAAACATCACCATGTTGTTATTTAACAAAATAATGTTGTTTAGTCGAAAAAAACGAACAGGAGGAGATGCAGCCACGATCATTTATGTTTATGTTCGCCGAATTGACATGAAATCACTGACACATATGAATATACTGTATTCAACTTTATTAAAACGTTATTAACGTGCCTAAACTCAGTAATTCACAACAAATATTTATATTTTAATGGAGCCTCGTCGGCAGATCAGGATCTTGATCAGCATGAAGGGTGTTATTTTCCCCATAAGGAACAAGTCGCTGCAAATTATCCCGCTTATTACATGGTCACATTCTCAACAAAGTAAAGACATGACTCCCAATATTAATTGAAATGCTTTTATGGATTTAGAAAATGTTTTTATTGATTTAAAAAATAGTTGTATTGATTTAAATTGAAATGCATCCGCTAAGAAAAATAGTCCGTTGTTACTGTTTTTTAAACAGTCTGAATGAAACGGCAGCTCTCTCCCCCCCCCCCCCCCCTGATCTTTCTTCTCCAGCAGCTAAGTTAACTGTAGGTTTTTAAACGCAGACTTTTGTTCCTCCATGTTTCGTTGTTATTGTTTCACTGAGCGGACCCGCACATTTTTTTCAAACGCTCCCTTTTTTGGTCCATCTGCGGCGGTAATAGGTTTTGTGCGCTGTGATGATTCGGCTGTTCCTTTAGTAATGAATATTAAATGTTGTGAGGAAATCTTTCCACCAATAATTCCAATAAGTAATCCAAAATGTATTCACTTCAGGTTTACGAAAGTAACTGTAAGAGACTTTAATATTTTATTGAAAAAAAGTTACATTGCACACACACAACACACATCACACAAATTGACCCGATGAACATTATTATCACCAACGATAAATGCGCCACACCT
The DNA here is from genome assembly GCF_902827115.2 of Pseudochaenichthys georgianus. Taxonomy (NCBI): domain Eukaryota; kingdom Metazoa; phylum Chordata; class Actinopteri; order Perciformes; family Channichthyidae; genus Pseudochaenichthys; species Pseudochaenichthys georgianus. The sequence goes on from NC_047510.2 coordinate 9,518,456, forward strand.
AATCGCTGGCCATTCAGCCACAGAGCTCCCTCTATACAAATCAAACTGTAGACAGTGTGAAAGCACCTATTGTTTTAAATAATGGACGGAATGTGACCTGTGAGCCTTCTGAATTACCGTGGGACAGCACATTCTAAACTAAAATGTTCAATCAATAAAGTAACATCTTATCTTATCTTAATAATATCTTCATATTAATAATAATAATAATAAAGACAAAATCAACACACGGCAATTCAAAGTGCTTTACAGAAAATGAAAGACATTAAGAAAATGGCATTTAAAATCAGTCATTAAAAAGAAAAGATAATAAAATAAACATTAAAAGAAAAAATACATGGATAAAAGTTACAGTGCAGTTTAAGATGTGAATAGTTCAAAAGCAGCGACACAAAGAAAAGTCTTCAGCCTGGATTTAAAAGTAGTAAGAGTTGCAGCGGACCTGCAGGTTTCTGGGAGTTTGTTCCAGATATTTGGCGCATAACAACTGAACGCTGCTTCTCCATGTTTAGTTCTGACTCTAGGGACAGAAAGCTGACCCGTCCCTGAAGACCTGAGAGATCTGGATGGTTCATAATTTAGCAGTAGGTCAGAAATGTATTTTGGGCCTAAACCATTCAAAGCTTTATAAACCAGCAGCAGTATTTTTGAAATATGTTCTTTGACACACAGGAAGCCAGTGTAAAGAGTTCAGAACTGGAGTGATGTGATCCACTTTCTTAGTGTTAGTGAGGACTCGAGCAGCAGCGTTCTGAATCAGCTGAAGCTTTCTAATAGATGTTTTAGTGAGACCTGTGAAGACACCATTGCAGTAGTCGAGTCTACTGAAGATAAAAGCTTAAAATCAGACCTGTTTTTTAAATGAAATCTGACGGCAGGCAGTTAGCTCTGATCACCTAATGATAAATGCGCCGGCCAATCATCCACAGAGCTCCCTCTATACAAATCAAACTGTAGATGGTGGGAAAGCACCTACAGCAGGGGTGGCCAACCCGCGGCTCTCGAGCCGCATGCGGCTCTTTGCCTAGTTTCATGCGGCTCTTCAGTTCATATTGAATTGTGTGAGTTTTGGGGAGAGACACTGCCTCCTGACTAGTGTTGCACGGTGTACCGATACTTGAAAGGTACCGCGATACCCTGCCGTTAAAAACGTTACAATTCCTCCGTTTCATTAGTATCGGTACTTTAAGAATGACGGGGGAAAGTACTCCGGTGAGAAAGCGCCGTTTTACTAAGAGCCGTGTGTGTTCAGCGCTCTGCTTCCACTCCCTGCACTGCAGCCGTGCCTGCAGTCCCGCCCCTCTCAAGCACGCTCAAGTGCCTCCCCTCTCTCATGCACGCGCTAGCTGCCAGAGCATGTGAGAAAACGAGAAGCATGGCTGCAAGTGGGAGTGCAACTGTTGACAAAAAAGACGCCAGATGCTACATTTGGATGTATTTTAGCTATATCTCTGACAGTGAGGGCAAGCCTACGGACACCACGAGGCCTGTCTGTAAGAAATGTATTAATTGTATTTAATACCCTATTAGTCGAGCATGGCACAGGGGTCTTAATACATTTATTTTATTTATTGTTCTCATTGTTTAAAAGTTTGTGTTATGGTTATGGTGTGAAATAAAGCAGAATAATTACATTTAAGACTGTTTCCCTTTTTTTAAGAAAAGTATCGAAAAATAATCAGAATCGCAATTCTTGACTTGGTATCGAAACCAAAATGTTGGTATCGTGACAACACTACTCCTGACAGTTAAACCTGATATTTAGTAGGTCTGTTAAGTCTTGAATGCTGATAATTCTGACGTAATTTGGCCGGTCAAAGTTGTTTGGGCTCGGATAAAATCGCTCCGTTAATTTCGTCCCGTGTTAATTTCGTCCCGGCTCTCCCTACGTGTGTATGTGTGGTGTCAGGTGTCAGTATGAGAGGATGACAGCGCGTCTAATTTTGATGTGGCCCAAGAGCCAATCACAATAATACCTGCGATGCAGTGAACCAATCACCTTTGAGGGGGAGGGAAAGATATCGTTGATTTAACACTATCTAGTGTTTCCCCTACCATTGTCTTGGAGGGCGCTGCGCCCTGCCAACGGAGCCCCGCGTCCCCCCCTGAAATTCAAGGTATTTAAAAAATATATATAATTTTTTTTTTTAAATATATATATATAGCACCAAATTGCAAATAATCTATAACTACTGTCACTTTTCACATTGAACATGTGCTCTTTTATTAAATAAACTAAACGCTTTCATTTTAAGTTGTGAGTTTAGTGTTTTTGACCCTAAGAAACACTGATGCATTAATCAATAACAATAATCCACAGCTCCTCTCTCTGCTCCAGAGGATTTAAAAAATATATATCCCAATGCCACAAAAATGCATCAGTGACGTGGTTGAAATCTTGTCTCCAGAAAACAAAAAACTGAAACAAGCGGTATCAGTGACTGTGTGTTTGATGTGGCTCTTTGCAGTAACATAGAAAAAATGTGGCTCTTAACCTCTGACTGGTTGGCCACCCCTGACCTACAGTATTGTTTTAAATAATGGTCGGAATGTGACCTGTGAGCCTTCTGAATTACCGTGGGACAGCACATTCTAAACTAAAATGTTTAATCAATAAAGTAACATCTTATCTTAATCATATCTTCATATTAATAATAATAATAAATCATACAGTATGTGTCCGAAAGGGAGCAGGAGGAAGCAAACACAAAATTATACAAAAAATATACTGCATATTAAAGCAAACGATTGTAAAGGTAAAAGTATGAGCATAACAAATAAAGAAGTGTAATGTAAACATTTACAGTATTATTATGATTATTTAATATATAAAGACTATATATTATTGAATTACAAGATTAGATATACTTTATTTGATCGACAATATTGATGTGTTCAAATGCTCTTCAAAACACAACTGAAAGTGCTGAAACTTGTCTTTCTGTATTTGTGAATGAAGCGCCATCTCCTGGTTAAAACCTGAAATTGAAAATCTGGCAACGCCCTCTTGGAAAATAGTGGGAGGGCTTAACATTCCTCGATACTGGTTTTAGGCAGGTCGTAGGCAGGAAGCTGTAAACTGGAGTCTGAAATGAGGTGCTACATCTGTACAGACGAATCAGATGATTAAACATGATCTTAAAATATATTTTATATATTTATTTTTTTGTAATCATTATTTGTAATACTTTCTGCTGACACTGTGCCCCACCTGCTATAGTTTAACCTTTTTTGTGCTGAAAAAACATCTGTATCGGTATATACATCTACTCGAGTAATTGAACAGAAGGCCGACCTTCTGTTTACCTCTGAGTATTAGTAAGCATTACTTATTCAAAGATGCTTCCCATGAGAGACACACAGTTAGAAGGATGGTCGAGAGTGCTCATGAATAACAGAGAGAGGGAGAGGTGCATCTCTGAATTAATTCAAGAGGGTGAGTGTGATGCAGCGCGTAAACACATGCACAAAGGATAGTGGACAGAAGTACTATTCTAATGGTTAAATCTTGTGATCAATGGGTGTTTTTCACACTATCAGTGTTATTACAAGGCTTGACTAAACCTTGAGTGAAGAATGCAAACTGGTGAACATAATATATTTGAAAATCAGTTTTGTAAATGAGGATAAAATGGCACTCACCGCTTTGTTCGAGGTCAAGGAGAAACAATGTGTTACGTGAACAAACACTGAATGCAAATATATTTTATGGTTTTATAAGAAACCCCACAGGATACCTTTAACAAACCGATAAAGCTAAATGGTTTTATATTTTTGTGAAATTAAGATAACAATTATTGCCAAAGGAATTGACCATAATGACATTTTTACAACATCTAAAGAACTGTCAACATGTGGTCATTTTGTGGTTATTTGATGTCTCTTTGTAGTCGTTTTGTGTATTATGTTCACTGTGTAATCATTGTGAACAAACTAGTTGACAATAATAACATTATTGAATCTTCTATAGACAAATTAATTTGTGTCTCTTTGTGGTAGTTTTGTGTCTCTTCATTTATTGTCATTTTGTTAAATGAATTACACTCAAAACATGATGGTAAGGAGGTGTACAGAGAGAATGTAACTGTACAAAACAATGTAACCATATCTGAAACAACAGTCTGAAATGATATACAGTACAGTATATGTATTATTTTTTTTTTTATTCCTGTAAGCCAAACTGAAGAAGATAAACTGGTATTGACTAAATTAACTTTCCCATAGTGGTAGTGTTGTAGTTAAACTGTGGAATGCATCACCAAATGATTTAAAGGGCTGTATGGACATCTTTGGGTTTGAGAAAATGTTTTAATAAACAATAATTACACAATAAAAGGATGTCATGTAATCTGTTTCACTGATGGTAGTTTGACTTTTATTTTATTTGTTTCAGGTTATTGTACCTACTGGTTTGTAAGCAGCTGTGAACAGTGAAATGTGTTCTCTGCTTTTAACCCATCCTAGTACCAGGAGTCTAGTACTTGCAGTGGGCAGCTATTTCACAGCGCCCGGGGACAGATTATTGACAGACCATCTCTTTTTCAGTAAGATTGGCTTAAAGTGTACATCTTTTGTGAATTGTTTTTAACTCATTGCCAAGATTGGAACAACATTTTAAATAATTAAAGAATGGACTGTGAACAGACTTTTTTACATTCAGTGCAGTTTACAAATCCCAAAAACTTTTTTCTGGTTACTTCTTGTACTATCAAGCCATGCAGACAGTTTGCGTTTTATTAACTCAAAGGAGGTTTTAAAAAAAATCAAGCTTTTGCAAAAACCAGGCACAAAACATGCCATTGTCATTATTTGTCATTACTTTCAAAAATGCATTTAATGTTCTTTGGTGTTTATTTCTCCATCACTTTATTCTCATTTTTTATTTGATGACACACTGCACACCCTTTATTGTTCCAACCATGAACCCTTCATATAGAATGTAGCTTACGAAGTGTAAACACTGTGAGTGGATAAAGCTCTGTTTGCTATTAACATCCTATTTTTCTTCGCTGTATCTTCTGACTATTTGCAGCTGGAGTGACCCATTTCCCTCAGAGCGATCATTCAAATCCATTAAAATGTCATCTGATCTGCCTCTAATATAAGACACATGTGACAAATCACCAGTCCTGCCATATAGGCGTCACTACATCCTCTGGAGACGAATGAAAATTGGCTTTTTCAAAACCCAATATTCTCCATAGCAACCATTCAGCCCTGCAGAGCCAATCAGATTCCAGCAATCATCTTTTGGCACTTGTGGGTGGCATTTTAAAGAGCTGTCGTCACGTGGTGGGAGGGGGGAAAATGGTGAGAGAGCACTCCGGCGTGGCTTATGGCAAATGGTGCTGTGATGTACAGAGGAGTGGGAGCTCCTTGTTTACATTGGGATGTTCTTGAACACACAGTTGATGTCATTTTCCACCCACACAACATCAGTTCCCTTTAGGCTCCCTTCTTCCTGCAGAAAAAACAAACTCAAAGGCACATGGACTCACTCACATTCAATCCATCCTCTGGTCAAGGATATTACTCTATCAAAATGTATCAAATGAATCAATTTCAAAGATTTTATGTTTTCACTCCTGTTGGTCAGGTTGCAGAAATTCATAGAAATACTTTTAGTCGATGAGTAGTGCAAATATCACTGTAAAATCAATCGACAGTAAGAGGAATACTTACTTCCGGGTGTACAATTCTCCGTTATCCAATGGGAATGGACGCTCACATTGCCTTTAAGGGCAGCCGACACAAACGAATGCCGTGCTTCCATGAGCGTCAAATCCCGCCGCAGATGGGAATACATTGCAATCAGTTGAAAGCTATTTGCGTCCCTTTATGAAGCTGAAGGAGCCTAGGAGCGTCACAACTGCACGCCACGGGACCCTGACCAAACGTCGCTCCTGGACGATTATGGAGTGAGAGTGTGTTGGCTCGAGCTCTACCTGGAGCAACAACAAGCAATCGCTGCAACGCTACTGAGTGCTGAAGTCAGGCGCAACGCACGCGAGATAGACACTATGGAACCAGCTGACATCACGGACGCCGAGGACATGGTTCGGCTTCTCTCACAGCTTAAAAAAGCAACCACCGTGCTGTGCGATGAGTCTCTCTCATTGTGCCCCTCAAGCACATGATAGAACAAAGCATGGCACAGTGCGATGAGGACTCCTCCACCATCGCCCAAATGAAGAGAGCCATACTGAAGGACTTCACAGACAGATACCAAGTAGTGATGGGAATTCCGGCTCTTCTTGGATCATTTGGCTCGGCTCACCAAGAAGAGCCGGCTCTTTCGGCTCCCAAACGGCTCTTCAGTTTACCACATATTATACCTTTTAATTAAATCAAATGTAGCCCTGTTTTGACTAATGATTTATATGTGTACACATATATCACTTAAATTATTCAATACATCCTTTGTACTGAAGTATTCAAAAGTAAAAATTACATGTTTAATATAAATGATTTGCTGTGGCCAATTGTTTTCATTGCATTTACAGACCTGTGTAACTCTGATACCACCCAATGAATGCATTGACTTGCTTGTAGAACCACGCTACACAAAACAGATAGCAACACCTATAAAAACTATTTTAAAAAAGGGGCTACTGTATCGACCTATATAAAGTATATAAATATAGTTATTTTTTCAAAATACCAAAAAGATCCTGCATTTTAGCCATGCCATTGCCATGTTTTTGCAGGGGGCTGATTCTGTGAGCTGCAGCTGACCACGCCCCCCTGCAGGAGAGGGGAGCGTGCTTTGAGATCAGCTGCTGGGCTGTCAGAAGAGGGGGAGAAAAAGAGATCTCCGTCCTCCGTGTTTTATTCTTATAGAAGTAAGAAGAGAAGTAATGGGGCAGAAACCCTCCTTTTTACGCAGCGGTCCAGACATAGACATCAAACGGCGACACATATTCAGTGTGCAGTTCCTTTGGCATTAGGGCAGGGATATCTAGATACTTTCCAAGGTTTGACAAATGAATTGTGCTACTTTTAAAGCAAGCAACGATGTTTTCAAATCTGTAATCAAAAAGCTCCTCAAAAACACTATCGAAGCAGTTCCTGCCGTTGCTACGTTAGTTCAAACAGTAACAACGGACTACTTTTGTTAGCGGATGCATGTCAATTTAAATCAATACATAAAACTATTTTTTAAATCAATAAAATCATTTTCGAAATCCATGAAAGCATTTAAATTAATATTGGGATATTAATATGTCTTTACTTTGTTGAGAATGTGACCATGTGTAATAAGCGGGATAATGTGCACATTGCAAAATGTGCCTTCATGCCGATCTAGATCCCTCCGCAAAAACAAAACAAAAAACGGATCGTTCGCGGGCGAGAGTCGGCTCCCGTCGTTCACTTAAAAGAGCCGGCGCTTTGGATCGCTTTGGATCTTAATATGTTTGTGAGCAGGGGCAGACTGGCCATCTGTAGAATATGGATAATCACAGAACGGCCGGTCGTCAAGGGCCGGCTCGGTTCGCTGATGGCAGGCATCGCAGCGAGGAAATTATTGCTTATTATTTTAAGCAACACATTAAGTTGACGAAACACTCGAGTCAAATGTAATTAAAGTCAGATCGACTCGTGTCTTAAGGCCCTGACACACCAAGCTGACAACAGGGAACATGTCCCGACGGAACACGACTGTTGTGTCGCCTCACGTCTCCTGAGTCTTGGCCAACAGTCGCACTGTACAACCCAGTCTCACGGCATTTCGTGTTCACCAACACGATTTTTAATCTATTGATTCGTGTTCACCAACACGATTTGCCCCTTTTTTTCGTGTTGCACAGCACGATTTTAAAAGCAATGTATTTCTACTGGTAATGTGTTTCATGCCTGCAGGCTGCAGCACGTCTTTTTCTCCGGTCGGGTCTTGGAAGACCGGAAGCTGTGTGGTTCATAAAAATATGTTCTTACTCAATATCAAGCCACAGTTATTGCTTTTATTTTAAATCGTATAATTTCGGACTTTTGTTGTCGTCTGTGAGGAAAATAAATGGGGCTCAGAGCCTCAGGATACTGAAATCTGTATTTTTAAAATCTTTTTTTCCTTCTAATTTGTTATTCTTTTCAAAATAACACACTCTTATTTACTCACCAATAACACACAATTATCCTTGCTTTTATTTATTGGTTTAATTCCATAATCTCGGGCTTTTTCGGCGTCCGTCAGGAACTGAATTTCAAAATAAATATAACCGGAAACAGACGTAGGCATTTCGAGCGATTACCCAAGATCCTCAGCTATGGTTTTAAGCTCGCAGCATGCATTGCGGCTAACACATCCAATCAGCGAGCTTAAAACCATAGCTGAGGATCTTGGGTAATGCATGCTGGGATTTGATGTTTATATTATATGAAATCCGGAAAACATTTTAAAAATATAAAATAATACTTAATTCCGAGTGCTCTTGCTTTTCTCTTTGAAAGTCATCACATAACGGCATTGTAATACACGGTTCAGCTGCATTACATATTACAGATCTGCTGTAGTTCTTTATTTAGAGAGCCCTGATGAGAAGACCTTTGGAAAAACTGGAAGAAATGGCGCCGAAACTGAATACTTGACGTGGATCATAAATATATCAACAATTAAACAACATCTTCAATTTCTCTTCACACAATACGTCTCCTTGCAGTATCAACACTAATTCGGCTGACTTTTACATTTGATCTAATTCATAGATAGGTTATATTTACACCATAACGGTGCACAGCTGATAGAAAAGGACTGTAGTTTTTAAAGATATTACTGATTTTCTTTGAATGTAAGAATGTAAATACTGAGTCTGAAATAGTATAGCAATATGCTGTAAAATTATGTGAAAGCATGCATAAAACTATACATCTTCAGATGTTGTACATACACACTAATAATACAGTTATTATTAAAGTTATTATGGCTGTGTGCACCTTGTGTGCACCTCCTAGTGGTTAAAGCACGTTATTGAATTATTGTTTTTATGTGTTATATTTTATTAAAAAAATATTAAGAGTACATACTTTCAAAGGGGGAAAGTATAAATAAGAAATATAGAATATAAAAAATCAAGAAGATACTATAAGTGATCTCTACAATAAAACAGTTTAGTGCAGGATGTACACAGATATTAATAGGAGGAGGTGCAAAACAGAAAAACGGATTAACCTTTATTTAAACATTAAATATTAAATATTAAGCCTGACAAAGTAATTAACTTCTAATATATTGCTTTCCTGCAATGTTAACTATGTTGAAGCACTTATTTTAACTGATATTATACACATTAATTATACTCTTATGTATGTAGATAGAATAAGAAATGTGCAGAATATGACAGTTTAATGGTGGAGGTACACACATATTGATAGATGTCTTGTAATGCACTGTTGAGGAACCTGTGACCCAAGTTTTTCATTCATTGCATAACTACACCGTAGTTGTGTATGATATGTCAATAAACCTTTGAAAATCTTGAAAGGGATGTGCAAAATAGCCATAATATATAGTCTTTAATTAACTATTAGTAGAGAATAACGAGTAATGAATATACTTTATTACTTGTTTCCATTCATGTCAATTGCAGATACATGTTTAGTCTTCTCAAGCACCAACTATCAAATATCTCTCCTGATTGTTGGCACTTGACAATCACCTAACCTGAATTTTACTCAGGTGTAACTAAAGTCTGATTTAAGGGTTGTTTATATTTCACATAATTAATCAGAATCTGCAAAGTAACTCAAATAAGTGTAGTGGAGTAAAAATACCAGGTTAACTTCTGAATTGTAGTGGAGTAGAATTACAAAGTAGCAATGAGCTGTCATGTGGGTATACGGCATTAATATAATGCTGCGCATTATGGACACAAGTGATTTTCACCCATTTATTAATTATATGTTTTACATTTGATAACACCAATGTGTTTAATACTGGCAACTTCTAATTGTGGGGAAAACGAAAACGTTCAGTAGAGACGTCCCAAAGAACATTTTGCGAAACACAATAGCCAGCATGTGTAGTTCTGGAGGGGTGTTCGATTCCAGTTTTGGATAGTCTGGCGTGGTTTCGTTCCATTTCACACAGCTGTTTGACGCTATGCGTAACCTTACGGGAACTGTAGTCCTAAACGATAGCTGGGGATTATGGGTAGTGTAGTGTCTTCGGCCATCCTAAACTCAGAAATGTTGACAATCGCAATGATGCTCGAAATGTCCCTTATAGGCCTACGTCTGTTTCCGGTTATTTTTATTTTGAAATTCAGTTCCTGACGGACACCAAAAAAGCCCGAGATTATGGAATTAAACCAATAAATAAAAGCAAGGATAATTGTGTGCTATTGGTGAGTAAATAACAGTGTGTTATTTTGAAAAGAATAACAAATTAGAAGGAAACAAATATTTAAAAATACAGATTTCAGTATCCTGATGTTCTGAGCCCCATTTATTTTCCTCACAGACGGCAACAAAAGTCCGAAATTACACGATTTAAAATAAAAGCAATAATTGTGGCTTGATATTGAGTAAGAACACGTTTTTATGAACCACACAGCTTCCGGTCTTCCACGACCCGACCGGAGAAAAAGACGTGCTGCAGCCTGCAGGCACGAAACACGTTACCAGTAGAAATAAATTGCTTTTAAGATCGTGCTATGCAACACGAAAAAAAGGGGCAAATCGTGATGGTGAACACGAATCAATAGATTAAAAATCGTGTTGGTGAACACGAAATGCCGTGAGACTGGGTTGCACTGTAACACACTGCAAAGACTTCAGCCGACGGCCAAGTAGCCCGTACACACAGACTGCGTGATATATACACACTTCAGCTCTCTGAAGCAGAAAGAAACGATTTAAGCATTGTGGCTGGCAACCTTAAAGTACTGCTGCTACCACATTCCATGCATCAGTAATTATAATCCAAGATTATATTAATATACAACATCATAACACTGACAGGCAGCGGAAGGTGTCGGAACGGCCAAAAAGACACGACGGTGCGGGACACACCAATCTGAGTAGGGCGACAGGACGCTCATCGACTCCCAGACATCTATCGACATACATCGATGGCCGAAATCGGCTTGGTGTTACCGGGCCTTTAGACGGGGCAGTGATATCATAAACCTGTTAATGTACGCGTTCAAACACTTTTTTTTATACCAGCTTTTCTGTATTCACCTTTTATCCTGGATAAAGTGTTTATGACATGGATGTTTAAAGTGTAACTTCTTCATATTTGTCTAATATTATAGTTATCTTTTCATTCAGGAAGTATGACGCTGCGCTGTCAGTACGCTTGTCCATGTTTGTGATTGGTAAAATGTTGCTAGCCCCGCCCCTTTCATGTGAACGCACACTCAGACGGACAGAGAAACCCTGGCTTGAGTTACCGAGTTGATATCCAGTGTCGTAGGACCGCTTAGCGAGATTGCGTTTGTTTTGGGTCAGTTAAGCCAGATAACTCACACATATCCAGGTATGTTGAACTGCATTCGTAGTACAGGCCTCTGGTAATCATTAGTGTGCATCAGTAAACCCTGCCCATGTTTAATCAATTTGGTGAAGATGTTTCTTCATATGCATGTGTTTTGGTGCATTTGTGTTTTTTATGTTGCATCAAATGGAAGCTTTTTGGGCCATTGTAGCACGTTAGCCCCTGTCAGCCACCGTAGTTTTCTTTAAACATATGTTAAATCGTTTGTTAGTGGGGACATTTTTGGTAAATGTATGATCTCTGAACACATTTACATTTTTAGAAGTAAACTTAAATCATTGACATGTATTGCTGGCATGTGACTTATCTGTTATTATTTCAAACCACTTTCCCATTTAGATGTTTATCTTTTATTTTTACAATTACACTTTTTCTAGACCGAACACATTTTCTTCTTTGGGATGCGCAGTAGAACTTATTATAAGAGTAGAAGTTATTGTTGTCTTGCAAATATATGTTTACATGCATCTCAAACTTTTTGTCTTTTTTAGCACTTCTACTTTTAAGAGCTTTTCATGCTCCTCACTGCAAACTGGGTCAAATCTGAGTGTGAGCTCTGCAAATGTGTTGCTGCCGGTATTGTGAAATGTGCGCTTACACTCCTGGTAGTGTACGGGAGCTCAATTATACAAAGCATGGTCATCCCTGGAATATGTATTGTTTACTTTTTTCCACGTTTCCTCAAATTGATTTTCCTGCTGCCTCATGGAAAAAGAGATTATGTCCATAATAAATATTTAATGGATTGTATCATACGGGTTGTCAAGAGATGGGATGTCCGGTTTGAGTCATGTTCTATTTGCTACAGTCGATAAGTGTTTAGTTTAGAAGTTTTTGGTTTTTGATTTGATTAGATTTATTTTGAATGTGTAAAACAATAATACAAACATTGAGAATTATTATACAATACAAAATTAAGCTGTGTCAAATTGATATACAAAAATATTACTGATTCTAAATTATATATAAACAAATGATCTACTTAATTACACATCCGAAAAGGGGTGGGAAAAAGTGTACACGTATTTAATTCCACCCCTTCTCCCAAAACCTAAATGATTAACATATATATATTTTTTTTTCTCAAAGAAATACATTTGTTATTGAAAAAGAAAGAAACAAAACAAAAACATAAAACAACAAATAAATAAACAGATACATAAAAGAGGTAAATGGTAATCAAGAAAAGATAAAATAACAAACCAAATAAATAAATAAACCGTAAACACCCAGTTATGATTAAACAATGTCATCCCTTGTATCTTGGTGAAATTAATGTAAGATTTAAAACCTTTTAAGTTTGGTTTTCATGTGTGTTGTCATTGTGTTATTTTCCCACAGGGATTGCATTTGGCTATATAATGGATTACTACGTGGAACTGACAGACATGGACAAACTGTACATCGCCTTTCCAGGAAACGTCCTCATAAGGATGCTGCAGCTGGTGACGGTTCCTCTCATCGTGACCAGCGTCATTTCAGGTGAGGATGATTGAAGATTCAAATATTCAAAGGTTTGAATGTTGTATGAACATAAGCTACAGTGTATAAATGGCAATGGAATTATTCTGATCCGAGCTCCTCCAACGATGCATACGTATATAATAAATTACAAAAATACAAATAAAAAATAGTGCAAGAAGTCTATATACAAGTAAATAGAATATGATATATACAAGAACAGAATGTACAATTAATATATATTAAATATAGTTTTTAGAATTTCTTTTTCTTTTTTTAAAAGAAATACTAATTACTGTACCTTTATACACCAAAGTAAATTCCTTGTAACGACTTTGCAATAAACCCGATTTGCATTCTATAATGTTTTAAATGCATATTTTTTTTTCAGGAGTGTCTGGCCTGAGTGTTCACGTCTCCGGTCATATCACTCTGCGTGCGGCCGTGTACTTTGTCGGGACGACAATCATTTCTGTGAGCATAGGTAAGAGATTGTGAAATTAAATTACATCTTTTAAAATGCACATTCCTCTAGACCAGGGGTGTCAAACTCAAGGCCCGGGGGCCAAATCCGGCCCGCGACCTAATTTTATGTGGCCCACAAGAGCTTGCAAAGAATATAATATACAATACAAGTGGTGTAATTGTTGAATATTTGCTTTCAATGATTTGCCCTAGACTTCTGCTTTCAGACGTAGTTATTTAGGAAGATATTACCAGAACTGATAATAATCCAATGCAGGGCCAACAATGTAATATAATACATTATTTAATATATATTATATATTTACATATGTATATTTATATATAATTAAAATTACAACCGGCCCTTTGAGTGCAACCATAATGCTGATATGGTCCGGAATGAAATTGAGTTTGACACCCCTGCCAGTGATATACATATTGAACAGATATAACTTAAAAACATTTAAATGCTGAAGTCCCTTTTGTGTTTTACTTGTATTTGTGTGATTATACTTTTTTTTTGTGATTCCTGTTTATTGATAACCACAAGGAAGTAATACTAAAAAAAGTAATTGTTTGGGTTACATGTTTATTAAAGGAATTACAAATGTAGACTAAAAAAGGACATTATTGATCCACTTTTAAATGCACTGTAAGGCTACCTTGGGTGTCCTGAAAGGCGCCTCGAAATAAAATGTATTATTATTATTATTATTATGTGTGTTTTGGTTTAATATTCATGTTCTATTACTTTTCATGGTATTATTACTAGAAAAGGCTTTCACAGGTAAAAAAAATACTCGTAATAATGTACCAGTTGAGTTTTTAATGTATTTGTATACTGTGTCAACTACGTTGTGACTTAAACCTGTTGTTTAAATATCATCATGCCTAAATTTGAATTTGTGCTGCAGGATTATTGTTGGTGCTGACGGTCCAGCCCGGAGCCGCCTACACTGTCGAGAAGGAGGAGACAGAGCAGGAAACTTTCTCCACCATCGATGCCTTGCTGGATCTTGTGAGGTGAGAAAAAAGAGACATTATATCTGACGTTCTAGCATTTAAAAGTTAATTGATTTTTTCATGCATCAATTTCATCATGGCCTTAAATGGGCTATCACATATCACACATATTTTGGAAAGTCATGCATTGCTATTTTCTATATTACACCCATAATATACTGTTATTACACCCATATTACACATGAATACAACCCTATTAGACCGTAATTGTATCCATACTACTCCGATATTACACCCATGTAACAGTTACAACATTTGTACACCCTTAGTACAACTGCATTGCACCCACAATATATACCCACAATGTATACCAGTGTAACATGGTTATTACACCCATGTAACACCATTACTGGTATTACACTGTAGTTACATGGTTACTACATCAATTTAACACATGGACACAGTACAGTGGCCGGCAGGTGCAAACGTGGAACAATGGCCAAAAATGCATACACGTAGCGCGCCCCCTAGAGGTCTGGAGCACTGTGTGTTTTGGGGTTTGTATGTGTTTTTGTATTTGCAGCGTTTTTCTGTTGCGTTTGTTTTTTCGGGGTTTGTGTGTTGTATTTACTTTGCATCATTTCTGTAAATACAGTGTTTTTTTGTTGTATTTGTTTTTCAGGATTTGTTTGTTTTTCATGTCATTATTTGCAGCTGTTTCCTGCTTATGTATGCGTTTTTGGCCGTTGTTCCGCGTTTGCACCTGCCGGCCACCGTAACACAGCCTGTTAAATGACAGGCTATCATTTAACAGGATACAGACACCATTTAAGGGTTAAATATGGATTGATTCAAGAAAAGCCAGAAGGATGTAGTAAGTATACAATGCATTTTAAGTTACAGTTACACCTTTTCCTCTCAACAAGAACACCTTTAATCCACCTGCTTACAGGCTCCGCCCACCAAGAATAACACTGTCATGGTCTTCTTGAATCTTAAGGGTTCTTCTTCTTTCGTGTAACGTCAGAGGTCCAACTCGGTGTCGTGTAGCCATGCCCGCATCTCTGGTCCTAAGTCGAAGAGGCTGGCTTCCGAGGGTGGTCTATATAATGGGCAGGTGGTTATTATATGTTCGGCAGTCTGTTCAGGGTCACCGCACTCGCATGCAGAACTGTCTGCCAGGCCCCACTTCTTCATTGATGTTTTGAAGCGACCGACCCCAGTTCGTAGGCGGTTTAGTGTGGTCCATTGCCGGCGTGGTAGGTTGTCTCCTCCTATGGCGCCATTTCCTGGGTCCCAGATGTAGCGATGAATGCGGGAGGGCCCGGCTAGCTCCCACTCCTGCTTCCAAGCAGCCGCCAACCATGCATCTCTGGAGAGGTCCTCAGAGGTGGAATTGAGAATCTCTTGTGCTGCCTCGTTGAAGGGGAGGCGGGACTTGAGCCTACTTAGGGGCGCTGCTCTCGTTGTCGTGTTATGCAGGATGTGCCAGTCATGCTTTTGGGCTTTCCTGGCCAGGGCGAGGGTGGCAGCCTCCCGTCGGAGGCCGGCCGGAGCTATTCCCGCGAGGACTGGCAAGAGGGACACAGGGGTAGGCTTCAAGCATCCAGTTATAATCCTGAGGGCGTTGTTGATGACCACCATTTTGAAGGTTGTAAGACCGCTTTTAAATAAACATACAGTTGGTATTTTTCTCACCATTGTATTAGTTTCTATATATCAAAACAAAATTAAATTGTTATTTCAAGTTTGGATTTTTATTTTAGATATCTGAACATATGCTTCTATATATATAGAATAGAACAGCCTCGTCTTGTATTTGAAAAAGTATATGCAGTTAAAACCACCAAAGAGCTCATAGCTCATAAAATAAGAAGAAAACACAGATTTTTTTATTGAGAAAAAAAAAAGAAGGGAACATGTCAGTACATAAAAAGTACTATCATTATTGACACCATAGGGAGTCCCGAATAATTAATTTATGAGCTGGTCAATAAAGTGGTACAAGCACAAAACATTGATTATTCCTTTTTTATTTCTAGAAATGGTGAGGAAATATTTGTATGTATTCATGTTAGTAAACTATGAAGAAGCTTAAAAAGGGAAAATTATTTGTGTAGAAAACTGAGCTGGTTTTGGGCCTGCTAACATGTGGTTTTTGAGGACAAAGGAAGAGGGGGAAGGAGAGGAGTTAACATACAGTCATCTCAGATCCCTGTGATAATGAAGCTAAGCCACTGGGATTGGGGAACTTAAGATGTGAGGTGTTGATGATAATTTGGGCAGCCAATCACGGAGGTCTGGAAGGGAGGATCAGATAACTCCTCCCTTTGTTAGCAAGGTATTAAATACAGGAACCACGCTGTTTTTCGCTCTCTTTCTCTGGCTGGCTGGCTCACGTGAGTATCAGGTAAATGTGGGATCCCACAGATCTGTATTTATTTTGTACTGTATTTGATTGTATTGCATTGTATATTACCATTAAAGTGGATTATTGTTTAACGGTTAATTGTATGCTCTGGACTCCTTCCTGTAATATAACCAGCTTGTCTAGGGACGCGCGGAGATTTGAAAATGCGGACTAGTTGTCCACTCATATCTCCTAACAAAACCTGTTGCCAAAGAGTATCATCCGGGCTTGCTACGAGCAGGTGTGTTTTTTTTCCTTTCAGATATAATACGTCATCCATTTATTGGCTTTCCTGTGAAGTGTAACATTTTCTTTTCTTTTCTCAGTACAAGACCAAGAAGCTGCAGTTTGTAGTTCACACAATGGAGCCGAACTCTAGCGTGCAAACGGTATATTGTTATTCCCTCAACACTGTAAAGATTATTTTGGATGATATTTTATGATATAGTTTATTTTGCTGTTTTACCACTTCTTGTTTCAGAACACTACAATGGTGCGGCTGGAAGGTCACTATGTGGAAGGAGTGAACACGCTGGGCCTGATCACATGCTCCTTCTTCCTCGGAGTGACCCTGAACAAGATGGGGGAGAAAGGAAAGATCTTAGTGGAGTTCTTCACCATTCTCCAAGCAACCACCTAATACATTGTCAACATGGTCTTGTGGTAAAGTGAAGCAGCACACTCCCTAACTAATCCTAACCCTAAAAGAGAGGACAACAGTTGGAAATTAGCCTGCTGGCTAATACTGGCTCATTTACAGCAATGTGGATTAATGTGCACTGTCCTTTAATTAAACAAACAAGTAAAACATGTAAAAGCTAAGACTCACATTACTTTACCCGCGGCATCATTTTCCGGCTAAGCTACCATCGTAGCTGCTCAGTCCACACTCACAATAACATCATACAGACAAAAATATAGCAGCAAATTAATTGTGGTTCCCTGATTCAATTTCCAGGGCGATTTCCCGTCTATCTGCATATTTGTGAATGCACCTAGCCCTAAACCCTACAGATTAATACGCTTTTGTACAACACACTTTTAGAAATGTTCTGAAAATCAGGCATTATCTTAAATATGCTTTAGTTTTCATAGATTGCCAGAACATAAATCAGAATGTTGGATAATGCCAGGTTCAGTAAAATATTTTATCTAAGGGCTATACACATTATTACACATTAAATCAGAGAATACAGCTGTGAAATAAATATACAAATTAAGATATGAATGAAACTGGAAAGGTTGGTGTTTGTTAGTGCGTCTGATGTAGAGATTTTTTGGCTTGGAGAATGAGAAAAACAAATCATTTTGAGAAAGTGGCATTTAAAGATACAGTATGTATTATAGAGTTCCTACATTTTTCAAAACACTACGATTTTTACAGATGCAAATAGACAAAGTAAGTCAAATAAACACCTAAATGTGTATTCTGTATGTTTTTCTTTCATGTCATCTAAAAGAAGATGTGGTATTGAAACAAAATAGCCCAAAATCTCAAAGTTGTTCTTCCCTCTACCCGAATAAAATACACAAGACACAATGTATTGAAGTATTCCGCTCTTTTAATTGTATTTCTTGTATTTCCTCCAGGTACCTGCCATTTGGAGTGCTCTTTATGATTGCGAGCCATGTTGTCGAGGCTCATGACTGGGAAACTAGGGTTACGTATTGTAACCCAGCTTCTATGAGTATAGGCGCAGCCCTCTAAGGCTATCGCTATTGGGTAAACCCCACTGCACGTGTGCAGCACTGACAGATTTATTCCACGCCCACCTACGACGTGGGCCCCACCTACGACGTGGGCCCCACCTACGACGTGGGCCCCACCTCCGGGCTCACTTCCGTATAAATAGGAAGTAGGCCCTACAATCCGCTCCCACAGCTTTTCTTCAGCTATTCGCGGCACCAGTGGGGCCCGAACCTTAGAGGGCTGCGCCTATACTCATAGAAGCTGGGTTACAATACGTAACCCTAGGTCTATTTCGTATAAGGCTTCGCCCTCTAAGGCTATCGCTATTGGGTTAAGGGCGAAGCAGGATGTAGTCTACGCCCCACTGGTTCCGTCCGTTACCAGAAGCACAAAACACACCTACTCAGTTAATAACCCATGTCCATTTCGCCGTGCGTAAATGGAGCATCACGTTCCCAGGGAATATAGCATTAAACAATGAATATTTCCCCATCAAGGAACGAAGGTAGGCTTACTCGGGCTACCTGTCGTTTAAAAAGTAGAGTTTTTTTAAGTCTTACTTGTTAAAAACGATCAAGAGAGGGGAGCAACGGCCGCGTTCTACATGCCGACAAGCAGGAGAGAGGCCTGCAATTTGGAAAAACCCCGATATTCCTCAATCTGGCAGACTATTCAGTACTGAGTGTGTCAGAGAGGAATGGGAGACATCCCTCAAATAAAAACGAATAAACGAACAGGGTGAAGACCAAGATGCAGCAGTGCAAATGTCTTCCACTGTCATTCCTCCGAACAATGCCGTAGAAGTTGATATTCCTCTGGTGCTGTGCGCTTTAATGTTTTCCGGTGGATCCAACCCAGAGGAAACATACGCCTGTGACACCGCCTCACCCAGCCAGTGTGACAGGCGCTGTGCAGATAGAGACTGCCCTAATGAGCGCTCTCTATAATGCACAAATAGACGCTGGGATTTGCGTAACGCAGCCGTGCGTGTAACATAGCATGCCAGCGCGCGCACGGGACAGAGGAGATGAGATGTGGCTTCCTCCTCTGATGTGTGAGGCGGAGGAAAGAAGCCCTCCAACGTTATCACTCTCGATCTGAACGAGTTTGTGATCACCTTCGGCATAAACGCCGGGTTCGGGCGTAACACAGCTGAGCTACCATCTCCTTGGATCTGGAGACATGAAGGAGCCACAGAGAGAGCAGACAAATCACTCACCCTTTTAGCTGACGTCAGAGCCAGGAGCAGCGCTACCTTGGCTGACAGAAACTTCAGGGGAACTTGATCCAAATCCCATTGAGGCGCTAAAGCGCGTGATACCGGTCTGAGTCTCTGTACTCCTCGTAGGAAACGTTTTGTCAGCGGGTGACTAAACACCGTGCTGACCCCAAACCCTACATGGCATGACGAGATGGCAGCCGCATACGTTTTTATCGTGCTATGGGCCAATTTCCTGTCCAGCAACAGCTGGAGAAATGACAGCACGAGAGGCAGGGGACACGCCACGGGGTCCACGCCTTTTCCTACACACCACCGTTGGAACGCCGTCCATTTGGTTGTGTATAACTGTGGTGGTTGCATTCTCCAGCCACCTTCCTTGTGTGTGTGTTTTCCCTTTCCCTGTCTGTGTGGGCGTGGTGCCTGTCACTCCTGGCTCCCGGCTCAAATCTCCACCAGCTGCAAACAGTTGAGCACTCTCCTCTGCAACACACCTGATTCCCATCAGCCATTACAGATGGTATATCAGCGGAGGCTCCACAACCTGTCAGCGCCAGATCGTTGTTAAACCCCAGTGGTAAAACTCTTAGCCTTCTCAGCCTTCTTATAGTATAGTGACTATTTTCGCTACACCTGAATTTATTCTTACCTGTTCTTCTTGTGCTCCAGGATTACGCTTCAGTGGATTACGTTCCAGTGGATTAAAACTCCGGAGGATACTCTTCAGTGGATTACGCTCCAGTGGATACTCTCCAGCCGGATTATCTCCTCCAAATAAAACCTTTATAACACACTGCCGTGTCCTGCGTTTGGGTTCTCTCAGATAACCGTAACAGAACGATCTGGCCAGTATGGACCCACCGGCTACCAGGCCAAAACTACGGACGAACTCTGCCAAGCCCTGGCCAGTCAAGGCGCTCTCGTGGGGCATCATGATACAGTTCTCCGTGAGGCATTGGAGACTCTCCGGAACCTCTCCGTTAATGTGCAAAGAATCGGCACGCAGGTAGAACTGCTCACTTCACAGGCTTTTCCTCCGCAGCACGCTGCACAGCCGACAGCCCCTCCCCCCCCTCCTGCCGCACTCCTCCATCAGCTACGAGAGGCTGTCATTCCCACACCTGAACGATACGCTGGAGATTTGGGTAATTGTAGAGCCTTTTTGTTCCAGTGTACGTTTTTGAGCAGCAGCCTAGTACTTATCACACAGATGGGGCTAGGGTAGCATATGTAATGAGCCTGTTGAGGGGGAGAGCTTTAGATTGGGCTACAGCTGTTAGGGAGAGCCAGCCACACATTTGCTGGTCATATGATACTTTCATTTCCGAAATGAAAAAAGTTTTTGATCACCCGGTACGGGGGAGGGATGCTGCTAGGCGCCTTCTTTCTCTCCGGCAGGGCTCCCGTAGTGTAGCCGAATTTTCAGTGGAGTTTAGAACAGTGGCTTCCGACTCACGCTGGAATAACGAGTCACTACAGGATGCTTTTCTTCAGGGGCTGAACGAAGCAATTAAAGACGAGCTAGCGGCTAGGGATGATCCAGGTAGCTTGGATAATTTAATAGCCACAGCCATTAAGATTGATAATCGCCTCAGAGAGAGACGTAGGGATAGGACTAGCCGTCACTCCAATCCCAGCGACTTCTCACTTGATCCCCAAATTGGAACCGCCACTACCCCTATTCCCCGATCTTTCCCGACTCCTTACTCAGCCTCATCCCATGGAGATGAGCCCATGCAAGTGGGAAGGGCCCGCCTCTCACCATCTGAGCGTGCTAGAAGGATCCATGCTGGGGAATGTGTTTATTGCAGCCAAACCAGTCATCTCGTTTCCTCCTGTCCTAGTCTGCCAAAAGGTCAGGCTCGTCAGTAGCTGTGGGGATTCTGGCGAGCCCTTCCTCCTCTCTCAACCCCCGACCCAGAACGCAGCTAGAAGCCATGCTTTGCTGCAACCAACAGTCCCTACCCCTGCTCGCCTTAGTGGACTCGGGGGCGGATGAGAATTTTTTGGACATTGACATTGCAGCTCAGGCAGGAATTTCCTGCGAAGTGTTAGATTCACCTCTTAGTGCTAATGCTCTAAATGGAAAATTCCTGGCCCAAGTCACTCACCGCACCAAGCCAGTAAACCTCATTCTGTCTGGAAACCATCGTGAGTTTATTCAGTTTCACCTAATTTCCTCACCTCAGGCCCCCATAGTGTTGGGCCATCCCTGGTTAAGAACTCACAACCCCCAGATTGATTGGGTAACTGGCAAGATCATTAGTTGGAGTTCTTTTTGCTTATCCTCATGCCTGCAGTCTGCCCTACCGCCAGCAGAGGCCGCCTCTCCACCACTCAAGATCGAGCCGCCTGACCTGTCATCTGTCCCCACTGAATATCATAACCTAGGAGAGGTGTTCAGTAAACAGCGAGCTCTTTCTCTTCCTCCTCATCGACCCTACGACTGTCCCATTGACCTCCTTCCCGGGGCCCCTCTGCCTTCCTCACGTCTGTTCAACCTATCTCGCCCTGAGAGAAAATCCATGGAAAATTACATCCATGACTCCCTGGCTGCTGGTGTCATTCGGCCATCCTCCTCCCCGGTCGGTGCTGGGTTTTTCTTCGTCTCCAAGAAGGACCGCTCACTGCGGCCCTGCATTGATTACAGGGGTCTCAATGCCATTACTGTAAAAAACAAATACCCACTACCCCTCATTAACTCCGCCTTTGAACCCCTCCAGGAAGCCACCATTTTTTCCAAACTGGACCTCCGCAATGCCTACCACCTCGTCAGAATCCGAGAAGGGGACGAGTGGAAGACGGCCTTTAACACACCACTCGGTCACTTCGAGTATCTGGTGATGCCTTTTGGACTGACGAATGCCCCTGCAGTCTTTCAGTCAATGGTGAACGATGTGCTCCGTGACCTCCTCAACCGATCAGTCTTTGTCTACCTGGATGACATCCTCATATTCTCTCGTAACAAGGAGGAGCACATTATCCATGTCAGGCAGGTGCTGCAGAGACTCCGGGAGAACAGACTCTTTGTAAAGGCGGAGAAATGCGAATTCCATGTCAACACAGTCTCATTCCTGGGCTACATCGTTGAGGAAGGAAAGCTTAGGTCCGACCCTGAGAAGATCCAAGCGGTGGTGGGGTGGCCCAAACCAACCTCAGTCAAACTGCTTCAACAGTTTCTTGGTTTCGCCAATTTCTATCGGCGCTTCATCAGGGACTACAGCAGAGTGGCGGGTCCTTTAACCAGACTCACTTCCCCCACAACTGGCTTTTCCTGGACCCCAGAGTGCGATGCAGCCTTTTCAGAGCTAAAGAGACTCTTCACCACTGCCCCTGTGCTCATCCACCCTGATTCCTCTCGCCAGTTCGTTGTGGAGGTCGATGCCTCCAACACCGGGGTAGGAGCAGTTCTTTCCCAGCGCTCGGAACGAGACCAAAAATTGCATCCTTGTGCATTTTTCTCTCGCCGCCTCACCCCAGCTGAGAAGAACTATGACGTGGGTAACAGAGAGCTGCTGGCTGTCAAACTTGCCCTAGAGGAGTGGAGGCACTGGCTGGAGGGAGCTGAACTCCCTTTTATTGTATGGACGGACCACAAGAACCTGGCGTACATCCAATCTGCCAAGCGCCTTAACTCCCGTCAGGCTCGATGGGCCCTGTATTTCGGCCGCTTCTCATTCACCCTCACCTACCGTCCAGGGTCACGGAACCTCAAGCCTGACGCCCTCTCTCGCCAGTTCGCTTCCGATGGACCAGCTGCCAGTCCAGACACTATCCTGCCTGCCTCCTGCGTGGTAGGGGCTGTTACCTTGGAGATTGAGTCATTGGTCAGGGAGGCCCAGCGAGCGCAGCCTAGCCCAGGTAACTGCCCAGCTAATTGTCTTTTTGTGCCTACCCCTGTTCGCTCCAAGGTCCTGCAGTGGGCACACACCTCTCGTTTCTCATGTCATCCTGGTGTCCATCGCACACTGTTCGTTCTCAAACAACGCTTCTGGTGGCCTTCCATGGCTCAAGACACCAGGGCCTTTGTTGCTGCCTGTACAGTGTGTGCCCGCGCCAAGTCCTCCCACCAGCCTCCCGCTGGCCTGCTTCGCCCACTGCCAGTACCTAGTCGCCCTTGGTCGCATGTGGCATTGGATTTTGTTACTGGACTTCCACTTTCACAAGGAAATACCATCATCCTAACTATTGTGGACAGATTCTCAAAGATGGTACACTTTGTGGCTCTTTCCAAACTTCCCACTGCCCGAGAGACTGCAGATCTTCTGGTCAACCATGTAGTTCGACTTCATGGGATCCCCACCGACATCGTCTCTGACCGGGGCCCCCAGTTCATTTCCCACGTTTGGAAGGCCTTCTGTCAGGCTCTGGGAGCATCGGTGAGCCTGTCATCTGGCTATCATCCTCAGACGAACGGGCAAACAGAACGGGCCAACCAGGATCTGGGGTCGGCCCTTCGTTGTGTGGCTTTCAAGAACCCTTCGTCATGGGTCCCACATCTGCCATGGATCGAGTATGCCCACAACTCCCTGCCAAGTGCAGCCACAGGTATTTCACCTTTTCATTGTGCCATGGGTTTCCAACCACCTCTGTTTCCAGCCCAGGAAGAGGAAGTTGCTGTTCCCTCCGTTCAGACCCACCTTCGTCGCTGTCGTAAGGTGTGGAGGGACACCCGAGCAGCCCTGCTCCGCTCCGCTGCCCGCAACCGCCTCATCGCAGACCGCCACAGGACCCAGGCCCCCAACTACTTACCAGGTCAGAGTGTTTGGCTTTCATCCAAAGATCTCCCACTCAAGACAGAGTCAAAGAAACTTACCCCACGGTATGTCGGTCCCTTCATCATCGACTCCATTATTAATCCATCTGCAGTCAAACTCAAACTTCCCTCACACATGAAGGTTCATCCAACATTTCATGTATCTCTGTTGAAACCTGTTGCCAGCAGTCCTTTGTCTCCTCCAGTGAGTGTTCCCCCACCCCCCCGCATCATCAATAATCATCCAACGTACACCGTCAGGCGATTGTTGGACGTTCGTCGCCGTGGAAGGGGATTCCAATATCTGGTGGATTGGGAGGGCTATGGTCTAGAGGAGAGGTGTTGGGTTCCCCGGCGAGACATCGTGGGCGCATCTCTGATACGGGACTTCCACCGGGATAACCCTGGAAGACCTGGTAAACCTGGTAGACCGCCTGGAGGCGTCCCTTAAGGGGGGGGTACTGTGGTGGTTGCATTCTCCAGCCACCTTCCTTGTGTGTGTGTTTTCCCTTTCCCTGTCTGTGTGGGCGTGGTGCCTGTCACTCCTGGCTCCCGGCTCAAATCTCCACCAGCTGCAAACAGTTGAGCACTCTCCTCTGCAACACACCTGATTCCCATCAGCCATTACAGATGGTATATCAGCGGAGGCTCCACAACCTGTCAGCGCCAGATCGTTGTTAAACCCCAGTGGTAAAACTCTTAGCCTTCTCAGCCTTCTTATAGTATAGTGACTATTTTCGCTACACCTGAATTTATTC
Organism: Pseudochaenichthys georgianus; assembly: GCF_902827115.2. Classification (NCBI taxonomy): domain Eukaryota; kingdom Metazoa; phylum Chordata; class Actinopteri; order Perciformes; family Channichthyidae; genus Pseudochaenichthys; species Pseudochaenichthys georgianus. The sequence continues at coordinate 9,543,672 of NC_047510.2, forward strand.
TTACCTGTTCTTCTTGTGCTCCAGGATTACATTTCAGTGGATTACGTTCCAGTGGATTAAAACTCCGGAGGATACTCTTCAATGGATTACGCTCCAGTGGATACTCTCCAGCCGGATTATCTCCTCCAAATAAAACCTTTATAACACACTGCCGTGTCCTGCGTTTGGGTTCTCTCAGATAACCGTAACAATAACGTCCTGGTGGACGCGGCTCTGGACCCCTGAATAGTCCTCACAACATCTTGAGAGAGGCCGAGCCCCTCTAAGTGTTCCCGTTCAGGGGCCATGCCCACAAACGTTGGCCTAATACTGGGTGACCGCTGATTGCTCCCTCCACCTGGGAGAGAGCATCCCTCCGCCACGGAATTTCCCACGGTCTCCCTGACAGCATCCGCTGCATGCAGGGAAACCAGGACGCTCCCGTGCGCTCCGGGGCTATTAAGACCGCTACCAGTCGCTCCTCCTGCACTCGGTCCAGGAACCGAGGGATCAGAGGGACTGGTGGGAAAGCGTACAGTAACACCCTGGGCCAAGGTCTGTGTGCGAACGCGTCCACCCCCAGAGGGGGGTGATCGTGCCTTCTCAGGGAGAACCAGCGAGCACACTGCGCGTTCCCGCGAGCAGCGAACAGATCCACCTCTGCTGTCCCGAACCTGCTCCACACTTGGGAGACCAGCTCGGGGTGGAGGCTCCAGTCCCCTTGTCGAGGACCTCCTCTGGACATGAGATCTGCCCCTCTGTTCAGCTCGCCGGGAATATACACTGCTCTGATCGAGATCATGTGTGTGCGCGCCCAGCACAACAGCCGCCTGGCTGTTTCTCTTCTGTCCAGCCGCCTGGCTGTGTCCAGCAGCTGCGCTGATCGTACACCTCCCTGGCGATTTATGTAGGCTGCCGCCGTTTTGTTGTCTGTCCGAATCATCACATGATGATTCCACAGCAACGGGGCAAAGTGCTGAATTACTCTCCATACGGCGAGTAATTCCAGCGCATTTATATGAAGGGACATGTGCGGCGGCCACTGTCCCCCCACTGCCTGCGACATGCATGTTCCTCCCCACCCTGAGAGCGATGCGTCTGTAAACACCGAGGTGTGTGACGTCACTCTGCTGAGGGGAACCCCCACCGACAGGATGTGGGGATTTTTCCAGTAGGTCAGATCTAACCCTACGGATGGAGGAACGCACACCATGCGTCTCCTCTGACGCACGGGGTCGATGCGCAGGCGAATGAACCACCTCTGAAGTTTCCTCATGTAAAGGAGACCCAGGGGGATCACCACGTGACCAGCTGACATCATGCCCAACAGCTGCATCATGGAAAGGGCTGTCACCGCCCTGCCGGGTGTGACGCGCCTGAGGAGAGCTGTCAGATTCTCCACACTCCGCTGTGAGAGTCGTGCTCTCATGCGGGCTGAGTTGAATTCCATCCCCAAATACCTGATGATCTGGGATGGAAGAGGACAGCTCTTTTCCCAATTGATTATGAAACCCAGGCTTGACAGGTGAGATACGAGCTGTACCGTCTGTAAAGCAGCTTCCTCTCTGGAGCGAGCCAGCAACAGCAGGTCGTCCAGATAAAATAACACTCTCATCCCTCCTCTGCGTAGCGGCTCCAGCGCCGTCTCCAGAGAATATCCAGCCAGAGAATATCCGAACGGCAGTCGATTGAACTGGTACGATATTCCCTGGAAAAAACGCAGGAATCTCCTGTGTTTTGGGGTGATGGTTATATGGAAGTAAGCATCCTTCAGGTCTATAGAGGTGCACCAATCTCCCTGGTGAACACACTCCATTACCTGTTTGATTGTCAGCATGTGAAACGGTCTTTTCCGTATCACTCTGTTGAATGCTGACAGATCTAGGATGGGTCTCATCCCCCCGGCCTTTTTCGGGATAAGAAAATAACGGGAGTAAAACCCCCGATTTTCTTCCCCTGAGGAACCCTGGAAATCGCACTTTTTACCAGGAGTTCCTGCAGCTCCGTCTGGAGCGCCAGGCACTGTTCTTGGGATGACAGAAGTGTATCCTGAATCCCATTGAACTGCGGGGGGGGGGAGGCAAATTGCAGAGAGTACCCTCTGCTGATCAGCCTGCTCATCCATCCGTCCATTAAACATAGCCGCCTCCACTCTGAGCATCGCTCTGAGAGCGGGCGTACCTGTTTTTGTTGTGCTGTGGTAGTCATGGTGACTAGCCATGCCAGAGCCCTTGCCGCCGTTGCTCGTGACGCAACCCAAGGGGGGCCCCACCCTGAAGGGCTGTGAAGGGGTCTCCACACGCTGCATCACACCCCGACTCTCATCCTGTCTCTGTTTATGAGAAGGCTCATAAACAGGACCCTGAGGCGGGTTTATGCTCCAACTTGTGGAGGTGTGTGCAGTGTTTTTCACCTCCTGCGTAACAGCCGTGCTAGGCTTAATACGACTGTGTGTAGGCACAACTGAGACAGAGGAAAAATCGCGCTGCTTGTTACCCGTAAGGATAGAAGCGGCCGATTTAAATATCAAGCCCTGCTGTCTTATAACCGACTGGTTATACAGCGAGCCTAGCTGTTTGCTAACCGTTCGATTCGAAACAGCTGGCTCCACCAGCGAGTCCCTCTGTCTATTAACCGACCGGTTAACAGCAGATGGATTATGCAACAAGTCCCGCTGCTTTTTAATCAATAGATTAATAGCAACCGGCCTGACTAGTGTGGGGGATACGTGAGACACAGGTGCTACAGACACACTGTTGAGATTTGAATCATTTTTATTGACCAATCTCTCTTCCCACATAACCCCCCCAAAGAGTCATCTTCTGTTCTGCTTCCTCGGAGGTTCTCTCGGAGGAGCAGACCAGGAGCGGGGGTTCTTCCTTCCCCTCCGACTCGCCGCCTGCAGATCCTGTCTCTGCGGCGGAGACCTGGGACGGAGCCCCTGCCGCTGCCGAAGGGCGGTGCTGACGCCGTTGCTGCTCTCGCTGCCCGCTCTGCCCCCGTTGAGACTGTAGCGGGGGCTGCGGATGCTGTCGTTGCTGACGCTGCTGTCGCTGCGGACGTTTGTCCTGTAGCCAGCTAGCATGACGCCTTATGTCGTCTGCTTGCTCTGAAGCAGACTTCATACCTTCCACCATGGCATGGAACTGTGGTCCAAATAGTCCGTCCGGACTAATTGGAGCCTCCAGAAGATATTTTCCTGCACCCTCCGGTATATTCCCCTGCTGTAGCCAGAGATACCGGTGTACCTGTGTCGCCCATGCCGCAATCTGCGCCTGCGAGACTGCGACTGCTGCGCACAGGGTGAGTGCAGTACTGGCCGCCTTGCCTATCTCCTCAGCCTCCCCTGAGGACATAGTTTTAGACTGCTCCGACATTTCCACCATGGAGTTTGTCAGCAACGCTATGTTATTTGCCGCCGCTGACGCCTGGAAAGCACACTGGTGCATCCGGTCCGTCTGTTTGGCGACAAACCTGTCTTTGGTGGCAGCCAGCATGGGTTGCCGCCCGGAAACCGAGCTGGCCTGCCTAGCCCCAAAGAATGCCGTGAGGTTCGGCTCTAGTGGAGGCACGGTCGAGAAACCCACGTCCGTGAGTCCCTCCACTCTTGTGAGAGGCACGTATGTCCCTATCGGAGACCTCATGGCTCCAGGGTCCGCTGCCGCCCCCTCCTGGTACTTCCTTATGGCCAGGAAGCGTGGCCAGACCGGGTCCCTCCTGACCCTGTGTACCCGGGAGAACACCCCGGACATATCATCCGGCGGCGAGCTCTCCTGAGCTAGGGGAACGGGGAGATTTCTCCAGGCGGCCGCCTTGGATATGATCTCTGGCAGTTCCAGGAGAATCCCGCCAATCGACGGCAATGCCGTGTTGGCGGAGATAGGGATCACGGGATCATACACCGGACCTACACCGGTTTCCCTATCTGTCTCCTCCGTCCGGAGGGGAGAGATAATGGGGGAATCCCCCGTTGATCCCTGTATGGAGGGGACGTAGTCGTCCGACTCGTGCCCTCCACTCTGATCCAGAAAATCAATGGCTTTGTCCCCGGAGTACTCCTCCCGGACGTGCCAATCGTTCTCGGCAGCTGCAGCAGCGAGAGCGTCCGCTCTCTGCTGTCTGAGGGCCAGCGGGAGACGGGCACAAACAAGTGTTACTCACAAAATAAGCAATGTGCAAAATAATGTAAGACAATAGATGACAACATAGTCAGTCTATATTAAAAAAAAATAGTTTAGTGTGCATTTTGTCTCTTTTTTGGCAAACAATTACTATTAAACTAGAGCATCTTTAACCATGATTTCGTGTGGCCATGGATATAAGAGGCACTGTATCGTTTTACATGATATTATCAAGTGTATTTTTTTTTATCAATTGTAATAGTATTTCATTACCATTTTAACAATATTGTAATTTATTAACCTGTTGTTATCATGTGACTATTATAAACATGATAATAATATTGTATTTTTGTACATGTTATCGTCATGTGTCTTTTATCAACATGATATCAATATTGGATTTTTATTGGATGATATGTGTTTTTATTAGCATGATATCAATGTTATTATCACCTGTGCTTTCTTAACATGATATCAATCTTTCCTTTTTGAAATGTCAGAGTTATCGTCGATCACCGTACATGGTGACATGGTGTTTGTGTTCATTGTGCTTTAACTTGTGTGTTTCAGCCTCATCCTCCAGGCCTTCATTGTCCTGCCGACGATGTATTTCCTGGCTGTGAGGCGGAACCCCTTTCAGGTCTACCGTGGGGTTTCTACAGCCTTACTGACCGCGTTGCTCATCTCCTCCAGGTAACAGGACATTCATACCTCTGTGATCCTCACCAGTCATTATTTTAGCATTTATTTTCAAAGCTGCAAAAGAGGATTGTAATTCCATGCTGTGGTGGACTAAGTACTCATTACAATAAAAAAATACTCCATTACAATCAATAGTCCAAAAATCGTAATATCAGCAAGTAAGTAAAGTAGGCTAAGTAAAAGCACAAAACTATTATCAATGTAGTTTAAAGGTCTCCTATCATGCAAAAAAATTCACTTTGATGTATTTTATACATACACTGAACAAAAATATAAATGCAACACTTGTTGTCTTGTTTTTGCTCCCATTTTTCATGAAATGAACTCAAAGATCTAAAACATGTTCTATATACACAAAATAACCATTTCTCTCAAATATTGTTCACAAATCTGAAAAAATCTGTGATAGTGAGAACTTCTCCTTTGCCGAGATAATCCATCCCCCCCTCACAGGTGTGGTATATCAAGATGCTGATTAGACAGCATGATTATTGCACAGGTGTGCCTTAGGCTGGCCACAATAAAAGGCCACTCTAAAATGTTCAGTTTTATCACACAGCACAATGCCACAGATGTTGCAAGTTTTGAGGGATCGGGCAATTGGCATGCTGACAGCAGGAATGTCCGCCAGAGCTGTTGCCCGTGAATTGAATGTTCATGTCTCTACCATAAGCCGTCTCCAAAGGCGCTTCAGAGAATTTGGCAGTACATCCAACCGGCCTCACAACCGCAGACCACATGTAACCACACCAGCCCAGGACCTCCACATCCAGCATGTTCACCTCCAAGATCGTCTGAGACCAGCCACTCGGACAGCTGCTGCAACAATTGGTTTGCATAACTAAAGAATTTCTGCACAAACTGTCAGAAACCGTCTCAGGGAAGCTCATCTGCATGCTCGTCGTCCTCATCGGGGTCTCCACCTGACTCCGGTTCGTCGTCGTAACCGACTTGAGTGGGCAAATGCTCACATTCGATGGCGTCTGGCACGTTGGAGAGGTGTTCTCTTCACGGATGAATCCCGGTTTTCACTGTTCAGGGCAGATGGCAGACAGCGTGTGTGGCGTCGTGTGGGTGAGCGGTTTTCTGATTCCAATGTTGTGAATCGAGTGGCCCATGATGGTGGTGGGGTTATGGTATGGGCAGGCGTATGTTATGGACGACGAACACAGGTGCATTTTGATGGCATTGTGAATGCACAGAGATACCGTGACGAGATCCTGAGACCCATTGTTGTGCCATTCATCCACGACCATCACCTCATGTTGCAGCATGATAATGCACGGCCCCATGTTGCAAGGATCTGTACACAATTCCTGGAGGCTGAAAACATCCCAGTTATTGCATGGCCAGCATACTCACCGGACATGTCACCCATTGAGCATGTTTGGGATGCTCTGGATCGGCATATACGACAGCGTGTTCCAGTTCCTTCCAATATCCAGCAACTTCGCACAGCCATTGAAGAGGAGTGGACTAACATTCCACAGGCCACAATCAACAACCTGATCAACTCTATGCGAAGGAGATGTGTTGCACTGCGTGAGGCAAATGGTGGTCACACCAGATACTGACTGGTTTTCGGAGCCCCCCCAGAACCCCCAATAAAGCAAAACTGCACGTTTCAGAGTGGCCTTTTATTGTGGCCAGCCTAAGGCACACCTGTGCAATAATCATGTTTAATCATGTTTAATAATCAGTATCTTGATATGCCACTGTTACAACCCGCCTCCCTACTTAATAGTAGTGGCTCGTGAGGCAGTCCGCAACATAAAACAAAAATACAGAACACGTAGGCACTAAACTATGATCGAACATTTATTGCCACAATCATAAAACATTACACTGGAGGACAGGTAAAACAAACAAAAAGACGGAGGGGACTTGGGCCAACCACACCACGGGCCGTAGGATCCAGAGCCTTCCTCCGCTACCCAAAATCACACAGAACCTAACGGGAGAAATAAAGCCGTGAAAACCTAACTCTAACACGTCCTCCAGGAAACACAACTAAAAGCAAAAGAGCTCTGCCACAGCAGAGATATCCGCAACACCCCCACCATGAGTTAGTGATTTTTTCCTTTTTAAAAAAAAAACAATCACAACAATCAACCTTAGTTGACAGACGTGCTCACCACCACTCATTCCACACACCAGACAGGTTAACAACACACAATAACTGCTATATTATAAGCGCGACAATGCATCAGCCAACACATTATCCTTGCCACGAATGTGTTTGACCTCAACATTGAAGGCTTGCATGAAAATACTCCACCGCATCACCCTTTGATTTGTGTCACGCATTCTCTGCAGAAACACAAGGGGGTTGTGATCGGTGAAAATAGTGACAGGAATGTTTGATGACCCCACTTATACCTCAAACATTTTCAAAGCCAGAACCATAGCCAGTGCCTCCTTTTCGATGGTGGAATACACCCGCTGGTGTCGATCAAATCTCCCGGAGCGGTACGACACAGAGGGCTCCACCTCACGATCAGCTCCAGTACATCTGCCCGCTGCGCGTCAGGCAAGTGTGCCAAATGAGACTCAACCTTCACCAGAGTCTCCGCAACGATCGGGGCCTCCGAGGTGACAGGGGGGTCACTTTCAGCACTGGACCGCGCCACCACACCGGCAGCGACAGATTTACGAACAGCCCCGGGGCTTATCGTACCTGTTTTCCCACCCTCACGCCATAATGGCGGGTCCCTGATCGGTCCGTCCAACTCCGTAGCCGTAAAACTGTCAGACAGATCACCATCACTAACGTCAACTCCACTCTTTGACTTTGCGTGGGTGACTGCAACCGTATTCACCCCCGGTTTAACGAGCACTCTGCCACCGGCTAAGTCATTCCCCAAGATCAAATCTACCCCCTCAATAGGAAAACATGACCGAACCCCGACAATCACCGGCCATGTAACCAGATCTGACTCGAGGTGAATATAATGCAACGGTGAATCTACATACTGCATCCCAAACCCCCTCACAAGAACACCCGAATTAACAGCAGACTCCTCCGAGAGGGGCAACACACCAGTCACGATAAAAGATTGTAATGCCGCTGTATCCCTCAAAATTGTCACTGGAATCCTGTTGTCCTTCCCAAGCGAAAACACTACTCCCTGCATAAGAAACGGAGAAAACACTTCCAGTTCTGACTTGAGTGGTCCCGGTCGAGAAGTATTCACCAAAGCGACCGTCTTTACAGGCTTCTCATCATCCCGCAAAGAATAACAATTTGCAGCAATATGACCTCTTTTCTTGCAGTAATGACACACTGGCCTATCCGTAGATCCCCAATTCACCTCTCCCGGTTTTTCCTCAGCAACTCTTGGCCTGCTGGACTGCCATGGCACTTTAGTGAAGACTGGGGTTTCTCTGATATTATTGTCCACAAACCCGGCCTGTGCCCTAGTGTCTCACCGTAGACAGTCTTGTGAGTAAGCGCATATTCGTCAGCCAAAACCGCAGCATCAAACAGTTTCACCGGTTTTTGCTCATTGAGGTATGTGGCTACTGTGTAAGGCAAACAGTTTTTAAATTCTTCCATGAGCACTAATGTTTTTAGGTCCTCTAGAGACTTTGTCCCCGTCGATGAGCACCATCGCTCAAACAGAACCTCTTTCTCACGGGCGAATTCCACATACGCTTGACAATCTTGTCTTTTCAAACCACGAAACTTTTGACGGTATGCCTCAGGCACCAGCTCATAAGCGCGCAGAATTGCAGCTTTCACCTGTTCATAATCCCGGCTAACCTCCTCAGATAACGCAGTATACACCTCCTGCGCTTTACCCGCGAGAACGCACTGCAGCATAACAGTCCACATGTTCCCAGGCCATTTAAACGTTGTTGCTACACGCTCAAACAGGACAAAATAGCTATCAACGTCTTTTTCGTTAAACACTGGGATAAACCGAGTATACTTGCCTACGTCAAAATCATGAGGTTGCGCAGACCCCAACTGCTGAGTCTGGTGAGACGTCAGCTCCAGCTCCCTCAAACGTAACTCCGCCTCATACTTCCTCAATTCGAGATTACAGGCGATCTCCTTCTCTCTCAGTCTGTTATCACTCTCCTTCTCTCTAACCATCAGCTTGCGCAGCTCTAGCTGAAGTTGAAGGTCGCTCACTTTCTGAGAGACCTCTGTCCCGTCGTCCATGGGAACGTCTACTTCCTCCTCTGACAATACCTCCTGCTCTATAAGCGCAGCCAACAGCTGTCCCTTAATGATTTGTTTCTTGTTCTGTTTATTGACTACAACGTCAAATTTGCCTGCGATCAGACCAAGCTGCTGTTTGCTACATGCATCCAACTTCCCCCGAGTCGGATCACCCACAAACCCCTCCAAGTCGAAATCCATCACTGCACTCTACGCTATACAGCCAAACAAACAACAAAATGCTGTCAAGGGCCTTTTAGAAAGTAATACTACTCACCACACCGGCACCTGCCCGAGACAGCCTTTGGACGAGCCCCCATATGTTACGACCCGCCTCCCTACTCAATAGTAGTGGCTCGTGAGGCAGTCCGCAACATAAAACAAAAGTACACAACACGTAGGCACTAAACTGTGATCGTACATTTATTGCCACAATCATAAAACATACACTGGAGGACAGGTAAACAAACAAAAAGACGGAGGGGACTTGGGCCAACCACACCACGGGCCGTAGGATCCAGAGCCTTCCTCCGCTACCCAAAATCACACAGAACCTAAGAAATAAAGCCGCGAAAACTTAACTCTAACACGTCCTCCAGGAAACACAACAAAAAGCAAAAGAGCTCTGCCACAGCAGAGACATCCGGAGTAGTGATCGGCCTCCTCCTTCTCCTTCAGTCTCCTCTTTTATGCGTAGGCTGATTGGCAACTGGGAACACCTGCGCCGAGCTTGGCTGAGTGGCAACTGGGAACACCTGAGGAAGGCGGAGCCAGGTGTACTTGCACAGCAGAGAGAACAAAGAGGACAACAAAAGGGGGGGTGTACGCAACAACAACATCTGTGATGTGGGATGGATTATCTCGGCAAAGGAGAAGTGCTCAGTATCACAGATTTTTTCAGATTTGTGAACAATATTTGAGAGAAATGGTTATTTTGTGTACATAGAAAATGTTTTAGATCTTTGAGTTTATCTGATGAAAAATCGCAGTAAAAACAAAAGTGTTTATATTTTTGTTCAGTGTAGTAGGCCTACCTTACATGAACCTGTTGGAAACCTTAATGACCCCATTATGTGATTATTTATATCTTAAAACCTTTAACAACTATATTTAGATGTTCATAAATATCTACATTTATTTATACATACATGTGTAGCAGTTAGACAAACATTAATAGATGATCTCATTACCTATTTGATATGTACTTAAAAATATCTGGAAAATCACAGAATGGCCAGTTGTCAAGGGCCGGCTCGATTCACTGACGGCCGTCACCAACCTTAATTTTTTATGTTTTTAAATGGCATCATTGAAGTTGCACAGACAGAGGTCCGCCGTTTCCCAGTTGACAGTTCGCTAGCCAGATTAATGTTGTGGATGTTGTATCAAAAGTTCAGGTGTTTAATAGTCCATGGCCTATGGGATAAAACTGTCTCTGAGTCTGGTGGTTTTTGTCCGGATGCTGCGGTACCGCCTGCCAGACGGCGGCAGACAGAACAGTTTGTGGCTGGGGTGATGGAGGTCTTTTGTAATCCTGAGGGCGTTCTTTAAGGTTAACCTGGTATTTGTACTCCACTACATTTATTTTAGTTACTTTACAGATTTGGATTAATGATGTGATATATAAACAACCCTTAAATCAGACTTTAGTTACACCTGAGTAAAATTCAGTGAAGATGATTGTCATGTGCCAACAATCAGGCGAGATATTTGATAGTGGGTGCTTGAGAAGACAAAAAATGTATCTGCAGATCCCTATAAAGCATATTCATTACTCGTTATTCTCTACTTATAGTTAATTAAAAACTGTATATAATGGCTATTTTGCACATCCCTTTCAAGATTTCAAGATTTTCAAAGGTTTATTGACATATCATATACACAACTACGGTGTAGTTATGCAATGAATGAAAAACTTGCGTCACAGGTTTCTCAACAGTGCATTACAAGACATCTATCAATATGTGTGTATACCTTCACCATTAAACTGTCATTCTGATCATTTATTATTCTATCTACATACATAAGAGTATAATTTAGTGGGAATGCTGTTAACAGCATTCCAACGCACAAAATTATTTAATTGTATTCCGCCCGTTATTTTGCAGGTCTTCTCCTCCCGCATTGAACATCGCAGAAACTCCGTTCGGACATCAAAACGTTCAGCTCGGTCGGGAATCGAGTGCTATTACTTTTATCATTCATAACTTTCATAATTCCAGAGATACATCCCATAATTCATCACATTTTTAACCATTTAAGTCAATGGAGAAAATCTTCAGACTCGAACAATCTTCATGCGACTTCAATTGCTAACTGTTCCTTCATACTTTCACTCAGAAATCTCATTCCAACTTTAAAATGTTACACATCTTTCTGATATTATTCATGTAAAACTTCTGATTCTTACTTTTAGAGATATTAAAAATTGTTCAGACCTTGGTACAGAGGCCTTCTTCAGATGTTAACATTAACTAGAGTGTGTGATGTCACAGCTAGAGTGTAGGAAATCTTGAAATTTGCCTTCATATATTTTTTTAAACTGCCATAATTCCCAAACCCTACATTCCTGAGACATAATTGTTCATGACAAACGTAGGAAAACATCTCGTAGCTTGAAAAATTACAAATAATTAAGCAACATAATTAAACAAAATGCCTCTTGAGGGCATGAAGTGACAAAAACGTTCAACATGTCTCCATTAAAGCCCATTGTAATTTCAGGCTGATATTTCCTCACAGCAGCAGCCGCACACCTTCAGTTAATCTGCCAAAAAGGCCACATTATTGACCCCAAAGTACACAAGAAGCACACTTCAGATACTCAAGGTCCTTGAGATGCTTCACGCTTTGAAATGTCACTGATATCTGTTACGGTTCTTCAACAAAACGTTCACATGTAAGAGGTTTATCTCTCATTCAAAAAAATAGAAACCTTTGATCTCTGGACACCTCGTTAGCTCAAATATAAACACCTGTGTCATGGAACACGATAATGTCATAACTCCAGCTGAGATGGTCAGAGCAGCAGACTTCAGATAATGGTTAATAGTCCTGCCCTCAACAGCTCTACGTCAATTATGGGGTGTGATCATATGCCGTTTCCATGGAAACGCATCCCTCAGATGCATTTCCATGGAAGATCAAGAGGGAGATCAAGAGAAGAGAGAGAGGGTGATCAAGAGGAGAGAGAGAGGGCGATCAAGAGAAGAGAGCGAGGGCGATCAAGAGAAGAGAGAGAGGGTGATAGAAGAGTGAGAGGGTGATCAAGAGAAGAGAGAGGGCGATCAATAGAAGAGGGCGATCAAGAGATTAGAGAGAGGGCAATCAAGAGAAGAGAGAGAGGGCGATTGAAGATTGAGAGGGTGATCAAGAGAAGAGAGAGGGCGATCAAGAGAAGAGAGAGAATAATGTAACCTCCTATGAAAATGTTCAAAAAGTGCTCAAACTTCACATGTGTGCTAACAGTCCAGCCATGAAGACATCTACGGGACAGTTTTGAGATTTCTTCAAATGCCATTGCCATGGCAACACAATACTCACCATAAAACACGGTTTTCTCATAACTTCAGTGAAAATGCTCCAAACGGCCCAAAACTTCACAGGTTTGGTAACGATGCAGCCATCAATGCATCTAAGCGTATTTTGGGATGTCATCAAATGCCGTTGGCATGGCGACAGATCATTCGCCATCAAGTTAGTTCAAAAGTTTGCAGTTCAAATATTCTGCTACTATTCTAAGCCTTTTTACTTTCTTTTCTTCTCTCATCACACATTCAAGCCCCCATTGTTCATGTATCATTTCAATCTAAATTCTTCACTTTCTTCTTACACATTACATTTCAGCATAGCAATTCAGCGTCAGCTTTTCAGCATAGAGCATTCCCACTAGAAATTTCTTCAGGAATTGCATTCTCTAGTTAATGTGTATAATATCAGTTAAAATAAGTGCTTCAACATAGTTAACATTGCAGGAAAGTTGATTGTCAAGTCCCAAAACAAACCATGCAATATATTAAACGTTAAGTACTTTGTCAGGCTTAATATTTATCTGTAGATACCCCCAAAGCTTTTTGCTTACATGTATTTAAAAGAAGACCTTAACCTAAAGTATTATTTAATGTTTAAATAAAGACTAATTAGTTGGTCTGTTTTGGACATCCTCATATTAATATCTTTGTACATCCGGCACTAAACTGTTTTATTCTAGATATCATTTACAGTATATTCTTGATATTTTCTATTCTATACTTCTATCATTGACCTTCTACTTTCTTCCTATTTTGTATGTACTCTTAATATTCAAATGTTTTCATCAAATATAACTCATTCAACAAAACATGCAGCAGACCTTAGGCAAGGCAAGGCAAGTTTATTCATACAGCACCTTTCAACACAAGGCGATTCAAAGTGCTTTACAAAAATGAAAGACATTAAGAAAAAGGCATTTAAAAACAGTCATTAAAAACCAACACAATCTACCTGCATTGCAATTACTCTAAACGTGTAATAACGTGCTTTAACCACTAGATGGTATGGCTTAACAACTGTCACGTTTACAGTGTTAACACAATAAGTAATTATTATTATAGTTATTTATAGTTATTAAATAAAAGTTTATAATATTAAACAAAATATTACTATTAACTTTATTGTGAAATTAAAACAGAACGGTAAAAGAATAGTTACTGGTCTATTCTGAGCCCGATCTCTGTAGATAAATAAAGAACTAAGCCAGATGTGTAATGTTTAATGCAGCCGAACCATTTATTACAATCCATTTATGTGATGACTTTCAAAGAGTAAAGCAAGCACTAGCTGAATAAAGTATGATTTTACGAAACGTTTTTTTTCATATGGAATGCAGTCGGAGGTCAACCAATCACAGAGTTTGAGGATTAATCATGGGGTTTAATGTCGAGCAAAGCGCATGGTGTAGTCTCAAACGATAGCTGAGGAGTATGGGTAGTGTAGTGTCTTTGGCCATCCTAAACTCCGATTGTTTCTCAGAATCGAAGGGTAAAAACACAAAAGCATTGTACACAATTTAAACCAATCAATGTTGTGCAATTAACAAGGATAATCTGGTGTTTTTGAGTTGATGAGTAGTGCAGATATCACTGAAATATCAATCGTCAGTAAGGAGAATACTTACTTCCGGGTGTAAAATCCTCCGTTATCCAATGGGAATGGACGCTCACATCGCCTTTAACTGCCGCCGACATGGACGGATGTGGTGCTTCCCTGAGCGTCAAATACCGCCGCCGATGGGAATACATTGCAATCAGTTGAAAGGTATTTGGATCCGTTTATGAAGCTGAAGGAGACTTGGTGCGTCACAACTGCACGCCAAAGGACCCTGACCAAGCGTCACTATTGGACTATCAGGGAATGAGACTGTGTTGCAGTGTGGGCTTTTATTGTGAAAGGTAAGAAGTGAAAGAGCGTGGCTATACTGTGCTGCTGTTGAGCTCTTGATTGCAATAAAGAGTTGGATGTCTTAGCTCATATTACTGAGTCTCCATGTTATTATTGTATTACCTTCATCAGTATGGACCTGACTCAAGTGATTTCCTCTTCCTTAGCGCTGTAAATCGAACCTACATTTTCCAGGAGATCATACTCGGTGACACACAGAATTGCATAGCGAAAGCGAGGCTTATAGGGAAACTATGTATATGGTGTCATTATCCTGCAGCTCTTATTTGGTGCTGTCAACATTAACTTCGCAATGATAAGGTAAAGCGAAAAGCTATTTGTTGCCACTTTAAATGAAAGCTCTAGTTTTTCACACGGAGGACTTAACAACACACTTTAATGGAGATTTAAAATAGTTTTGTTTCATGAAAAGTAGCAGTATGAGTTCTTTATGTGCTTTTTTAGTTGGGCTTTTCAAAGATTCAAGAGATTGAAATATTTATTCATCCCATACATAATTGTACACAGTAAAGTGCAGTGAATTTGGATTGTAATAGATTATGTATCTTGGGGTAACATAAGCCATAATAACAAAGGAAACTGCAATAAAAGGGGAACATTGTAAAAGAAAAGACATGTGCATAGCACTACTAAGATGTGTGAATAGGAAAAATAAGGACATTTTGGAGTTTTATGTTCATATGTATTAGTTAAAAATGTATTCAACTCACCTGTAATGTCTTAATGAAACAGGGTGTAATGGAGTATGTTCCTGTAGTGCATGGTGCAGGTCACAGTTATTTGTTCTAGATTGAATACTTTATCTGTTTATCATTAACATAACTTTCTTTGTAGGTAATTAATTCCTGAATAAATAACTTTTACTTAAGATGACTGTACAAGGATCACGCTGTGTTGCCGGATCACAAAATGAAAGATAAATGATTGAAACGTTTCCCATCACCTCTGCTGATTGTGCCATTTATTTCTATAGCCAATCACCAATCAGACAGTGTAATGTGAGTCGTGTTGCTTCGACAGATCACTTTGTATCTTCTTTTCTTCAGATTTCACAGAGACTACAGAGTTGAGAGTCCCCTGGCAGCAGTGGCTTCCTCATTTCTGTACAGTTATAGCAGGAGTCGACTACAGTGCCTTTGTTCTTTCTCGCTTTGACAGCTCGCCTGATGAAGTTTACCTCAGAATCTGGGTAATAAATCAAGGCACCTTGGTTGTCCACTTGATAACGCCTCATACTCAGCAATTATCTGCTGAATCAGATTGGTCAATGCAAGTCGGGGGAGCTATACATCTGTAGCACCTTCTGATCCCTCAGATATATCTCAGGGAAATGAGAACGGAGAAGAACCTGCTGACTAGTCATTGTTTGTTTCCCCTAAAGAGAAAACAAAGAGAGGTTAAGGAGAGCAAGAAAAGGTCTGATGAGTAGAACTTATGCAATATTTTAGGGTAGATACAACACAATGCACTGTATCAGGGTTTCCGTTAGCCGGTAATTACCGGTTTTTAGCTGGTAAAATTTATAAAAAAACGGTAAATTCAAAACCTGACGGTCAAAATGTCTGGTAATAATTAGGGAGGCTCCGATCGATCGGCCGCCGGTCATTATCGGCCGATATTCACTCTTAATAGTTTGATCGGTGCTCTCTATAAAGGCCGATCAGGAGAGCTGGATCTGATCGATATGGACATAAACGCGAGTGAAGTGTAACCGGACGCGAGAGAGAGATCAGATCAGCTGCTGAGTCTGACCGAGACACGCAGCTCTGCATAATCACCTGAAGCCCCGCCCTCTGTTTAGCGGGCTGCAGGAGCTGACTGCTGTCAGGAGAGAGAGGGAGGGAGAGGGGAAAAGAGAGGATCCGTTTCTCCCGTGTTATTATTCAAAGTTGATGTAAACTTCTGAATAATGTACGTTATCTACTACAAGTAGTTTGTTTGAATGTAATAATTATGTTGTTTGTTGTTTGTGGAATCATTTATTGAAAAATTAATCTGAATTTTTTTCGATCTGTTAGGATTATAAACTGAAGCAATATCAAAATGAGCCCCGTGAACTGAGTTTTAAACATCAGCATATCTGCTCATAGTCCGGTAATTACCTGCTAACGGAAACTCTGCTACACAACTATTATTATTATTATTGAAATATGACCGGTAAGTTTCACATTTGTCCGGTAAAATAAAATCTGCCCGGACATTTGACCGTCGAGAAAAAATCCTAGCGGAAACCCTGCACTGTATATGTGCTGGATATGTTTTAAAACAATTGAATTACAATAAAATCAGCCACGGTAGAAATTAAGTTTCCATGCCTACGACTTTAAGAACATTTCTTAAAATACTGTCTTCAGTATTCATTTCAGACTAGTTCCATACCAACAGGCGCGCCAGATTCATTTTAGAAGTGGGGGGGGCAAAAAAGTGCGTGTGTATGGCCCAAACCATGCCCGCCTAACCCTACCCCTACACACTCCCCCTCCGTGACAGAGTGAACTCCGTGGAGTGACCGAGTGACACATGAGGCTCCCTCCTGTCAGATGGAGGGAGTAAATACAGCGGCAAGCTTTGGGACGGCCTCCCCTCTCTCCGGCAGAAACAGGAAATGCCGCAACTGTATGTACCAACGGTTTCAAATCAGCTTCTACTTGACAAAAAATGTAAATTAATAACTCAAATAAAACTCCAAACATCTTTATTTGTGTTAAAGCTCTTGTAGTTTTAAACCTGATGTTTATAAGCTTCTTAGTTTTTGCAACAGTCTGTAAATATACACAACTTTATAATAAAATGCACACATTTACCTTTTTCTAGACTAAACACAGGTATGATCCTAAGTTAAAAAAATATGAGGTTGTTAACATCGCAATTTATCACTATCGTTTTAGTGGTTTTGCAAATAATTAACCACTCTCTGTTTTTGTACCGCATTCTGCGTTGAAGTACCTTCTCTTTGCTCTAATAATCTACTAGCGGTCTCCTTTTTTCCCGATAGTTAGCTGTACAGCTTTACCCGCCTCAATGTCCCGACAACAAACCTCCATGCAGTCGGAACCAGCCTGTTTCGGTTCAACGACGGCGGTGGGGGTGGCGGTTTTGACAGTCTCTGCGGCCACAGAGCTGCTGCTTTTGGGTTTATCTGGCTTCGCTGTTTCTATGATTGTTGAAGGTCCAGGCTCCGGAGATGTGAATATCAGGGATGTGACCTTCCAGTTGTTAAATGTAAGTTTAGATTGACTGTATTTAGTTTTCTTCTGCGCTGGTTCTTCTGACTTGTTTGCAAGTGTATATATTCTTTCTATCTAGGTTAACGGCTAACACACACAGAACAACGTAACAAATAAAGTAAACAACGTAACAAATAAACAAATCTAAGCTTTTTTATTGGTTGTAATTTACAATGTCCTATTTGATTGGGTTAAAATGTACATATTGTGTTATGTTTGCCTGCTTTATTTTACCTAATGCAAAGTGACCTCCTCCATCGAAATCAGTCGCATTGACCCGAAGACACATTTTGAGTTATATACACTGTTGGAAAGAGGAGATTCCTAGCTTTCTAATGATATCAGCAGTGGCGGCTGGTGGAAAATATTTTTGGTGGAGCTATTGATAGAGTGAGTGAAACATTTTTTTTTGGGAGAAATTACCCCTTAAATTAGGACTTCTGGTGATGTAATGGCGCGTTTCCAGTGCAGCGCGGAGCTCGCTTTAATGCTGCATTCAGACCAGACGCGATGCGAATATTCGCTTCGCTCTAAACGCTCCTATCGCATCGCTCTAGTCGCTCGAGTTTCACCGCAGCTGTCAGCTGTGTTTACTCGCATCATTCAAACAAGACGCGCTGGCTCGGGAGCTACAGCTTCAACAACATGAACATATTTTACCGTGATTAAATTGTAATACACGTTTCTAAATTATGCTGACGTAACAACATACTGATACCGGTTAGTAAAAATCATGAATTAATGCTTTGACAAGTCTGCAGACAGACGGCAGGCGAAAAACCTTTTAGAATGCTTGTTCCCTGAATGGAGCTTGGCTGAGCTAACGCTATATATGCTCCGACCGTCCACACTCACAACAACGGCCTACAGACATAAATAAACCAGCGACTGTATTCTCCATGACACAGACAGTCTGTGGTGTGTACTTGTTTAACTTTTGTCTAGTTTCTGAACAGATCGTATCTGTCCCCGGCTGTTTGAAGAGCAAGCATGTGAAACAAAAGATAGCATTTACCTGTTTGCATCCAGCTAGCCATGTGAGAAGCCTTGTTGATACGTTTTGTCTTTTTCACGAGCTTGTGTGATATATACAAATCGGGTTGGTCCGGTCCAAGGTCTTTAAGTATCAATTTATCTCCCAAACTTCTCCTTTCAAAAGGATTGGAGAGTAGCTCTTGGGCGGACCGAGGTTCCGGCGACTCCACCTGCACACCATTCTCATCCAAATACTGCGTCACCTTGGTCACTCACGAGTCTAAAAAACAACTCAGGTCAACGCACGTAAGCAACATGGGCGCCAACGTGAGCACCCACGTGACCAACATATTTGACGGTGCTGATTGGCTGAAATTATGTTTCGGCGGCACAGTTTACTATTGAGACTTTTGCAACCTGCTGGTTGCTGCTGTTTCGCTCGGGGGCTCTGCCCGGTAATGATAAACTAATGCCATGGGCAAGGCCAGGCAGGAAACAGGTGACTTATCAGTAACTTTAGACATCGTAACACAATTTTAAACGAGATTGTATTGTAGATTATACATTTTTGTGATACTAATTGTATGATATTTACCTTGTTCATTAAAAATTAAAATATAAACTATATTTTATTTTTAAATATATTTTTTTTAAATATATATTTTTTTATTTAATATTTATTTTTATTTTTTATTTTGTATCTGGCAAGAGGTGGGGCGGCGCCCCTAGCGCCCCTATGGGCCGGCCGCCACTGGATATCAGGATTGTTTTTGTACTCCAAATATTAAGCAAAATATGTCACATTATATAATGACTGTCACAGAGTCATCATTTTGAGAAAAAGGCCTTTAAAGTGTCCTCTTCTCTGGATCGATCTAATTGATTATTAGCGGAGCAAATTATCAAAATAGTACGGAGGGAAGATATTTTCGTTTGGATTACTGGTCTGGGGGAAGCCCGCGAGTGTGTGTGCGTTTGTGTATTTTTGCGTTTGTGTGTATTGTGTTTGTTTCCCGAGGAAAACACTCGCGAGAAACACCGGCTGTTGTTATGCCTGCAGTGACGTCAAGTTACTTCGTTCTCCGCTTGTAATTATGCCGTCACAAGCTTCAAAGTTGTATTTATCATCTGAATTTGCTGAAACAAGTTGAATATTGTGAAAGCCAACACTTTGTTTATTTGAAATCAGATAAAAACAAACTGTAACGGACCCTGACGTGTTATCTATTATTACTATATGCCTTACATTCATAATTTCAGCGGGAGGGAGGGTAAGCGGCGCTGTGGAAGAGCAGAGTGGCGAGTGAGAGGTGTCATCTTCCCTTTACTTACAAGCTTAAAAAATGCCTGTAGCTAATGAGTTTCAATATAACAATAACAAATAACAAAATATACACAGCTAGATCAGATCGTGTTTTAGATGCGACTTTAGAGTAGAGGGGAATTATTGAAACGGGATTTGTACAGTGTTCCGCGGCATCCGCCACTGCGAAAATGTAGGGCAGGGCAGGGCTGAAAAGTGGGGGGGCCAATGGCCCTCCTGGCCCCCCCGCCCTTGCACTTTGAATTACCTTGCGTTGAAAAGTGCTATATAAATAAACTTGCCTTGCCTTGCATGCCTTGCCTTGCCTTGCCTTGCCTTGCACACCAATGGTACCAAAGTGTTGAATTTACAATATGTAATCTTATGCCAGAAAGGGTCTTTAAATCAAAAATATAGCAACAAAAAAACGGAGATTGGTGGCATCCCAAAGTATCTTTGCGGTTAGCCTCTCACGGTTAGGAATCCTCAAGAGTTCATTATTCAGGAGATGTTTACCATGAGCAGAATAACATTCAAAGTTCTCTTCTCCTTCCAAACAAACAGACCTGCTCAGTGAAACCAGGAAAGAAACTGAATAAAGCAGTTTCACATCCGATTCAGACCTTCAATTTCTTTAATACGTTATCTGGTTGAAAACCAAAAACTTAATTATGTATTGTTCAAATATGGCTTAAAACTTAAAGAAAATATAAATCAATAAAATGTTCTTGCAGTAATAATGCTAATTCTAAACAGACTATGATGTCATTAGAAGAGACCAAATGAAAAGTGCCAAAACCTTGATCAAATTACCGATTCAAAATTGTTAGAAACATTTGTGATAATATAAGCAATGAACTTAACAAAATATACAACATAGGTACTTTTATTGCAATATTGTAATATATTAAACCTCTTACTTGGATATATGCTTTACAAGTTGCCGTTGAAGTAACGCAATAGACCAAAACTAAGACTACAAATGTGAGAAAGAGAGCTAACTTAGTTCTTTTTCATATTGAAGGTAAGCTCAGGTACCTTCAATTCATTTGAATTGCAAGGCATGGTTAGATAAACCGCCGAGCACCTTTCAGTATCAGTCCAGCGCGTCAGCTGAAGTGGTCACACTCCCAGGTTTATGTCACGGTTTTAGTGTTGTCTGTCTGGTTATGGGTTTTGTAAGTCTGTTCATTCGGTGTTTTGTCGTCCTCCTTGTGTTTTGTCTGGTCCTCCTCCCTGTCGTTAGTTTCCCTGGTGTGTCTGATTGTCGCATTGTGTTCACCTGTTGCCCTTGTGATTCTCCCTCCCCTGCCCAGCTGTGTCTTGTCCTGTGATTACCCTTCTGTGTATTTAGTCTTCCCCTGTGTTCCATGTCGGTTCATTGTTTCCCCTCCATGTTATTCCACGGTCTGTGGTCCTTGTGCTGCTCGTTTGTTTTGGATATTTTGGATACTGCCTTTTTTTGCCACAGCTTTTATTATTTAATAAAGCTCGCTTTTCGTTAAATTCTGCATTTGAGTCCTACCTGCTTCACCCAATCGTAACAAAACCCCACAGAAGGAGAAGAATATAGCAGACACCACTAATCTTGTCGGTAGATGAGCGGTGAGCACATATTTTCTGCCTTTTTCTAAATTGCTCTAATCATCCCGACAACACTTTTTGCTTGTTAATTGTTTGATGTGTCATCCCGTCGAAGTCCTATCCGCTGATCCAATTTCGCCGAAATGTTGTGAAATGATGTGTCTCACCATGGCAACCAATAATCACACTGATTGTTGCGAGGGATGCAGTGCACATCCATCTGAAATCACTGTGCAGCCCTTGTCAGATTGACCCAGACACTGCTGCATTTTTCATGAAAAACGATGTGTTCACTGTTGGCTTTTGTTTTGCAGCAGAAGTCATGGATTTACACCGTATAATCCACTGCGGTCCACGCACACCGCAGAGCATTAAAGAGAAAGCCCCAAGTTAAAGGATTGAATGTTCCCACATAAATCATACAGTGTTATGAGTGGAAACAGCCCGGGCAAAGTTGAGCAACTGTGGTGAACTGAGAAAAATAAATCATTTATCACCTCTAACCGGACCACTGAACCATGCAGCAGTGGAATAGAGGAGGTGGACCCACGAGTGCTTTGTCACCAAGTACAGAAACAACTCCAGTCCACCCCGCGCTGAGCAGACGAGGATAATTGGTGCAAACTCAATACTGCAGTTCTGTTGGTCGAGGAATTGCCCATTTATTTTGAATAGCAGAAAAGGCTCGGCCCTTTGATTTTGAAGCAGCAATGAGGATTATGCTGGAAAATCAATCCCAGAAATACATGGTACAGGATGCATTGAGGGGGTTGCAGTCATTTAATCTCAAGAAAGGGACAGTATTGTGTGAGGAATGGGGGTAACACAAGAGAAAAGTTCAAACTCAGCATACTTTCTCCACACAGCCCATCACTTCTCAATTTTGAAGGTTTTGTATACTAACTGTAAAAATATTCAGCAAAACAAATCCTCAAAACCAAACAACAATCAAGAACCCATTTTTTGTAAATGTGTACTGTGATGTAACAATAATCCTTCTCATTTCTGTTTTGTTCATTTGAAGTTGATGACTCAGCATTTAAATGGCGGCTATTTGAAAGATAGTGCAGGTTTTTTGTTGTTTTAAGTTGTATTTTCTTGGTTTATAGAACTTTGTAAGTCACTTAAGGGTAAAAGTGTCAGCTAAATGGAATGTAGATGTAAAATGTGATGTGACACTGCTATGGGAAGGGTAAGAAACGAGAGAAGTCATGGTTGGGGATCAAATTTCGCTAAGATATAAAGAAGCTTAACAACCCTAGTTAATTAATAAGTAATAAGCATGTTCTAAGGTAGGGGAACACCATGTAGGCGCAGTCGTCCAAATGTGCATGCATTCACAAAACAAACACTTGCATCCCACAAGAGACACAACTAACAGTCATGAGTTCGGTATGTGAATCTGTTTAGAAGTTATTTATGTTTTAGGCAACTCTCAATGCTACGACCTGTTGTTGCCAAATAGCGTAAACACAAGCACACACCTTTACACCCAAGCACTTGATCTCTATGCAAATTGCCAGCACCCTAGGGCAGAAACTGTGGCCAAACTGTGGGGAACATTTGGAGAGAGGCTGGTTGCAGCTAAAAAAAAGTTTGAAGTTTACACATTGAAGTTTAAACTCTGCAACTAGACATATATTTTAGTGGCATGTTGGTATTATGACTTTATAGTGAAACGTTAAATCAAGTGAAACTGTGGTACTATATATACAGGAGTGAGATACATTTTCCCTCAAACTCAATCTGTAACTTCTCCATGTTCCTGTCTGGAGTCTATTAAAGTGGTTTACAGCTGAGTCAAAGCAGCAGTGCCTCCTTCTTGTCAGCAACACTCACAACAGACAGGACATCCTGCAGGAACTTTCACTTTCCTGCTCACACAGATTCTCTCTGATGCAGTCGCGGGCCCCTCGTCAAATATTTTGTTTTCCGCCTGGACTGCTTGTTGCTGTCAGCATTGATGTTCTCTTTGGCTAGTCCTCCTCATTATGCATGACCCTCCTCCCTGTTTGTCTCCACCTGCCCTTGCATCCTGCCCTCCGCTGTCTGTCACACGGCATAATCATATTCACAGAGTGGAAATCACATTACATATGCCACTGTGGAAGGGTTCAGGGCAGCTGCTGGACAAGCCTAATGAATGCCTAACCATCAGAATGACAGTAATAATGGCATGAAAGGAGTGTCCCAAAATATCCCCATCTCTTTCCACCCGTCCTCCTTCTACTGCTGCTCCTCTGGGCGACAAGTACACACTCATCTGTCACACTGTTACCTCTGTTCCACATCCACAGTCAGGCAGAATCACAGCACTATCACTAGAGGAATGTTTCCAGTGCCGTCCATCTCTGTTTTGATTCTTATACTGCTGCAGTTTTATTATACCTGTACGACAAGTACAATTTAAGTAAGATTTTAGTGTGTAACGGATTTGAACCAGAATGGTGTTCAAACCAAACACACTTTTGTACAAAGTCAATGTGAAGATGCAAAATGTGTACTCAATCAATCCAAAACGTTTGCTTTCCTTTTGTGACATTTAAAGAGGAAATGTTATGCTCATGTTTAGGTTCATATTTGTTCATATACTGTGAAATGTTTTCATGCTTTAATGTTCAAAAAGGTATTTATTTTTCTCATACTGCCTGTGCTGCAGCACCTCTTTTCACCCTCTGTCTGAAACCAGAGCCCAATCTGCTCTGATTGGTTAGCTGGCCAGCTCTGTTGTGATTGGTCAACGCTTAGTGTTACATAGGCTGCTTCTCAGGTCGATTAAATGAAATCCTTGCTTCCCTCACTTGCGTCGTTTCCCTGCGTTTAGTCCCTCCCACCAGGGAAGCATGGAGGGACGCAAGGAAACCACGAGAAGCAGGGAAATGAGTTTTAAGAGCAATGGGACGTCCTTTCCTCCGGAGCGTCACGTGAAGCGACGTCCGTTTGTGATGACGCTGCACAGCGGTTCGTCTGGCAGCAGCCAGCTCTGTACCCGTTATTTCCACAAACACCCCCGCCTCGGTTAGTACACATTTACTGACACAAACATTAGTATCATCTGTTGTAGATCCAAATACATGAAATAAAATAAGAAGTCATTCTCAAAAAAGATAAACGCCATTCTTAAAATGTATTTAAACAAACAATAGTTTGATTAATATTGATTAGAGTGCACAATAGGAATACAATTCCCGTCCCGTGAGGTTCATGTATTTTCTTCACTCCGCTGGGGTATTGCTCTCATGTCAAGAAGCATCAGATCAGTGCATGCACTGCCTCGTCCAATCAGTGAGCGATACACAGTAAGGGGGCAGGGTGAGTATCTGAGGATTTCATCGGAGGATGGTCTGGTGGTTCCTCGGTTATCGCTCCTCCATGATCGCTCCTCGATCCTCGGTCCTCCGGCAGAAATAAGAGCCATGGGACAGTACTCAAGATGGCGCAGGCAGATCAACTTCCGGTGAGACCGAGGAGCGAGGAAATTAAAATAGTCGACCTGAGAAGCAGCCATCGTGAGTGTGCTGTCTAAGACGCTGTCTTATTCCAGCCAGCAGGTGGTGCTGTTACTTTTTGTTTCTTCTTCTTTTGTTAGTACCAGCCAATGAGAAAGATTTACATTAAAAACACAGGAAGTGATACCCACATGTGAGTCGTGGTTGAAAGGGACAGAGAGGAGAAATATCATTGTTTGAATCTGCATCCATCCTTCTTTGCTATGTTGTTGAAAGCATTGCTTGTAAGTATTTGTGGCTTTTGTACGTATTCTTAAGAGGATATCAACGATTATTTTGAGGTTTCAATGTTTAAGTCGATTGCTATTCATTGATGTTTGATGTATGGTTAGCACATGTGTTGTAGTGTGTATTACACAGCACTTTTGCATGTAAACATTTGATATGCATATTTTGTGATGTTTGTGAGTGACGTAATTAACCGTTGTATTATATATTTCTGCATCACAGCTAAGTGTCTAATTTCAATGTATATTGTGTTTCTTTCAGTTTTACTCTGTTGACTTGTGGATGTAAACATCTTATTAAAGAAGATAAACGCTTGCCACTTGTCGAGGAGTTATATGTCTGCATATCTGTACTCATAACGACAGTGAGGGCAGAACAGTGATATTATATGGAAGTATACAATGGAGTTTGACAAACTCCCTCTGGTGTGAACTTTGCAGAAAAACCTATATAACAGACAACAGGACAGGGAGACTACAAAACATAATAAGGATTTTTTAAGGTAAAATAGTGTTAACTTCAAAACCAATAAATGACATGTTTGAGGTTAGGAAAATGTTGCTGTCATGGTTAAAAGAGACCAAAATCGACTGTTGGTACAAGAGTGACCGAGGTGAAATCCATCAAAGTCGCACACTTGGGTGTCCCGGCCATCAACCCCTACCTCCTCCCTGGAGATGTTTGGCAATGGTGTGACATCAAGTGACCTGCTTAGAGAGGACAGCTGATAAAATCACAAAGGCAAGAGGTTACATAGTATGTAAGACAATAATGCCTTTATAGTTGTTGTTGTTGTTGTTGTTGAGTCCTTTTTACGGACATTTCCAAACAGTCCACTGCAAGACCTGAAAATGAAAAAAGGTTTAAGGTTTAACAACATTTAATTTGTTTTTAAAAATATATATAAATCTATAAAAAAATAATTCGAGTCAAAGTTAATATATATTGGAAACCAAAGTGCCATTACAGTGCAGATCAATTAAGTGGAAAGGTCTTGGCTATGTTCTGAGCTGATGAGCAGAGGGAGGGCTGGAGTGTGATAGGGTCAATGTTATAACTGAAGCAAAGCTCACATCACCCAGACGATCCGAAGCGGAGTGAATATTCATTAAATCCACAATAAGAAAGAATTTAATCTGCCAATTTAATTATGAGGCCGGCGCACAGGAAAGCTTTGGTCTAGATTCTGTTTCCCCTGGAGATTCGCCCTCTATCCCTGACTCCCACAATGAGAAACAGACACAGGGAGAGAGAGAGAGAGACAGGGAGAGAGCAGCGATTTGACCAGCAATGAAAGGAGACCTGGCCTCGCTGCACATACCAGAGGAAAGAATAATGAGTGAAGGATAAGAGGAGAAGGAATGCAACTTCACAACAATGTGGCCATTACTCCTCTGCAAGGCCTATTATAGTGAGAAAACAAGCAATATCCCCACATCACAATTTAGGAGACCAGAGAATCCGGGAGTTATTGAGGATGGGAAATTATATTTCTTTGCAGGATGCAGTGTCAGTAATAGCTTTCGAATAGACTTTTTAGAATATGGTCCTCCCGGCTCCCATCGTCTTCTGGCTCTGTATTGTGGAGTGAGTGGTCTTACGATAAGAGGTGAGGCTGGCTCTGATGCAGGCCAAAGGGAACTGAAGAGAGCTCTGTCTGTAGCTAAGAAATTATGCAGCAGCAGCAGTATGTCTTGTTAACTCCAAAGGCAACATAAGAACTAGAAGAAGCAAGATTATACTTGTTTGGAAATGTAACTACTTAGGGGAAGTTCTTTAAATTAGTCTTTATAAGGCGGCAAAGTCTACATCCTTCAAAGGACCTGCTTTTTTATATCAGGCAGTGCTGACAAAAAGTCAGATTGTATAGAAGTCTATGAGAAAATGACCCTACTTCTCACTTGGGTTTTATAACCCAATAAACATGTTCTTAATGAGTTTATGGTCTCAACTGCTAGTACCAAGTCTTTCTCAATAAATAATGATGGTCCCATTTCAAGTAAAATAGATTATGCTTACGAGTGGGGCTCACATTTAATTGACCCTACCGTGGCATCAGCTACGTGCAGTCAGGGTAGGCAGGGGAGGCAAAGCCTCACCTGTCATACTCCAATGTCACGATAAAAATCAACCCACTCTCTTCAGTCTGCAAATGACACGACTTTACACATTGGAAATGCGTGCAAAAGATATGCAGAAGTCCGATTTTGCGTGCATATGATACGCTAACCATTCCCATTGAGTTCTGAGGCCGAGTTTTGCATGCATATGATAGGCCACGTTTCATGCCTGCACCACTTATTTTTGTCCAGTCGGTTCTTGGTAGACCGGAAGCTGTGTGGTTCATAAAAACATGTTCTTACTCAATACCAAGCCACGATTATTGTTTTTATTTTAAATCATATTTTTTTTTATTTGCCGTCTGTGAGGAAAATAAATGGGGCTCAGAGCCTCAGAATACTGAAATCTGTCCATCCATCCATCTTCTCCCGCTTATCCGTGGTCGGGTCGCGGGGGTAGCAGTTCCAGCAGGGAGCCCCAAACTTTCTTTTCCCTGGCCACATCAACCAGCTCTGACTGGGGGATCCCAAGGCGCTCCCAGGCCAGCGAAGAGATATAATCCCTCCACCTGGTCCTAGGGCTGAAGTCGAATAGTCCATTTAGCTTAGGAACCTTCCTAAAGGAGTGAAATGACCCGGAAGTCCCTCAGTGGCAGCCATGATAAGTGCCGTTCGAATTCTCTAGAATGATGAGAATGATAGGAAAGGAGGTTTCAAACTTCCTTTATCACCTCCTTTAGCTTAGGAACCACTGGAACTCCCTAACCGACAGGAGAAGGTAAAATGCTGCCCCACAATGCCTTGCAACAGTCGGCCGTTCACGGAAACAACCGATTATGACCGAGAAATGATATCATGAAAGTTACGGTGCTTATTAAGCATTTTAAAACATAGGTGGTAAGTTGCCAAAGTGCTTTGTTTTGAACGTTCATCAGTATTATAATCAAAAAGAGAAATATGAACGTTAGTTTTTACTGAAATTATCAAATAAAGTCAACAATTCACAGTCTTTACTGAGCTGTGTGGGGTTTGTTCAACTTTTAAAAGATGTTTGAATGGTGATATACACATGCCCCTTTCACACCAGCGCCTTTTCAGCTCCGGCTCGGAGCTAGAGCCTGAAAAGCGCTGGGTTTTCCAGTTCACACCGGAGCTGCGCCGGCTCTTAGCTCCGGAATCCGCTTCATTTCCAGCTCCAAAAAATTGTCGGTCCAGAGGCAAGAGCTTTGGAGCTAAGAGGTGACGTCGCTTACGTCTCTCTTTCGTCGAGGCGTGCAGGAAACTAAACCCACCTCCCATGGGTCGACTGTTATGCCTGCCTACAAGCAGTAGTGCCTATAAACACACTTTATAAAGTCAGGCAACACTAACCAGGCTTCGTGTGATTCTGTTTATTTGTGCCTTACTTTGACCATCCGTTCGCTGTTATCGATCATTGTGGAGAGAGGCAGACGTGTTGTTTTGTATTATTGCAGCTATCGGATGCAAGTAGTCAGTTTAGCTTCGGTTGCTATGCTAACATCACCCGTTTTATACCAGAGAAACTTTCATAACAGCGTTGTGATACCAAACAGTGTCAATTCAGACTGACACACATTCACTTAGGCTAAGGGGAACTGGGGATATGCATCAGCTGCTTGTGTGAGTCGGACAGTGAATACTTTAGAGTGGCCGCTGCAGTGTGAGCTAACCGGGAGCTAACGGGAGAATACACTCCTGTGGAAGAGCAGCACTGCAGCGGTCGGTAAATGCTGCAGAAACACATTAATAAACAATGAACCACGGCACTCTGGAGCAAAGTATAAGGTTGGAGAAGTCGTTATTCAATTTATTCTGACTTTGTGTGATTAAAAGCAACACGATCATCGACCCGACGCAGTTATTGTTGTGAGCTGCCGTTGGGGGGCAAATCAGCGATGTAAACGGTGACGTCATGACGCAGCAAGGGCAGCTCTGGGGCGCCAGTGGGCGGTGTGCACAGAGCGGGAGCTGAAAAGGGAAACTGGAGCTGGAGCTGAACCAGAAAAGCTCCCGCTCGGAGCTAGAAACTGAAAAGCGCTGGTGTGAAAGCCGCAACAGTGATAGATGTTAAGGACTAACGTTTATAATAAATACATTTGTATTGATTTTAAGATCTTTAGTTCATACAATCATACGTATTGGGATCATTTGTATTAATGTGGATCGGAGGGAGAGGGTGACGAGCATAAGTTTCACTTTCCTTTTTTATTTCAATTCCAACTTTGGTCATGAAGAATATGTTTCTCTGTTCCTCCCAATCACGCCCCTCCAAGTGTCTCCATCATCGTTGAAGTCTCCCAGCAAGATTAAAGAGTCCCCTTCAGGAGCCCCATACAGGACTCTTTCCAGGGTCTCCAAGAAGGCTGTAAACTCCGAACTGCTGTTTGGTGCATAAGCACACACAACAGTCAGAGTTTTCCCCCCCATAACCCGCAGGCGTAGGGAGGCGACCCTCTCGTCCACTGGGGTAAACTCCAACAACGAAGCACCCAACCGGGGACTTGTGAGTATCCCCACACCCGCCCGGCGCCTCACACCTTGAGCAACTCCGGAGAAGAATAGAATCCAACCCCTATCCAGAAGTAAGGTTCCAGAGCCGACGCTGTGCGTAGAGGTGAGCCCAACTAGATCCAACTGGTAACGCTCCACCTCCCTGAAGTCTGTATTTTTTTAAATATTTTTTTTCTTCTAATTTGTTATTCTTTTCTAAATAACACACTGTTATTTACTCAACAATAACACACAATTATCCTTGTTATTATGTATTCGTTTAATTCTATAATCTTGGGCTTTTTACATAGACTGTATATATAAATGGACGTAGGGTCTGTGACGTCACCCATAGGATTCTGCAGAGTTGCCGAGAAGCCCTCAGTAGGCGGAGTCGGACACTAACGGCTCGATAGTGACGTCAGATTCTAACTCCCGCCTGCTCCAGCCTGATCCAAATAAGGGCAAAGAGGCGGAGCCGAGGCGGGGCCTGCTGCTGAAACACACGGCGGGGCTCCAAGCTCCCGATCTAGCTGAAGCTACCAAGCTAGGCTAACATGCTCATATTATATTCCACTATAAATGTTATATTCATAATCAAACGAGACAATCTGCAAGATAATTTGCAATTTTTTTGTTATTCTTAATGCTTGTCATTGACACGTTAATAAAATAAAAATGATTGATGTTGAAACACGATGTTCAACTTAATAAGCCTTGTTCAACATAATTTATTTAACTAATACTACAGCTGGCTGCAGGTGAACCAAGTCCGCCTTTCGCTGCATTCTTTGAATTGGGTCCCCTTTTAACATTTGCTCCCGTTTAGCATTATGGCATAGCATAGCCATAGACTATAAAAGTCTTACCCAAGGCTGAATCATAAACTAAACTGTATATATATATATATACACATGTAAAAAGTGTTACGTCCTTAGCTGACTAATAAGCTATATAACAAGCTAAGCTAACAAGCACACAAACACCTGCTAACGGGGTTGCCAACTCTCACGCATCTGGCGTGTGACACACGCTTTCACTCTCAATCTCACACTCTCACGCTGCCCAAACTATTCTCACGCCAAAAACAAGAATACCGAAGACTAGAAACGGTTTTGAAAACTTTTGTCAGGTAGTGATCGTCTTCTCAATAGGACATCTTTGATAATGTCTTCTGGCCAATCAGAATCAAGATAACGGCGTGGTGTTGTTGCAGGAAGTCCCCACGGAGAATACGTTTGCTGTAGTACATCTCTATACGTCGATACAACATTACGTGTTGATAGAAATCAACACGTAATGAAATAAGACCTCACGGTTTGATGATTGATAGGTGTGTGGGCTGTCTTTCATTTTGACACACAGAACAATGGGGGCTATCCACAATGTAAAGTAATTCACACAGCCTCTTCCCTCTTCTCTCTGTGAGGAGCAGCAGGTTCAGCTTTCAGAACAAAGTAACAAAAAACTAAAATGGCATTCATTTTTTTAAATATGTCGTGTAGTAATATATTTATTTATTTTTCTTCTCAAGAGAGTACCAGAATGTGTATTTTATGTTAGTATTTCAAAAAATCATGTGGGGGAGAATCCCCCCAGACCCCCCTGCAGGGGTTGGGTTTTCAGCATGTCAACTCTTTCACCTGTGGGGAAATTGCAGGATTGGCTCCAGTCCAGGTCGCCCTTTTTATTTACTACAAGACAAATGTGCCTTTTTATTTCATACAGTTCAATTTGGATTGAGACAGGGAAATAACAAAAATACTCTCTCGCAAATGCCGACCCGTATTGCGCAAGCGCAGATCGAAGATCCAGTAGAAATGATAAAAAGTAAAAGTCTGCTGATTATTGTTCTACTAGGCCAAAATAGAGTGTGTTAATTAATATGTTTGGCAGTTTGGAGTAAGTCTGTAGATTTGTTTGTGTGTGTGTGTGTTTCATGTATAGGCCTCTCATGATAATTAATTTTGTTTGATACATTTATCCCGGATATTATTGCGATAAACGATAATATTGTCGGCACCGTTGTATGTCCATTTTAGACCCCTGACATAATGATAATATATAATAATAATTAAAGTACATCATTTCAAACTGCTAGTCACATCCTCATGTAAATGGAAATGTATCGAGTACATTTTTATTTATATAAGTCAATTAATTGCTTATTAGGCACACAATAAAATAGTGGAAACAAACATGTGTTTGACTTTCATTAGTGAATGAAACTTTGTGCCCTTTATAGTCTGTGTCCAATATTGTGTATTTGTATATATTGTATATATATCCTATATATATGCTAAGGTCCAGCTGCTGACACGATAGCAGTCATTTCGTGCACATATGTGTAATTAAACCCATGATATCAAAATCTCACTCCAGCCAGGTACCCAAAGTTGGCAACCCTGGGTTAACATGTATAATATTATCATTTTACTCACCGAAAAAAGCTGAGAGTAGACTCCTTTGAAGTTCTGTTAGTACCATAGACTGTATATATAAATGGACGTAGGGTCCATGACGTCACCCATAGGATTCTGCAGAGTTGCCGAGAAGTCCTTAGTTGGCGGAGTCGGCCACTAACGGCTCGACAGTGACGTCAGAGTTCAACTCCCGCCTGATCCAAATAAGGGCAAAGAGAAGGAGCCGAGGCGGGACCTGCTGCCACCGAGCTGGAAGTTCCAGAGCTAGCTGAAGCTACCAAGCTAAGCTAACATGCTCCCCATCTGCACACTGCCGTTGCATTTTACGTTTCTAAGGTAAGCGGACATGAAACTATTCAGCAAAACTATAAATAATAATCTAAGTTATTGAGTTTTTAGCATAATACTTCAGAATCTTAAAATCTCTTAACGTTTGTATGCAATTGTGCTAAATTCAACACTGGAATCAAGCAAATATTAATATGTTTGCATGACATTAGTTATTTATATTTTGATATCACTTAATTATATGTTTAATACATTTAAGTCAAGCTAAGGTACATGTGATGGGAGCTAGTTAGTGCTCTTACCTGTGAGGCCTCCTCCAAACAGCATAATAACCAGACTGTATCATTAAAACTTAGTACCAGTTCTAGATCCTTGACTTTAGACAAACAATTCAAAAGACAAACTGTATTTAAAGACCAATCTTTATTTTAATGTGCCTCTTAACCTGAGATATTAGTTATACAGTAATAGTATTGACAATCGAAAAAAACTGAGCAACTCAACTGTCAACTTTATATTTCTTATTGTCTAAAGCATTTATTATTTTCATTTTTCCCCTCTCATATTGAGTGTGGACGGATTGAGACAGCGTGGTGTCCAGAGAGCTGCTGAGACTTCAGGGAGAAACCTCCGTGTGATGGACGTCCTGTCTGTTGGTTTGGAGAGGACTGAGGGTCTTTCCTCAGCGAGGAGGACCAGGCCTGATGGAGGAGCCCATGCAGGGCAAAGCTGATACCAACTGCACAGGCCTAGTCTGTCATTGTATTTGACTAAATGTGTTTACTTATACATTTAATAGGTTTACACCTTCTGTCCATATGTGCTTTTTATTTAAAACATGTTTGATTAAGTTTTGGTTCACATTTCAATAAATTGTATTTGTATTTCCACTCCTTTCGTCCATTATTCTTACTGAAAATGTTAGATTACACATTCACATCTGACTGAAGATTGGCCCCATTTATTTGTGACGTTGCAAACTCTGCGGTACAAGGCACAAGTGATGTGAAGCTCATAAAGTGAGGCAAATAGAACTAATCATCTGATGGAGTGTAGATGTGGAAATAGGTGCATTCGATCAGCTGACTGTGTTTTCACAATAAAAGTAGTTTCTTAGTGAATGTCCTGTACTGGTCTTACAATCTCATAACATCAGCTTTTAATGTCTTGGATGTTCTTCTGGACCCTCAGAGAAGGAGAAAATGTTGAATCGTGTCTTTCAGGCATGTCCTTTCCGAACAAAGATGACAGCAAACGTAAAACATATTATTGCAGAATAAGTGTGTTATTTATGAAAGCGGTGTGTTTGTGTGTTTAGGGGCTATAGATATAATTATTGTGTAATTGTAATGTTTTTTGTTTTATTTCAACAGAGCTACAAAGACAATCAGATTATGAATGAACAGTATGAAGTTCATCAACATTGAAATCTATGTTATTATCAAAATAATATTGAACTATTATCAAAACATAGTGCAACTGTAGAAGCTTGCTCTGTTGTCTCACTGAAAGAATCACTTTTACCACGTTTTTTCAGACAATATTGAGAGATAAATAGTAGCAGTTCTCACTATGTCTTAAATATCTTTGCCTTCAATATATTAAATTAGAAAGCTGACAAAGTCATATTGCTAAATATCTAAATGTAACTGTTTGCATGGAAAAAACCCTCAACTTAACTGATGTGTAGGTGATCTAGTATTTAGTATTATTTAATGGAATGTATATCAGTGTATTCAAGTCAATACTTCATTCATTTAAACCAATATCTTTCTTGATTCTTTGTACAGTATGAAAAATAGAGTCTTTGTACAGTATGACAAATAGAGCATTTGTACCTGTGCTGAAGTTCACTGCTGTGAGGAGTCCAGTTCTGTCTCTCACTCTCTGGTCCAGCCTGTCTGCATCACCTGGACACCTTAAACAAACAGATATATATATGTAAAGTACCATGTGTACAAACAATATAACTGATTATCTTCTGTTGAATTACATGTTACTTATTGTTGAACATGTTGGATTGTGTATTGTCCGAGTCAGGGTCCTTTTTATTTTACTGTAACTTTGGAAGTTGTGTTACCAATGCTTACTGTTTATTTGATACCCATTTGGTAATGCAATTAATAAAAACAACAAGGTTTGGGTTCGTTCCTCAGATGACTGTGACGTTAACGTGTAAGCTCAATAATGAACTCCAGCTCAACCAACCATATTGTAATATCTAACTAATCATTTTGAAATATGACATTATTATTTGTAATATACACACATCTTATTGTGAGATTGATTTCACATACACTACTTCAACATTAGCTTGTCTACATACTTGAGCATAGCCAATTTAAGTTAACCTTAGCGATGCATAGTTCCTCCTACATAATAAAATATCTCTCTAAGTTACAAGGATGACCTTATTTTATCAACCTCAAACAGAAGACGTGTGTTCTACAGTATTATCCCACTTAACACTTGTCTATTTCGTTTTAACCTTTATATATATAGTCTATGACTTTAACTTGGAGGGTACGATTAGCATCGTTAGCACCGATGTAGCTACCACTCGCTTAGACGCTAACCCAAGCCTTAACATTCATTACGTAGCTGATTAAAATCATTAACACATAAATAAAGTACTCGAATTTCACTTACCACAAAACCGCAATCATGCACCCTCTGTTTTAACCGCAGAGCGAGTCACAATTGTCCGATATATAAGCATGAAGAACAAACAACCACGGCCGGCTTCAAGTTGTGTTCCCTGGATGAACTGAGCAGGCAGAGTCCCTGTAGCTAGCTTCACGGAGTAGCTAGCAGAGAGACAAGAAGCTAGCAGCAGCAGTCACTTGACAGAGCTGTCACTCAATGTGACCACGCCCTAATATATGCATAACTTTAAGGCTTAATATTCATTAAACAGATGAGTCGAGAAAAATTCACCCCCCCCAATCCATATTCACGAAGGGGGGATCTAACTATACAGAGAATATGGTTTTTTGAACCACGATGTAAACATGTTTATTTCTGCTGTAAAGTTGGGCATTTTAACATGGGGGTCTATGGAAATTGCTCCCTTCTGCAGACTGCTCCTACTGGCCACTAGATGAACTGCAGTATGTGGCACTTCCGTATTGGCGTCCCGGCTCTTCCCCAGAGTTTGCCGCTTGGTTAGTACATTCAACCGCACAGCATGACATTTTAATTGTCTGGTATTTGTAACAACATTCCCTAAAAGGAAAAATCACCACGAACACGGCTAAAGGGTCAAGTACGGTAACTACAACTAGCTAACGTTCTAGCCTAGCAGAGTGGACAAGTTGCTGTTAGCTGACAGTGAGGCACGTATACCTGTCCATCCAACACACCCTCACTCCATAATCGTCCAGGAGCGACGTTTGGTCAGTGTCCGTGGCGTGCAGTTGTGACGCTCCTATGCTCCTTCAGCTTCATAAAGGGACGCAAATAGCTTTCAACTGATTTGGCGGGATTTGACGTTCATGGAAGCACGGCATTCGTTTGTGTCGGCTGCCCTTAAAGGCAATGTGAGCGTCCATTCTCATTGGATAACGGAGAATTGTACACCCGGAAGTAAGTATTCCCCTTACTGTCGATTAATTTTACAGTGATATCTGCACTACTCATCGACTACAAAACACCAGATTATCCTTGTTAATTACACAACATTGATTGGTTTAAATTGTGTGCAATGCTTTTGTATTTTTCCCCTTCGATTCGGAGAAACAAATATTTTTTCGGAGTAAAGGATGGCAGAAGACACTACACTACCCAGAATCCCCAGCTATCGTTTAGGACTACACCATGTGCTCTGTTTGACAAACCCTGTGATAGTCCTCAAGCTCTGTGATTGGAGAGTGTGCTCCGAGGGTTACGCCGAGCCTCGAACAGCACTTGAAATGGGATGGAACCACGGCAGACTGTCCAAAACTGGATTTGAACGGGTCCACCGCGTCCCCCCCTCCCCCACCCCGTCCCCAGAACTACACATGCTGGCTATTGTGTTCTCTATCTATGGCAACATGTTCTCTATCTATGGCACGCATACTTGCCAACCCTCCCGATTTTCGCGGGAGACTCCCGATTTCATTGCCCTCTCCCGGTTTCCTCCCGGGATCATATTTCTCCGCATTTCTCCCGATTTCTGACAAAATCAGATTTACTCAGGACTGTTTCCACTCTGACTTTAATACAGCTACACATTGTTTGGTTTCCATGGTAGCATGTCTCTTTAGCAGCGCGCGCAACTGAAAGTCTGAGATGGTGGAGGAAGATGCACAAATGAACAATTGATACATTTCCTGTAAAATACAGGTCCAGCCCACACATATGCTCCATCAAGGAAGGTGCTACAGGCAGCAAGGCAGTGCACTTACAACTACAATGAGCATGAGCATGAGCATTAATCTAATACACCCTTAGAACATCTTGCAATCTTGAAAGGGATGTGCAAAATAGTCATTATATACAGTCTTTAATTAACTATTAGTAGAGAATGACGAGTAATGAATATACTTTATAGGGATCCTATTAATATCTAATAATAAAAAATAATGAAATTCGATAACATGCTTTAACCACTAGGTGTCCCTTTATATCAGCTGTGCACCTTTATGGTGTAAATACAGCCTATCTACCAATTGGATCAAATATAAAAGTCAGCCAAATTAGTCTTGATACTGCAAGGAGACGTATTGTGTAAAAAGACATGTAAGATGTTGTTTAATGGCTGATATATTTATGATCTACGTCACGTTTTCAGTTCCTCATGTTTGTCTAGAAGTCTTCTCATCAGGGCTCTATAAATACAGAACTACGGCAGATATGTAATATTTAATGCAGCCGAACCGTGTATTACAATGCCGTTATGTGATGACTTTCAAAGAGAAAAGCAAGCACACTCGGAATAAAGTATTATTTTTTTTTTTTTAAATGTTTTCGGTCTGTTTCCGGTATTTGTTAATGACGATGTGCTGTGAGATGTGAGACTGGATTTGCACAGGGGAAAATAACGTATCTTTATATGCGGATTTTGTTAAACTAATACGTTTGCGCTGTTGACCAACACTATACATTGACGGGGAAGGGGGTAGCAATGAAGATAACACCATTAAACAGTTACACAACATAACAGAAATAATATCGATAGCAGCGTCCATAGCAACCACCTTGGTAACAATGAAAACGTTCTATGGACGCAATTTCCTGAAGTAATCTTCGTAATAACTCGCAAACTAAAGATCATGTACATCCACTGCACACATAATCTGAAATAACAACTCATATTTCTCGCATCAAATGACATCAAAACGCATTTTAATGGCCAAACTAACTTTAAAATAGGCATTTTCCACCGAGAATAAAACGAAGTTCGGCCATGTTTTTTTTCTTCTGCAGGGAGAAATTTGAAGATCACGTGACATAGTGAGACATAGTGAGTACACAAATAACTGTATTCAATTTGCGCCGTATTTGAAAACTGTAATGAATTAAAATCAATGTTTAAAGACGTAATATAAGTTAAATATATTGTTAAGCTAATTACTGTTTTATTGTGAAGGCATCTCTGGTGAAAAGCGGCCTGTGGCTTTTATTTTGAAAGGCCGTTCCGGAAATATACTCCGTAATGTGAACAGTGAGTTTGACTTCTAGAAACACGGAAAGTTACGATAGCAATCGTTCTAATGCATTAAATAAAGTCATGAAAGAGACAAGGAGGGGGAAAGGCGTGTGGAAGTAAGCAATTAACTGAAAATGCCACCAATCCTCTGTTTTAACCATGGTTTTAACGTGATAGCGGACATTGAAAACCGAAGCGGGCATAAGCACCCCTGTCATACATACACTGAACAACTTTTTACTTTCCCTTAACTTTACTGTATGTAATATAATTTTTTCTTGAAATATAATTAAGTACAATCCATAGTTAATGACAAATACCATGAAATTCACACTGTAATGCAATGGTACCAATCAGTTCTCAAAACCTCTCATAAAACCACAAAGTGACGTAACTGTATCCTACAAAAACTATGCTAAAAACAACAAATTATAGTTTCTTATTTATTTCCTCACTTTGTCCTTCATTCCCTCCAAGTGAGGCAGAGATTTCATCTTTATTTATATCCCTAAACATTTTGACGCGTTTTGCAATAAAGTCAAATATTTCTCCATCACTCTTTTCAAATTATCCTTCCATTATGAGTTCGTATCTATTATCTGACTAGGTTAATATGTGTTCACTTGTATTTATTAATACACTGGACAAATCTTGTCGTTACTCTTAATTCAAAGTTTCCAGCGTGAAACAACACAGAATAGTGTTACACCCTATTCGCCACCAGAGGGCAGCAGCTGACCACAAATGAGCTTACTCTGATGAAGCTCCCAGCTTCTGCAAACCTTCTATCACTATGTCAATATGCTCTCTTTTCTCAATTATTACACAGATTTGACATAAAAAGATCACACAGAGTTTATTCCCTTATACATTCTGTCCGGCTTTTTTTGTGCGATGTATTATTTCAACAGATAATTCAGGCTTTTGAGAGCGCTTCAACACCTCTCTTTAGAGATGTGACCCTCACATGGAGATTAAACCCAAGCCAAAAAAATCCTTTATCGTCACGTTTAGCCGTTCAGATCAACCCCACAGCAAGAGTTTGCGAGATCCGGTCATTTCAAATTGATTTTTGAAAGTTGCGTGTCTCCTCCTGTATATCCACATATAATATCGACTTCAGCTTTTTGTCAGCCTATAGTCTACAGAATTTCCCCAGCGAGTCACCCGTGCAGGACTAGACTACCTCACGGAGACCTCGCTGGTTCACTTTACTCTCTTTTTAGTGAGTTAAGGTACTGGAATGCACCTACCAGACTCTTACAAACACTCATAGCCCTATAGGTCAGGAATGTCCTACCTGACTCAGCACTTTCTTAAATAGAACTCGATGCCTCAGGTCTGGAATGTCCTACCTGACTCTGAGCACCGACTTTGCTTTAGTGAGCTAAGGTACTGGAATGCAATACCAGACTCTTACACACACTTTCTACAGTATTGTATTTTTTACCGTGACTAAGAACACTGAGAACGCCGCTGACAACTCTAAAATGTTTGTAGCAAAGCCAATGACAGATTTTGGTAATCAACAGGTATCTGTTTTACCTTTGTATCATGTAGGACGCCCTGGTGTAGTTGTCAGTGGTATCCAGGTGTCCTCCCCTGGACTGAATTCCGTCCGCTAGCTGTCGGTGGTCCTCCTATAAACCAGCACTCATCACGTCGGAGATCACCAAATTGTTGGAGCAAACCCAATAGTGGTGGCTTAAAGCCCAGCTCTGCTCCGCGCCGTCCGTTTAGATGAGCCTGGTCAGATTAATAAGAAAAGGAGTTCAAAACACCGGCATAAAAGTTATAATAATAATCTGATTTGAATGGTAAAAAACACCAATACAAGTTTACAGAGTACTCTGGACTCCCAGTTCAACTGCTGTGCGATACAGGTCAGAAACAGGGGGCATTTGGCATGAATAAACAACAGTATATATGGACATATTTGGGGCGGAGAGTCACTTCTTATCTTCCACCGGACTCCACTCCTTTAATTTCCCTAGGAAGGTTTCACACAAACTATTCTTTCCCAAACAATCAAACATTATACACAGATATATTGGTATCAAACATTGTACACAGATATATTGGTGCTTGAGATTATATTGGCCCCAGAAAGTACCTTGAAAATAACCTGTGTGTGTTCGTGAGAGGAAGTGTAAGTGTGTGTATGTTGATATCTAGGTCAGGGAGTATATGTTGTGTGTGTCAGGGTGAGAGGAAGTGTGTGTGTGTGTGTGTGTGTGTGTGTGTGTGTGTGTGTGTGTGTGTGTGTGTGTTGATATCTAGGTCAGGGAGTGTATTGTGTGTGTGTGTGTGTGTGTGTGTGTGTGTGTGTGTGTGTGTTGATATCTGGGTC
Organism: Pseudochaenichthys georgianus; assembly: GCF_902827115.2. NCBI lineage: Eukaryota > Metazoa > Chordata > Actinopteri > Perciformes > Channichthyidae > Pseudochaenichthys > Pseudochaenichthys georgianus. Next base: position 9,584,171 of record NC_047510.2, read on the forward strand.
AGGGAGTGTGTGTGTGTGTGTGTGTGTGTGTGTGTGTGTGTGTCAGGGTGTCTGGGTCATGGAGTGTAAGTAAGTGTTATGATTGGGTGAAGCAGGTAGGACTCAAATGCAGAATAACGAAAAGCGAGCTTTATTAAATAATATAAAGCCGTGGGAAAAAAAGGCAGTATCCAAAATATCCAAAACCAACGAGCAGCACAAGGAACACAAACCGTGGAATAACATGGAGGGGAAACAATGAACCGACATGGAACACAGGGGAAGACTAAATACACAGAAGGGTAATCACAGAACAAGACACAGCTGGGCAGGGGAGGAGAAACACAAGGACAACAGGTGAACACAATCGGGTAATCAGGGAGGGAAACAGACAGAAAGCAGACAGGCAGGAAACGGGGGTGAACACTTTACACAATAAAACAGGAAACCCAAAGACAAGAAAAACACCAACACAGACAAAACTACAAACGTGACATAACATGAGAATCGTGACAGAACCCCCCCCTCAAGGGACGGATCCCAGACGTCCCAACAAAAAAAAGGTCCAGCAGGGTGGGTGGAGGGGGACCGGAGGGAGGACACATAACTAGGGCCAAGAAAGGGTGGGTGGAGGGGGTCTGGAGGACAGGTCTCGGGCGGACGACCCGGGGGAAAGGCAGAGACCAAGGAGGGGGTCTCGGGCGGAAGGCCCGGGGGCAAGGCAGAGACCAAGGACGGGGTCTCGGGCGGAAGGCCCGGGGGCAAGGCAGAGACCAAGGAGGGGGTCTCGGGTGGACGGCCTGGGGGCAAGGCAAAGTTCAAAAAGGGGCGAAGGCCACAGCGGGCAAACTCAGGGGGCCGAGCATGAGGGCGAAAGCAGCGGCAGGAAGAGTCAGGGGGCCGGGCCCGAGGACGAAGATCGCGGCTCTCAGGGGGCCGGGCTCGAGGGCGAAGACCACGGCTCTCAGGGGGCCGGGCTCGAGGGCGAAGACCAGACAGCTCCGGAGGACGGGCAGGATCCGGTGTCGGCCGAACAGGAACCGGAGCCAGTGGGACAAGCTTCGGCAGGATCCCCCACGGAAGAGGACCAGGAGTTGGCAGGACCCCCGGCGAGACAGGTGATGGTGGGGCCTCCAACGGAACAGGACAAGGGGTTGGCAGGACCCCCGGCAGAAGAGTTGTCGGCGGGACCCCCAGAGGAACAGGACATAGGATTGGCAGGACCCCCGGCAGGAGAGCAGTCGGCGGGACCCCCAACGGCACAGGACACAGGGCTGGCAGGACCCCCGGCAGAAGAGCAGTTGGCAGGACCCCCGGCAGGAGAGTAGTCGGCGGGACCTCCAACGGCACAGGACACAGGGCCGGCAGGACCCCCGGCAGAAGAGCAGTCGGCGGGACCCCCAACGGGACAGGACACAGGGTCTGCAGGACCCCCGGCAGAAGAGTAGTCGGCGGGACCTCCAACGAGACAGGACAAGGAGCTGGCAGGACCCCCGGCAGAAGAGCAGTCGGCGGGGCCTCCAACGGCACAGGACAAAGGGTTGGCAGGACCCCCGGCAGGAGAGCAGTCGGCGGGACCTCCAACGAGACGGGACAAGGAGCTGGCAGGACCCCCGGCAGGAGAGCAGACGGCGGGACCTCCAACGGGACAGGACAAAGGGTTGGCAGGACCCCCGGCAGGAGAGTAGGCGGCGGGGCCTCCAACGGCACAGGACACAGGATTGGCAGGACCCCCGGCAGGAGAGTAGACGGCGGGACCTCCAACGAGACAGGACAAGGAGCTGGCAGGACCCCCGGCAGGAGAGTAGTTGGTGGGGCCTCCAACGGCACAGGACATAGGATTGGCAGGACCCCCGGCAGGAGAGTAGATGGCGGGACCTCCAACGGGACAGACATACGATTGGTAGGACCCCCAGCGGAACCTCCAACGGACCAGGACATTGGGTAGGGACTTGAGACGTGACTCGAGAGGGGAACTCCAGAGGGGACTAGAGGAGAGACTAGAGGAGGAACGAGAGGAGGGACTAGAGGAGGGACTAGAGGAGGAACTAGAGGAGGGAACTCGAGAGGGGACTTGAGAGGGGAACTAGAGAGGGGACTCGAGGAGGGACTAGAGAGGGGACTAGAGGAGGGACCTCGAGAGGGGACTGGAGAGGGGACTCGAGAAGTGACTAGAGGAGGGACTAGAGATGGGACTAGGGAATTGACTAGAGGCGGGACTTGAGTAGGGACTAGAGATGGAACTCGAGAGGTGACTCGAGAGGGGACTGGAGATGGGACTAGAGAAGGGACTCGAGAAGGGACTCGAGAAGGGACTCGGGTAGGGACTCGGGTAGGGACTAGAGAAGGGACTAGAGATGGGACTAGAGTTTGTACTTGAGAAGTGACTAGAGAAGTGACTAGAGGTGGGACTGGAGAAGGGACTAGAGAAGGGACTAGGAAAGTGACCTGAGGAGGGACTAGGGAAGGGACTAGAGGAGGGACTATGGCAGCTGGGACCAGGACTGGGGCCGGAACCATGGCTGCTGGGGCCAGAACTGGGGCTGTAACTATGGTTGCTGAGGCCGGAACCAGGGCCAGAACCATGGCGGCTGGGGCCAGAACTGGGGCCGGAACCATGGCTGCTGGGACCGGCACTGGAGCCGGAGCTGTTGGAGCACGGGCTGGAATCCTGGCCCTGCGTCTCCTAGAGGCTTTTTGGAGACTCTGTGGACCTTCAACAGGACAGTAGTCGGATCCCAGGAAAGGGTTAGAAGCTTGTGACAATTCTTCAGGGCTACTTGTAAAGGTTTGTAGCCACTCAGGCAACAAGCTCCTGAGCCAGGGCTTGCGAGCAACCTCCCGGCGTGCCTCCTTCAAAGCAGCCTCTTTACCCCGTCTAGATGAGGCGTTCTTCCAGGTGTAAAAAATGTACTCCAGAGAGTACCCAAGACATTCCGCCTGTGGGGCCAAAACATTAAAATCTGCTGGGTCCAAATGTGGTCTGTTCATTCTGTTACGATTGGTTGAAGCAGGTAGGACTCAAATGCAGAATAACGAAAAGCGAGCTTTATTAAATAATATAAAGCTGTGGCAAAAAAAGGCAGTATCCAAAATATCCAAAACCAACACAAGGAACACAGACCGTGGAATGACATGGAGGGGAAACAATGAACCGACATGGAACACAGGGGAAGACTAGACTAAATACACAGAAGGGTAATCACAGAACAAGACACAGCTGGGCAGGGGAGGAGAAACACAAGGACAACAGGTGAACACAATCGGGTAATCAGGGAGGGAAACAGACAGAAAGCAGACAGGCAGGAAACGGGGGTGAACACTTTACACAATAAAACAGGAAACCCAAAGACAAGAAAAACACCAACACAGACAAAACTACAAACGTGACATAACATGAGAATCGTGACAGAAAGAAGGTTTATATATATATAGGATTACTTTAAAACAGTCCCAAATAATACATGTTTACTTCAATACAGTTCAAAATAATACCTGTTTACTTTAATACAGTTTAGAACAATATCTGTTTGCTTTAAGAGGCATACTATGAGAGCTGGTCACAGGGATGCCTTCAAATGTAGTCAGTAATTTGAGGAACTGTCGAAAATCCTCCAGCATCATTGAAGTCTCCGTTTTGGGAAAATGTTGGTTTCGCAGTTACGTACAAGGATGACGGACAAAGACAGGTGGATCGAACCAAAGCTGTTTGTCGGCATTGTTCAACTAAAATTGGTTACGTGGCTGGCAATACATCAAACTTGCACACTCATTTGAAAAGGCATCACCCGAACGTGAATATCACCGGTACCAAAAGAAAAAAGACTGAAGTGCAAACTCAACTCCCACTAGCATTTAAGCCTCCACCACTCGCAAAAAGTTCAGACCGAGCCAAAGCTATTACGAACGCCAAATATCCTTATGTTGCCATGTTAGCAAAGCGCTACCTGGCTGTATCTGCTACCTCTGTCCCTAGCGAGAGGGTGTGTTCTCCACAGCAGGAGACATTGTTAGTGCCAGCAGATCTGCCCTTTCGGCAAGCAATGTGGACAAGTTAATTTTTCAGGAAAAAAAAAACATGAAAATTCAATGACAAGCAAGTCATAATGTCAAACTGGCTGCTTAGGTACTAGTACAGTACAGTTCAAATACAGATTATTTCAGTTCATCGAAATACTGCACCTTAATGTTTATTTTATTTTGTATTTGAGTGAATATTCACAGTTTAATAATAATTAAAAACCCAAAACTAATAGTTTATGTTTTGTGAGTACTAGTACAGTAAAGTTCAAATACAGATTATTTCAGTTCATCGAAATGCTGCACCTTAATGTTTATTTTATTATATGTTGTATTTATTTATTTGAGTGAATACATTATTCACAGTTTAATAATAATTAAAAATATATATATATTTTATGTTTTGTGATAATTTTTTCTGCTGTACCGAAAACAAATCAAATCAAAGTGTTCATCTGTCATGCGATTGCGTTGGGGAGTGAACAGGTTGCCACCATGGCTGAAGAGACCAGCACTTGAGGGCAAAGTGGTGTTGTATTTAATGAAGACCTGCTTAACGGTGGGGAAGTCCTCTCGTGCAGTGGTTCCCAACCCCCGGTCCGCGGAAGTGTTACTGCCGGGCCGCGAAATAGCTGTGAGTTTATCGTAATATTTGCAGAATTATAAATATATAAAAATATTTTTTCAGAATGTTTTTTTCAAAAAGTGTTTAATTTTCGCACCTATACCAGTCATATTATTTCATCCAGTAGCCTAGTTAATCTTTCACCAGAAAACCGTTGAAAATGGCTTTTATGATGTTTCCGAGGGATTTGTGTGCACGAGAAAGTTACCGGTGCGCCAAGTAGGAAGAGGAGTGTACAGGAGACAACCGTTTAATTGCAGACTGTTATGTTTATGTGGGGAAATGGCAGTGCACACATTATTTGAGATATATTTCAAACTCGGACTTCATTTTAAGGACATGTCGGCCAGGGGTGTAGAGCTGTTTGTTTAAGCACCGGATTGGCAAAACAGGAGAGTCTGTAAACCAGTCTGCCTTGATCTATGAATTCATGTCCGGGACTCTCATGGTATCTGCTGCCACAGCTGTTTTATAGAAGGAAAGCCTCCTTCACTTCATGAAATGGCTGCAGCATCAGGAGGCAGCGGGACGTATACTCCGCCTCTGAGAAGTGCAGCACCAGTGCGCCGGGAGCTGTACCTTTTTACGCATCGCCTTCGCTGTGTTTACCTTCATCAGAACAGCTTAAGTGTGACTGCGGGCTGCTACATGTTAACCACACACACCTCTACACACATCTCTACACACATCGAACTGCCCGATTACTCCCCCTTTTATTAGTTTTATGAAGGAGATGTCCAGTCACCAAGGTGCATGGTGTGTGTGTGTGTGTGTGTGTGTGTGTGTGTGTGTGTGTGTGTGTGTGTGTGTGTGTGTGTGTGTGTGTGTGTGTGTGTGTGTGTGTGTGTGTGTGTGTGTGTGTGTGTGTGTGTGTGTGTGTGTGCTCTGCTCAGCTCAGGGGCCTGTACTACGAAGCTGGCCTAATCCAAAACGTACGCGCTCTCGCTAAACGGTACTACGACGCGGGTTATCAAGTGGATCGCTCAAGCCAGCCGTGTCCTATCTAGTTAGGTGCGCGTTCACATGAAAGGGGTGGTATTTGGAGCATTCGACCAATCACAAACATGGAGAAGCATACTGACAGCGCAGCGTCATAGGCTACTTCCTGAATGAAAAGTCAACTATAATATTAGACATATGAAGAAGTTAAACTTTAAACATCCATGACTTAAACACTTTATCCAGGATCAAAGCCACATAGCTGCACCTGCAAGGTGAATACAGCTGGTAAAAGAAAAAGTGTTTGAATGCATACATTAACAGGTTTATGATATCACTGCCCCGTCTAAGACACGATCTGACTTTCATTACATTTGACTCGAGTGTTTCGTCAACTTAATGTGTTGCTTAAAATAATACGTCTGCATACAGTATGTGACAATGTGAGTGTTGCACGGCCAGATACGGCTCAGCTGACTCAGATAAGGAGAGATATGATACATTATGAAGTGATATGCCGCGGACTGTAGGCCTACTTAATGTTACTCTGATCCGGTTACTTAAGCTTTCTTAACGCTAATGTTATAATAGTCAGATTGCTCTGAAGATGGGAGGTGATATTCTATTAATGTTCACGTTCACACAGTCGGTGATTTTTGCCGGCCCTCTTTCCTGCGACGGCAGCTTTTCTGTATTTCCTTTATCCTGTAATATGACTTGATCGCTTTAAACTCTGCACACTGAGCTCTGATTGGTCAGCAGGCATTGCTTTCTCTGAGTTGAGCTCTTAGCCTGCAACCTAACCTGGTCCCGACCAGGTTAGCCGCTAAGCATAAGTTACCATGGAGATCTAGCCTACTAAAAAGAGAACCAGCTTTGTAGGACCGGAAAGCCGGAGTTTTCCCTGAATTTAGCCGGCTAAGCAAAAATCCTGCTTCGTAGTATACCCCCCAGCTCTGTACGTTCGGTGTGTTTGTGTCTGTCCGACACCGGCATTTGTTTTCAAATGACCATGAACAGTAATTTACACACATCTGGCTAACTCCATAGGTAGCCTATATGCGGGTGTTCCCAAAACGAGATTAGTTTAATCTTAATCGCGATTTAGTGCTAAATGCTGTCGGACGTGCACCGGAACGAACGTCACTATCATAATATCTTCTGAAAACAAATGCCAGTGACACACACACACACACACACACACACACACACACACACACACACACACACACACACACACACACACACACACACACACACACACACACACACACACACACACACACACACACACACACACACACACACACACACACACACACAGAGGGGCGCCACCAGGGATTTTGGGCCCCATGAAAAGATAATCACATTGGTTACTTACATTTTTTTCTTAATGTTCTAAAATTGTTTGGGCCCCTGTCAGTCACGGGCCCTTAGAATCATCCTAACTGTTCACCCCCTTACGGCGCCCCTGCACACACACACACACACACACACACACACACACACACACACACACACACACACACACACACACACACACACACACACACACACACACACACACACACACACACACACACACACACACACACACCCACACACACACACACACACACACACACACACACACACACACACACACACACACACACACACACACACACACACCCTGGCGACCGGACATCTCCTTCATAATGCGCCTTCTCATCGTTTTCCCAGCATTCACTGGATTATCCGTAAATCATACAAACAAAACCAAAACGTTGATTTATCTGTTTTCCAGTTTTAGTTTAAAAACTGAATAACGTCGGTTTTTTGGTTTTCCGTTTTTCCGAAAAACCAAAAAACGACACCGGTTCTTTTTTAAACGTTGTCCGCGATTTTTTTTTAATGTATCTGCTGGTCCTTGGCACAATAAAGGTTGGGAACCCCTGCTCTAGTGCACCCAACTTCTTGTTTGTGCCCTCCAGATATTAATATTTGTGATATTCTTCCCATGGTCTTGTTTAAATTAGAAGTGGTGTCGATATCGCCACGATTTAAACGCAGACTTTTGTTCCTCCATGTGTCGTTGTTATTGTTTCACTGAGCGGACCCGCACATTTTTTTCAAACGCTCCCTTTTTGGTCCATCTGCGGCGGTAATAGGTTTTGTGCGCTGTGATGATTCGGCTGTACCTTTAGTAATGAATATTAAATGTTTTGAGTTGTGATCTTTCCCCCAATAATTCCAATAAGTAATCCAAAATGTATTCACTTCAGGTTTACGAAATTAACTCTAATCAGATTACTCGTTTTTCAAATGTAACGCGAGCTGAATACAGTTACTTGATTTTTGTATTCTGATTACGTAACGCCGTTACATGTATTCCGTTACAACCCAACCCTGTATGCACGCAAAATCGGACTTCTGCGTATCTATTGCACGCATTTCCAATTTGTAAAGTCGTGTAATTTGTACGCAGACTGAAGAGAGTGGGTTGAAAAGAATAATAAAGAAAGAAATACTGATCTGTGTTGTAAATGTGATTTCTGTATGATTCCAATAGCTTTTTATAGTCAAAATCAGCAAATTTGCCAACCTCCGCTGCAACTACATGGGAGCGATGAGAAGTGAGACAGGGACGAGCTCTGCCTCACGTAAGCCCACATAAACTGGCTGGAGCGCGGGCACTAATTTAGCGCAGGCACTTATTTTTTGCCTACGCTCCAGCCAGTTTCTGTGGGGTAAGGTGAGGCAGAGATGAGATCTGCCTCACCTCAGATGCGTCACCCCACAGAAACTGGCTGGAGCGCTGGCACTAAGCGCATGCCTGTTACCATCTCAATGTAGGTCACAAATGTAATGTATGTAGATCTCCTTATTACATGTATCCTCGCCATCCATAGTCTCTAAATAAGTTATTTCACGTATATATGGCTCGCTGGTCTCATCATACAACGGCAATGAAAAAGCACCAGGGGAGGCAGCCATAACCTCTGCCGCACTGAAGGGGGCGTACGTGAGCCCACAGGTTCTTGTTGCTACTGTTATTCTGCACAGAGACGGTAGACGCAAACAACAAACTAGACTTTTGAAACTAGAGGAAGATAAGGAGGACTTTTACAAAAAAGTAAGAGATCTTTGTCCAGAAGGATAGGCAAATAGAGAACCGCAGTGACGCGTCCTAAAACCCGGAAGTAAGTTAGCATTTTTACCACGTCCGGTTCCTTCGATAAAAAGCAATGCAATTTCTCAATAGGATTTTGGAAAATAGCTCCAAATAAGGTCTGTGTTTGACACAAATTGAAGAGACAGATCACGTTTTGTTCTACGACATTAAATACATCAGCAGTGACCCTGCTGGTGATTTTTGAAGAGTTTATGTGTCTGAAAAACGATGGTCGTTAAGTGGCTGAATCGGACTACAGAAGTTGTCCAGGCCGTTTTACGTCATTACACCGAACACGTAAAACACTCCCGCTCAGTTTGTTTGCCCTGTTCTGCTTGAAAGCAAGTACCTGCCTCCTGCAAACTGTTCAAACAAACACTTCAACTTGTACCATTTACAATCTGTATGTTTGAATATGGATCTTAAGTTGGCGTGACGTTGAAACAGCGACCCTGCTGTAGTTCCTTTATAGCATAACGTTAGCATTTTTCTTCTTGCGACTAGATTTATGCTTCGAAAATCATAAAAGTAGGATAGACATGTGGATATTATCCAGCTGAACAAAACGTGATCCGTCTCTGTTAGAAATTAAAATCAATGTTTTGATGGCATTGTCGTGCCAGGAAAAGGGAGTCGGAGGCGGTGTATTAAGAACAGAGTTCCAATCTTTATTAGCCATTAATAACAGAGAGGTTATCACATCAACTGCTCTGCTTGACGAGCTAGCAGGAATGGACGAGAGGTGAATTATGTCCAATAACGTGTCACCACAGCATAAAGTACCTTAAACATACTGTCAGTTTAAATCCTGTTTTATACTGAAAAACCAGAAGTTCTTGTGCACAACCAGTTGTTAAGCTTTTATTCTGAAAATCCTTCATCTCCGGTTAGCATTTAGCATGTGGCTAATATACCATTTACTATAGAGGTGAATTCTAGTAGCGATATGACACGGAGTGTTGCACACCGAAACCTACTGATTTCAACACTACAACTATAGACGTTGAGATATTATTATTGCTGAATATTAGGGGTGTAACGGTTCACAGAAGTCACGGTTCGGTTCGTACCTCGGTTTGGGGGTCACGGTTCAGTACGGGTTCGGTACAACAAGAAAAAGCAAAAAAAAATCCCAAATGCATAATTCCAGATTTGTTGTTATTTATTTTTGAACAGTAGTGCAAGTTTCAGTTTAAAAATAAGGAACTCTGACATTTTGAATAATTAACTGTATTAAACAGTTAAAAACAAACCACAAACAGTACCACACACACTCAGATGGCCATATTATCTATAATGGCTGATGTCAAACAAAAAGGTTTCATCAAGCTGTAAAACTAAAAAGAATGTCTTGAAAATATTACATCATAAATAATAAGAAAGTGTTTCAAGAGCGCAAAGTCGTTGAAAAACATATGCCAATAGCTTCCGTTATTTATTTTGGTCACTCGGCTTTCATGTCTATTGGTTTATTAAAAACAGCGGGGATCAGCTGTTGAACTACTGTTGTCTTCTGCCGGGCTCCGGTGATTGGCAAATCTGCATGATGCCTTCTGATCTATGCTTCTGATATGATTTAGCATGTTTGGCTTGTGTTACCATTAGCATACCGCACCGCTGTCTAACAACGCCGACACACCGTCCTCGTCCGATCCACCACTCGCACACTTCATCGTTATTGTAGTCCACAGGGAACCCGAAATGTTCCCACACAGCTGATTTAAAAGAAGCAGGTGGGTTCTAGCTCTTGTGTGTTATCTAAAATCGCCATACTAACTTTTCTTCTTCTTGTATTTTGTTCGTTTTGTTGTTGTGTTTCTTCTTGTTCTTCAGTTGTTGTTTAAGGGCGGCTGGCAAACAGCTTTTAGGCGCAATACCGCCCCCTGGATTATATATTTAAGCAATAGCTCACGACAGGCCTTAAAGGGGGTTGTCCACGCCTCTTAGCTGTGATATAATGAGCATATATCAGCCTGAAGTAAGCTATTGCTTTTATAAAACGGTTACCAAGTGTGGCAATATGAAAAAAAAATACACACTCTAATTTAAATTGTTTTTATTAGTAGATAATGATGTTCAAAATAAAATAGTCCCTCCGTTGCCTTCTGCGCGAAACATAGTGCGAGGTGGTTGCTATGCAACAACACTAACAGCTAGCGAACATATTAGACAGAGAGCGTTGATCCATTATTTATTTACATTCATTTGTATGTTGCACCCACTGAAAAACTGTCCAGCATCAGTAGAATGGCTTACGTGGTTACTTGTTGAGGTTGTTCTAGGCTGTTGCTTGGCGTGGTGAGAATATTGCTCCACTTTCTCCGGTCCCCGAGATTCGGCTTACAGTAGCTCTAGAGAGAGCTTTCGCACCTGTGGCCACTAACGGTCATAAGAGGCTTCTCAATACTCAAATTTCCCCTCCTCGACTCCTCGACTCCTCGGTCCTCCGGTAGTGACCCGGAAATGAATTCCAGCGCGCCATTTTGAAGGACGTCTCATTTCTCTAAATGCACACCGAGGACCGAGGATCGAGCGTCGAGGAGGCTCTCTGGAGGAGCTATAACCGAGGATACACTGATGGTTCCTCCACGGCTCCTCAGCGGATGCATTTCCGGGAACGGTGGAGGCGTGACGCACGGCCGGACTTATCTCAGCCAATGACAGCTCTGCATGCAACCCCTGGATATTATTTTAGAACCTGCTCTCATCGCGATGTTTACAGTGATAACAGCTGTGAGGTCCTGCAGAAAGCAGAGCAGTGTGTATAATATATATCACTCAGTATAACATGCCTACTCTCTTTATTTGCTTTAGTTTAGTAGATATCTACAAACAAAGAGTCGATATTTTTCTAAAACCATTTAGTGCTTCACATAATAAAATACACAACGGCTGTAGCCTGATTATGCTTTAGGAGCTGTAGGTGTGTGTGTGTGGTACAGTGTGTAGGTGTGTGTTGTACAGTGCGTAGATGCGGCGGACAGACGGGTCTCAGTTGGTTTGATGTCCTTACTTTTAATACTTGCAAATACAACTTTTGGCCCGTAATTTCAATTCCCCATTTCAGCGACTAAAGAGAGGGGGGGGGGGGGGGGATATATCCAGTCTCTGATTGTGTTACGTTATTATGAGAGTGCTCTCATACTTTAAATTGCATATATTTATATAAATATATTTGTGTCTGTGTGTCCGCATCTGTAGCCTGGTATTGTCTCATTATCCCGCACTCTCAATGAATTCAAAGTAAATATGTGGGGGAACAATGTTCAGCTGATCCAGCAGAGATTATAAAATATGACAAAACACTCGACAGATGATGCAGCTGTTGCCACGTAATAATGAAGGGACATCGCTTTAATACGACCGCTCAGAGGAGAGGAGTTCTCATTTCTTTAAACGTCTGCTGCTTCCCCTCCTCTCTCCTCGGTTCCCCTCCTCGGTCCTCCGCTCGCATCTCCTGTGGGCGGGTCTAAGTATCGAGGAGGGGAGTCGAGGAGGGGAGTCGAGGAGGGGAAATTTGAGTATTGAGAAGCCTCTCTTATGTCTCTGCTTTGTTTCAAGACCCGCATCAGAAAGCTTTTGAATGGGGGTACTTTTCCAGTTGGTCTACCTGCTCTTCACGTAGCTCTGCATGTCGTCGTTTAGGTGCTTTTTTTTCTGGAGATAGGCACTGCTCAATCCACTCCTCCATAGTAAGACCTCCCCGGAGGTCGAAGTTAATCTTAAATGTTTCCATCTTATGCTTTGTAAGTTTGTTCCGTAACGGAAGAAATGTAAATATATTTATAAAACTGACAAGTCAAATCAAGCAATCTGATTGGCCGATAGTGTTTTTGCGGACCTCTTTGATTACAGATTTGAAAACATCGTTGCTTGCTTTAAAAGTAGCACAATTCATTATGTCAAACCTTGGAAAGTATCTAGATATCCCTGCCCTAATGCCAAAGGAACTGCACACTGAATATGTTTTGCTGTTTGATGTCTATGTCTGGACCCCTGCGTAAAAAGGAGGGTTTCTGCCCCGTTACTTCTCCACTGCTTTCTTGTTCCAGTATGAAAAGCATGCTTTTCAGCCCAACGGTATACTGTTTTTCTCAGACGCGGAGGGATACTGACTTGTTGTGAAAAGTAACTTACAATTCTACCCGTGGTATACGCTCAGTATATCACGGCTAAGAACCAATCAGATTGCTTGATTTGACTTGTCCGTTTTATAAAGTGTAATACTGCCCTGAATGACAGACTTTTTTCCCACTCATATTAAAAAGGCGTATTCATCGTGTGACTGTGTGTGCCAAACCGTGACGTCCGAACCGTGACGGTACGGGACGAATACGGAAACCGTTACACCCCTACTGAATATTAAATGAAGGTACAGTTTATTTGAATACGTTTGTTTACAGACGTGGGTAGCATGAGACAACATCCGGAACTACCGGAAATGAAACCAGCCGTGAAGTATTTCCTCTATTATTGGAGTATTGATTACAGCGTTTAAAATGTATTAAATGAAAAGTCATGAAAGAGATAAGGAGGAGAAAAGGCGTGTTTAGTTATATATTTAATGTACAATGTCTGAATCCTCCGTTATGCGCAACAACGAACATTGGAGACTGGAGGGCCGGCCCCCAGCAGCGCCAACCGGCACACAGGGAGGAGCCAGCAGAGGAGATATAACAGCTGGAGAGGTGGAGCTCGGTCTCTTCCCTTTGCTCATGAGAGCCAGAACACAGCTGTTTTTCTGACTGAAGAATCTTCTGCTTGTAACATACCCGCGCCTTTTTTTATTAAAGTACCCATTTGGAACCTTCTCAGAGACTCCATTTAGTCTCCTTTTTAAAGCTTCTCTCCTGGACGCGAGAATAACGAACACAGTTAACAAATTGGCATCCAGCTGACGTGAATTTCGTTGGACCGGGAGAGACTAACAACCAGCTGTTTTCAGGGGAACGCGGCTTCCGTTCGACACACAACGAGCTCGAACTAATTCGGTAAGAGGAAACCTGTTATGTCGAATTCCTCATAGTTTATGCACGACAAAATAGGTTTGTGTGTTTGACGGAGGCCAGCGGATCCTGAGAATAGCTGCATTTAATGTTAAAACAACCTACATTGATAAATATAAGCATCCTATAACACGTGGCGCTGCTCTGTTGCAGGCAGGGTGAGTTCACACTTTCTTTTGTTCTTCTATTTAACCCTGCATGCTATTCATTTGTGTGTGTGTTGTATTTTAAATATAAATGTGTGTGGTCATTGTACTTCGGGTAGGTGTCTTGTTGCGTTTTCATGTAGGTGTCTCTTGTTACGTTAGTTAGCCTATGACGTAAGGGTATATAAGCCCATTTGACGATTTGTGTTAAGATCTATGAGACATAGCGAATCGGTTAAGCACAGAGTAAATGAAAACCAACAAGGCATAGCGAATCAACCCAGGGTTGAGTAACTGAAGTCAGTGCTAGTCGAAAACAGTTGAGAACTGTTTTAAAAGTCCTTTTCGAGGAAAACGGCTTGATTAAGGTGTAAGCCTTTATCAGCGGTTATACTGTTCTATTTTCAACCAAGATATTGCGGGTGGAATACGGTAATTGGAGTTACAACAGCATTACGTTAATTTTTGCCGACGGTCATTTAATATTGCTGATAGGTTTCCATATGGCTCCCACCTAACGTGTCTAAATAGCAACAGTTAACCAATAGTGGACTATAAAGTCAATTATTACATAGATAGGTTTATAGCTTATGCGTAAGGGTTCCTATAACTGTAAGTGATTATATCAATAAGATAAAGCCCATTTTTCATAGTAAACTAGATAGAAATGTTATTATGTTAAACTAAGTGTTGTTTTGGCTTGTATTTTAGGTTTTATAATACCAAACCAGTGGTTTCCTTTGTTACAGTTTGTTTAAAGATCACCCCGCCATTATTTAAACTCCTCTCTGAGAGCCCCATGCCATGGTCTACTTTCAAATCTCTTTGTCTACAGGTCAGAGTTCGAAATAATCGGGTGCCATCTTGTTTACACCCCACATGTTGATAAATGCAAATTGAAAGCACTCCTTTGTTTGTTCTTATGTAGCTAGTTGCAGGGCATTCCATCTTGTGAAGAAAATCATAATTCTTGTCAGAGTTGGAACTAGAAAATAGTCAGGTTATCATACCGTTGGAAGTTTGGTATTTGTAGGGAAGGAATATTGTATTTCCTAAAAATCCAATCTGGTTTTTGAAATATTCTTGTTTGCAAGTGTGTATTGGCGGTTTTTGAAATATTCTTGTTTGCAAATGTGTTTTGGCGGTTATGTGCTGTGTTGTTTAACCAGAGTGTAATTTTCTTCCCATTTTAAAGATATTTTTAAGGAAAATAAGGTTCTTCTAGTTAAAAAGAGGTGAGTTTTTCAACAGCTATCCCTAGTGGATTGAGCTGGAAATTACAACAGCGCACTCTGCTGGTAATACAGAATTATTACACAGATAGAGGAAACACCTCTCGGTTTCTAATTATAAGATGAGAAACTTTACATAATAGTCTTTCAAACTAGACTGTAGTATATTCAAACACCAATTTGTTGAAGCTAACACAAGTTGTGACATTTGCATAATTTCATACACTTCGGTATGCACTGTACACACTAGAATTAGATTTTCACCAGATTTCTATTTTCATATTTCAAAAGGCAAAACTATACAATGTACAATTTTTATTCTTAACATTTCTGATTTTAAAATGTGCATAATTTGTATCTTTTAATTTACTTTATTAATAAAAAAATGAAATCCTAAAAAAAAATATTAAACTTAAAAAAAATAATCTTTCAAATCTTTCAAATTAAAAATCTTGAACTTCAAAAACACTTACAAAAAAAAAGAAAAACAGATTTAAAGTTAAGTTCGGATGACATGAACGAAGGTGCTAGTCGGAAGATTAGTGTTTCAATCTTTGATAACTTAATAATATTCATTCGAATAGGAAGAGAGCATGTCACCGAAAGAAACTAAGTTGAGACCAGACGCAGAGTCAGGCTCAACTGCAGATATCAAGGAAAGGGTAAAAATCAGATCAGATTCTTTAACCTTTCCAAGTAAAAAACAGAAGACATGGAACCAAATAGAGAAACTGTTGGAACAGTGGCAAACAAGAGGACTGATTCCAGCAGATGATCAACCTGGACCAACGAAAGCACATAGAACAGCTGTAATTGACTATGAGAATGGAGAATACCTGCAACAGCAACAAGCATGGATCAAAGCCGGACAACCCCCTTGGTATGGACCTGCTAAAAGCGCTATGAACAGAGCTGAAAAAAGAAAATCTAGAGTTACAAGTCTGGTACTCCATCTAAAATATGTCAGCCAAGGATCAACGAACAGCATGTATGTGGTTCAAGGAGCAGAGCTCACGGCAAAGAAAGATAAGAAAGACAAGACAGAAGAAGCTCCACTTATCCAAACTTCAAAGCTCCATCCAAGCTTGACTGATGCGCCTCCTCCCTACATGACAGAAGAACACCCTTTCTTTCAACCCTCAATACAAGCCCCAACTTTTGGTGCTTTAGGAGGAGTATTGGAGTTGGACGGTCTCGCCACAGCTACACGTGTCAAAGACTTGGAGTATGAGGTAAGACTCCTATCTGGTGAGCTCAACAGAAGATTGGAAGAACTCGGCAGAAGAATGGAAGAGGAGCTCAACAGAATAATGGAAGAACTCAGCAAAAGAATGGAAGCACAACTCAAGAGAAGAGAAGGTGAAGGTTCTCCAGACACAACAACAGTAACTGAAGCTGGAAGTCTCAAGAACTGCTCAACACTCATGCTACCAGTGATAGTGGCTGGAGAAGGAGGATTGAAATACCAATCATGGACTGTTAGAAATTTGAATGGACAACTGGTCCGCTTTTTCAAATCTCCGCGCATCCCTAAACAAGCTCGTTATTCTTACAGGAAGGAATCCAGAGCATACAATTAACCGTTCAACAATAATCCACTTTAATGGTAATATGACAATGCAATACAATCAAATACAGTACAAAAATAAATACAGATCTGTGGGATCCCACATTTACCTGATACTCACGTGAGCCAGCCAGAGGAAAGAGAGTGAATACAGACTAGTTCCTGTGTTTTATACATTTCTAACAATGGGGGGAGTTATCTGAACCTCCCTTTCAGACCTTTGGCTGCCCAAATCTCCAACATCTCACTTCTTAAGTTTCCCCAATCATAGTAGCTTAGCTTCATTATCTCCTAGCCTCCCTTCCAGACCTTTGGCCTTTCAGTTTGGACATAACAGGATGCCTCTGTTCTTAATCTGGTTGACCCCGCGTTTTTGTACCACACAGTATTGACACCGTATATTTCCACTGAGGCTCCTCAGCAGTTTGGACTTTAACACCGTACTGTACTTTTCCACTCAGACAGCTCAATGTCTTATATTCACTGTTTTCTACACAAATCATTTTCCCCTTTTAAGCTTCTTCATAGTTTACTAACATGAATACATACAAACATTTCCTTACAATTCCCCCTTTTTACCTCCGTCTCCAGAGATAAACTTACACAAGGCATCTTGAAACATAACTATTGTCATTCCTCTCCAATATCATCAGAAACTGAGATCCAAAGTATTTGAAATCGTGAAGGAACAGAACATCACTTCCCATGGCAGTGAAGGAACCATGAGGGGGCAGCTGAGTGCTAAGAAGCAGTCTCCTGGTGGTGAATCATCAGCCCGCCCCCCCCCCCCAAAGGAATACCCCACACGACAGCTGATAGGGAGGCGGAGATGCGGCTTTGGAACTGATCAGAGAGAAGTAGACTCCTCTGCTGCCTCGACAAGTCCCCCAGCCCACTGCCAGCCGCTTCCAAGTCGTCTGCTGCATGGATGTCCTCGAGGTCCTTCCCCGGTCCGATGATGATGCCTCCTGGGACGACTGCTGGATGGATGTCCTCGAGGTCCTTCTCCTCCAGTCCGCTGATGACAGCATCCGAGTCGACCTCCATGACGAGAGCCAGATCCGTCCTGATGTCGTCTAGGGTCCTCGCAGGTGTTTTCCCGACCGCACACTGGCTCCAGTGGTACCAGTTGTCCCCCTTTCCTTGTAGGCGGACGGCATGGGATGTCCTCTGGGTCACTCGGTCGGGGCCGGAGAGCCTGGGGTTGACAGTCAGCCTCCTGCGTCTCGGGTCCCCCTTTTGGCGTCAACAACCTGTGTGGAGAAATCTGATACAAATCCCTCAAGCCTACGCTCCGGGCTCTGGGGCCCTCGGCTGTTTGACCCACCAGTGCGTGGCCACTTGGAGCCTGTTGGTGGGGTGTCTTAAAACAACAGACGTCTGTGCACAGGTTTTCTAAATTAATTGTGCAGCTTCAGAATCTTAATACTTGGACTGTGCCAACTAAATAAGAACCCCAACATCTTTAGGTAAACTAAATAACATATTTCAATAGCTCTGAATTTCTGACAAGCATCTGTGTTTATTTTTAAATGAAATCCTTGAGATCCCATTAAAAATCCTAATATGATTTGAACTGTTAATGTTTCTGGTAAAGAAACACACTAATGTTATGGATTCAAAAACAACCAAAATCACAATACTAACAAAGTGAATGGCTTCCTGGTGATACTGCTTCTACCCGTCAGTGCTTAGATATTATCCTACTGAAAAAATGAATACAGAATTCCAACAAACTGTCATCAAATGTCTTTCTATTATAAATGTAGATGAAATGTATATCCCCATAATGACCTAAACAATAAAGTCTATGGCTTTTACTTCTTTACCAGGCTAGTTACATGATGTTGTCTGTTGAAACATTACTCACAGGTCAGCTTCTTGTCATGTCTAGGAAACTAATAGTGAAAGTTTATTCTTTATGTTAGTTTTGTCATGTCCCTTTGCCCTGTGCTTTATGTTTATTCCCTTAATTAATCATCCCTCTCATTTCAGGCCTCCACGCTCCCCGCCCCTTTCTGTCTCCTGCGTCCTTGATTGTTTTCCCCGCCCTGATTGTTTCCACCTGTGTCCCCTTTACCTGTGTATATATTGTGGTAGCTTCCTCCTGTTCATTGTCAGTTCGTTGTCTTACTATGACCCACGTTCCTGATTACCTCACGGACTTCCCACGGATCTACCTCATTGATCACTTGCTAGTTTTCCTCGAAAGAGTATATTTGTTTTCCTTGTTTTGATTACTGTGCTAAATTCCAGTAAAGTCTTTATTTTTGAAAACACTATCTGAGTCGTGCAATTGAGTTCATGCCTCAGAGTCTCTCCTTGACAGTACGAACTGACCATTAAAATGAACTCAGCCGACTCAGACCAGCTAAAGAACGCCATCCGCTCTCAGGGCCAACGTCTTGGGCAACAAGAAGAGCAGATGGCCGCCATACAGCACGGAGTGCAGCACCTATCCAACAGCCACGGGGAACTACAATCATCGGTGACAACCCAGGTGAATCTGCTGGCAGCTGAGGTCCAGCGTGTGCTCACTCACCTGCAGGCTGCTTCTCCTCCCACGACTCCCCCGGTTCCGGCGGCGACCGGTTCCGATCCCAACCGGTCTACTGAGCCGCACAGTACTTCCATGCGTCTGGCTCCACCCGAAAAATACTCCGGAGACTCGGAGGGCTGCCGGACGTTCATTGTGCAGTGTGAGTTACACTATCACCACCAACCGGCTGCTTTTCCCACGGACAATTCCAAAGTGGCTTTCATGATCTCCCATCTCTCCGGCCGAGCAGCAGCGTGGGCTACGGCAGAGTGGTCCCGAGGCTCCCCCATCTGCGGGTCTCTGGAAAACTTCATAGACACTATGAGAAAGATCTTCAATCAAACCACGCCGGGCAGGGAAGCAGCTCGGGCTCTGATTAAGCTGAAACAACATCAGCGGAGTGTGGCTGACTACGCCATCGAGTTCCGGACTATGGCAGCCGATAGCGGCTGGAACTCCGCTGCATTGTTTGACGCTTTTGTCAGCGGTCTCTCGGATTCCCTACAAGACCAGCTGGCGCCTCTCGATCTGCCCGCTGACTTGGACTCTGTCATATCCATGGCAATACGGATAGACAATCGTTTGACGGAGAGGAGAAGGAATAAATCCAAGGATGCGGTTGATCCGCCTCCCCAGAGGAGACGCTCGCCGCTGGATACTACTTCTTCTTGGAGGCCCCGTCACCCCTCACCTGCGTTCCGGACAACAGCGCCCCCTGGCTCCGTGGAGGAGCCAATGCAGTTGGGCCGCGCCAAGCTTTCGATGGCAGAACGTCAGCGTCGATTAAAGGAGGGTCTGTGCTTCTACTGCGGGCAGCGCGGACATCCACTTGTCCGGTAAAAGAGGAGGCGCACCAATAAAGAGGAGTACGTTGGTGAGCCGGATCTCTTCCTCTGACTTTCCTCCTCGCACCCTGACCCGCATCCAGGTAAAAATCAGAGACAATGTGGTTACTCATGGTGCACTCATTGACTCAGG
The DNA here is from genome assembly GCF_902827115.2 of Pseudochaenichthys georgianus. Classification (NCBI taxonomy): domain Eukaryota; kingdom Metazoa; phylum Chordata; class Actinopteri; order Perciformes; family Channichthyidae; genus Pseudochaenichthys; species Pseudochaenichthys georgianus. Next base: position 9,604,356 of record NC_047510.2, read on the forward strand.
GGCAGACGAAAGTCTGATGGATTGGGGTTTAGTTAAAAGATTGGACATAAAAACTAAACCTCTACCCCAGCCTCTTGAAGCGAGTGCTCTCGATGGGCGGCTGTTGTTTAAAGTGACTCACCAAACAGAGCCTTTAGAAATAAGATGTGATGATAACCATCACGAGACAATGTCATTTCACTTGTTTAATTCAGCCCAACATCCACTCATTTTGGGGTTTCCCTGGTTGAAACTTCATAACCCTCACATTGATTGGCAATCTGGGAGGGTGGAGGGGTGGGGAAAGAATTGCAGAGATCACTGTGTTAAGCAGGTAGCGGAGATTGACAGAAGAGGTAACACTGGGAGGGTTAGGCAGGGAACTATCCCAGAAATATATTTTCCTGATGTTCTTTCAGTCCCTTCCTGCTACCACGATTTAAGTGAAGTATTCAGTAAATCCAAGGCTCTGACTCTTCCGCCTCACCGCCCCTATGACTGTGCTATCGACCTGATTGCTGGGTCTACAATTCCTAAGGGTCGACTATATGCTATTTCAGGACCTGAGAAAGAGGCCATGAAGGACTATATTGATGCCTCCCTCAAAACAGGCCTTATTCGCCCTTCCTCATCACCAGCAGGAGCGGGGTTTTTTTTGTTGGGAAAAAGGATGGGTCTCTTAGGCCCTGTATTGACTACTCACCTCTCAATGACATTACGGTTAAAAACCGGTACCCCCTTCCTCTCATCTCGTCAGCCTTCGAGCAGCTTCAGGGAGCCAAGGTTTTCACCAAGTTAGACCTGCGTAACGCTTATCATTTAGTCAGGATCAGGGAGGGCGATGAATGGAAGACGGGTTTCAACACCCCTTCAGGCCACTATGAATACCGTGTAATGCCATTTGGATTATCAAATGCTCCTGCTGTGTTCCAGGCTATGATCAACGACGTGTTGAGGGAGTTTCTGAACCGTTTCGTTTTTGTATATCTTGACGACATTCTGATCTACTCCCCTGACCTTGACACCCATAAACAACATGTCCGCCAGGTTCTACAAGAGCTGCTCAAGAATAGGTTGTTTGTCAAAGCAGAAAAATGCGAATTCCATGCAGAGACAGTCACTTTCTTGGGCTTCATCATTTCGCCAGGTCAGGTTAGGATGGACCCAGAGAAGGTTAGCGCAGTAGCTTGTTGGCCTACCCCTGACTCTCGTAAGAAAGTGCAGCAGTTTTTAGGCTTTGCAAATTTTTTACAGACGTTTTGTGCGGAGGTTCAGTGCTATTGCAGCCCCTCTTCATGTCCTCACGTCCCCTCAAGTGCCTTTTTTGTGGTCTCCTCAGGCTGAGGAGGCTTTTTCTCGGCTTAAAGGAATGTTCACCTCTGCTCCCATACTCACCTTGCCGGACACCACTCGTCAGTTTGTGGTAGAAGTGGATGCCTCCAACGAAGGGGTGGGAGCGGTCCTCTCCCAGCGACTACAGAAGGACAACAAACTTCACCCCTGCGCTTTCCTGTCCAGGAAGCTCTCCCCAGCAGAGAGAAATTACGACGTGGGAAACCGTGAGTTGCTGGCCGTGAAGCTGGCACTGGAAGAGTGGAGGCATTGGTTGGAGGGAGCCGAGCATCCTTTCGTGGTTTGGACCGATCACAAAAACTTGGAGTATATAAGAAAGGCCAAAAGACTGAACTCCCGCCAGGCTAGGTGGACCTTGTTTTTCAACCGTTTTGACTTTGTTCTTTCCTTCAGGCCGGGGTCTCAGAATGTCAAGCCTGACGCTCTGTCCCGTCTGTTTGACCCTGTGCCTGCAGTCAAGGAGCCGGAACCCATCATCCAATTAAACCGGGTGGTAGGAGCGCTGACTTGGTCAGTAGAGAAGGAGGTAATACGAGCCAATGCTGGAGCTCCTGCACCAAGGGGTTGCCCGCCTAACCGGCTTTTCGTTCAGGAGGCCGAGCGACCACAGGTGATCCACTGGGCTCACACTTCGCTGCTCACCTGTCACCCTGGAGTCAAGAGAACTATGTTCATCATAAAACAACGTTTCTGGTGGACATCCATGGAGAAGGAGGTGAAGGAGTATGTGGAGGCGTGCCCTGTCTGCGCTCGAAACAAGACCTCTTCCAGGGCGCGAATAGGACTATTACAACCACTCCCTATTCCCAACAGACCCTGGTCAGAGATCTCCATGGACTTCGTCACTGGCCTGCCCCTCTCTAGAGGTAAAACCACAGTTCTTACGGTAGTGGACCGTTTTTCGAAAATGACACATTTCATTGCTCTGCCCAAGATGCCCTCAGCGAAGGAAACGGCTGAGGTCATGATGCATAATGTGTTTCGGCTTCATGGTTTCCCAAAGGATATTGTCTCCGACCGGGGCCCCCAGTTTGTGTCACGCTTCTGGAAGGAGTTCTGCTGCCTCATCGGTGCCACGGTCAGTCTCTCGTCAGGATACCATCCGGAGTCTAACGGCCAGACAGAGCGCCTAAATCAAGAACTGGAGACCTGTTTGCGCTGCTTGGTGTCCCAGAATCCATCCTCCTGGAGCGAGCACCTCACCTGGGTTGAGTATGCGCACAACATCCTCCCTACTTCTGCCACGGGCCTGTCCCCATTTCACTGTGTTTATGGCTACCAGCCGCCACTGTTCCCAGCCACGGAGAGGGAGGTCACGGTCCCGTCTGCCCACGCGCTGGTCAGGCGTTGTCGGCGCGTGTGGGCTGCGGCTAGGAAGATCCTCTGCAGGAATTCACAACTGGTGAAAAGAGCAGCAGACCGAAAACGCCGACCAGCTCCTGTATACCAGCCAGGCCAAAAAGTCTGGCTTTCTACACGAGACCTTCCCCTCCACGTACTCTCCCGTAAATTGGCTCCCCGGTTTGTGGGTCCTTTTCCCGTCACCAGGAGGCTTTTTCTCGGCTTAAAGGAATGTTCACCTCTGCTCCCATACTCACCTTGCCGGACACCACTCGTCAGTTTGTGGTAGAAGTGAATGCCTCCAACGAAGGGGTGGGAGCGGTCCTCTCCCAGCGACTACAGAAGGACAACAAACTTCACCCCTGCGCTTTCCTGTCCAGGAAGCTTTCCCCAGCAGAGAGAAATTACGACGTGGGAAACCGTGAGTTGCTGGCCGTGAAGCTGGCACTGGAAGAGTGGAGGCATTGGTTGGAGGGAGCCGAGCATCCTTTCGTGGTTTGGACCGATCACAAAAACTTGGAGTATATAAGAAAGGCCAAAAGACTGAACTCCCGCCAGGCTAGGTGGACCTTGTTTTTCAACCGTTTTGACTTTGTTCTTTCCTTCAGGCCGGGGTCTCAGAATGTCAAGCCTGACGCTCTGTCCCGTCTGTTTGACCCTGTGCCTGCAGTCAAGGAGCCGGAACCCATCATCCAATTAAACCGGGTGGTAGGAGCGCTGACTTGGTCAGTAGAGAAGGAGGTAATACGAGCCAATGCTGGAGCTCCTGCACCAAGGGGTTGCCCGCCTAACCGGCTTTTCGTTCAGGAGGCCGAGCGATCACAGGTGATCCACTGGGCTCACACTTCTCTGCTCACCTGTCACCCTGGAGTCAAGAGAACTATGTTCATCATAAAACAACGTTTCTGGTGGACATCCATGGAGAAGGAGGTGAAGGAGTATGTGGAGGCGTGTCCTGTCTGCGCTCGAAACAAGACCTCTTCCAGGGCGCGAATAGGACTATTACAACCACTCCCTATTCCCAACAGACCCTGGTCAGAGATCTCCATGGACTTCGTCACTGGCCTGCCCCTCTCTAGAGGTAAAACCACAGTTCTTACGGTAGTGGACCGTTTTTCGAAAATGACACATTTCATTGCTCTGCCCAAGATGCCCTCAGCGAAGGAAACGGCTGAGGTCATGATGCATAATGTGTTTCGGCTTCATGGTTTCCCAAAGGATATTGTCTCCGACCGGGGCCCCCAGTTTGTGTCACGCTTCTGGAAGGAGTTCTGCTGCCTCATCGGTGCCACGGTCAGTCTCTCGTCAGGATACCATCCGGAGTCTAACGGCCAGACAGAGCGCCTAAATCAAGAACTGGAGACCTGTTTGCGCTGCTTGGTGTCCCAGAATCCATCCTCCTGGAGCGAGCACCTCACCTGGGTTGAGTATGCGCACAACATCCTCCCTACTTCTGCCACGGGCCTGTCCCCATTTCACTGTGTTTATGGCTACCAGCCGCCACTGTTCCCAGCCACGGAGAGGGAGGTCACGGTCCCGTCTGCCCACGCGCTGGTCAGGCGTTGTCGGCGCGTGTGGGCTGCGGCTAGGAAGATCCTCTGCAGGAATTCACAACTGGTGAAAAGAGCAGCAGACCGAAAACGCCGACCAGCTCCTGTATACCAGCCAGGCCAAAAAGTCTGGCTTTCTACACGAGACCTTCCCCTCCACGTACTCTCCCGTAAATTGGCTCCCCGGTTTGTGGGTCCTTTTCCCGTCACCAAGGTCATCAACCCGGTTTCAGTGAGACTACGGCTTCCCAGGTCCATGAAGGTACATCCCACCTTCCATGTAGGGAAACTAAAACCCTTGAAGGAGAGCGCTATGGTTCCCACCGCCAACCCCCCCCCCGCCCCCCCGGATGATTGATGGAGGTCCGGTTTACACCGTCAAGAAGATATTGGCTAGTCGGAAAAGGGGTAGAGGGCGACAGCTACTGGTTGACTGGAAGGGTTATGGTCCTGAGGAGCGGATATGGATTCCTTCCCGCTTCGTCATAGATAAAAGCCTCATTGAGGATTTTGACCGCCTCAACTCAGAGGAGCCTGGGCCGTCAGGAGCCGTCCCTAGAAGGGGGGGTACTGTCATGTCTAGGAAACTAATAGTGAAAGTTTATTCTTTATGTTAGTTTTGTCATGTCCCTTTGCCCTGTGCTTTATGTTTATTCCCTTAATTAATCATCCCTCTCATTTCAGGCCTCCACGCTCCCCGCCCCTTTCTGTCTCCTGCGTCCTTGATTGTTTTCCCCGCCCTGATTGTTTCCACCTGTGTCCCCTTTACCTGTGTATATATTGTGGTAGCTTCCTCCTGTTCATTGTCAATTCGTTGTCTTACTATGACCCACGTTCCTGATTACCTCACGGACTTCCCACGGATCTACCTCATTGATCACTTGCTAGTTTTCCTCGAAAGAGTATATTTGTTTTGATTACTGTGCTAAATTCCAGTAAAGTCTTTATTTTTGAAAACACTATCTGAGTCGTGCAATTGAGTTCATGCCTCAGAGTCTCTCCTTGACACTTCTTCAGTATTCCATTCTGGACTTACATCTCTCCCAGCAGCCCCTTGGCCACTGATTCTTTATCTGTGTTACCTACTATAACTCAATCAATATTAGAGACATGTCAACATTCATCAAACAGTGTGTTATCCCCAAATATGGAGCAGGTCAATTCTAAAACTGTCAATCAATGGTCAGATTGAACAATGGAGTTGGAGCAGCCGGTTCCTTTCAGTCCCTAAATGAAAAATGTACATTGTGAAGTTTACACTCCCCCTTTTTTACACATTATCTCATGTGTAAACAAAAACCTGTATGGGAAGCAAACCTTCAGGTCATAATGGATTATAAGACAATACCAAACATTTTTCCCAAAGGTACATCCATCATTTTCCACAGTAAACACTCCAGTAAGTGTTTCTCTCCATCTTTCAGTCCTAAAAGAAACAGAGTCTTCATGTTTTAGTTTGAGCTTCACATTCTGCAAACGGTCACCTCCTGTGGGAGTGAAATATCATCAAGCAGATTAGATACGGTTTCCCCTTTTGTGCAATGTTAGGAAACCTCTCATTTCACACATTATTATCACACAAAAATAATGTGTTAGTCCAAAACATGCTTGATTAGTCATCGTTTTAAATCATGTAGTTGCACTGATCAGGTGCAGACATACACACACTCACACTCACACTGTCAGGTTGTAAAGTCAGGTTTGGTCAGGTACACCTCAGAGTCAGTCATTGAGAGTGCCTTCCCAAGTTACCCTGTCGGTCAGGGTCAAAGGTCAGTTGGTCTCAGTCTTTTTGGCCATGTGTCGTGCCCTGCAGAGATGTTCCAGCACAGGCCAGCATCCTCCGTCTATAAAAATCTGTATATATGGAGCGCCATCATTTATTAATTCACAATTACAACTATAATGTTCAAGATATCTCTAACTTTTCATTGGAACAGCGGTTTCCCAAATTCCCTGAAAAGTGTTAGCCAACAAATGTCACTTCCTTATTGTACTACTACTATTACTGCAATTCATTTACACCTAATTAGTATTAAAATGACTAATAGATCTATTTCAGAAACTTGTGTACATCACTATCTTGTGTCAAAACATTACTAGGATCTGTAAAGGTCTGCTATGTATTCCATAACTCATTCTATCAATTTATCTTCAATTCTGGTGCACTTAAAGAACAATGTTACCTTCTTTAACAGTGCGTGGAACTCTGGGTGTCCGAACATGCAACAATTACTCCCTACTGTAACAAATTAAAACACTACCAAATTCACACACGAATAAAAAGTCCAGTGCATACTTCCTTCATGCCCCCCCCTTTCCTATCAGTGTGTTTTAGATTCTCCACTTCACTTTAATAGTTCTCCTCTTTTCCGCTATTTTTATTTACCAATTGACTAATTTATGGTCAATACATCTTCTTATCTTCACTTATTTATCAAGTCAATTCAAGTTCTTTACAATACATTAGTAGATACCTTGTGGAGTATTCACAATAACTAATCCCCTCTAGGATATGAAATCCATTCATCTTTACGCAGATACTATTTCCTTATTTACCTTTTGTTCATGATAACAATGGTATAACAACCACACGTTTTACCCATAGCTAGTTTCTATAACAAGACTATTATGTGTGACATAATAATCAGATGTCTTGTTTGCTAACCAAGAATATTAAACTTTAACCTTTTCAGCATTCCAGACCATCCTATAAACAAGCAGCCTCCTATCTAAACACTAAGCATTAAGGTTTCTACACCACCAACCGGGAAACTCTTGCACAATTATGCTGTAAAATCATTGCATCATTCCTCCAGAACAATCTGAGACAAGCATGTCTCAAGATCTTGTCATAATGAGCACAGTCAGTGATGCGTTGTCCTCTGCAGCTGTAGTCAATAGGATCAATGAAACTCTTGCACTGGGATGTCCTGAGGGGGAAGGAACCTCTGGATCAATGTGCTACAATCAGCAGACACACGTTGTCCTCTGCAGCTGTAGTCAGTGGCAGGGTCCCCAAAAAAGCTAGGACCGGCCCTGGTCAGTGGGCTCCAAGGAAACTCTCCCTGGCTTTGAGATGAGGGAAGGAATCACTTGGCCGACACACATTGTCCTCTGTACGGCAGAAATCCCCCAAAACCGCAGTACCTCTTCACACCACTGTTGCCTTGACAACGAGGCACAAGCATAATGTCAATATCTCCTCAGAGATGCGTTCTTTGCACACTTCTTCTGTTCGCAGTGAGCAACTCTTCACCAACACACTGATTCAGAGAACCCAAAAGGTGGTGCAGAACTATCCAATGCTGCTGTAATCACATTCCAGCTACTGAGAAAAACTCAATTTAAATCTCTCTCCCAACGGGTTACAAAATAAAACGACTGAGTGTCTATATGGTCAGGAATGCTGAAACATGTGAATGTTAAAACAAATCAATGGCAGTAGTCTACCCAGATTTTTTACTCCATTAAAAGTAGTAAAACCACATTGTAAAATCTCTTTTTTATCTTTAGAAACCATGAGGAATGACAGTTGTCATAAAACACTATTCTTCCTTACTTCAGTTCTAAATCAAATGAGCCAGACAGGAAACCCCCTTTAACCACTTGCTTATTCTATTCTTTTTGAAATTGTTTATCTAAGTTGTGTTACAAGCAGGTTAGATCTGTAATGAATTAAAATCAATATTTAAGGACGTAATATAAGTTAAATATATTGCTAAGCTAATTACTGTTTTATTGTGAAGGCATCTCTGGCGAACAGCGGCCTTTGGCTTTTATTTTGAAAGGCCGTTCCGGAACAGTGAGTTCGATTTCTAGAAACACGGCAAGTTAACAATCGTTCTAATGCATTAACTAAAGTCGTGAAAGAGACAAGGAGGGGGAAGGCGTGTGGAAGCAAGCAATGAACTGAAAATGCCACCAATCCACTGTTTTAACGTGATGGCGCACATTGAAAACCGAAGCGGGCATACAGATGTAGCGCTTCGTTTCAGACGCCTACCCGGGCGGGTCCGTGATCGGCATGGGGTGGGCCCCTGCTGAAAAGGAAAACCCCCCCGCAGGATTTGAAACGCCCCCTTGATAAATACATTTAATTATAATGAAACCAGCAGCAATGGATCATGGATCCACCAGGGGAGCCGTGAAAAGCTGCCACACTGGAACTCATGTGAAATAAACAGCTGATCTACAGGGATCTGATATAGCGGATATTTGTTAAGATCCATATATGTCACGGATAGGATCACATTCTGTGCTTAAGTAAGAGACATGTAATCATTTACTAAACATCACCATGTTTTTATTTAACAAAATAATGTTTAATTCACGTTGGCGTAAGTACAAAACCATCGCTATGTTTTTAGATCAGGAAATGCATCCAGGGTCAAACAAACGATGTTCGATCGTGATCCTCGCGATCATTTAATGTATCAGATGTTCGCGAGTTAAAATGAATGCACTACATTTAATCCACGTGAGTTTACAACAACGACAATAATCGCTTTGTTTTTATATCACATCCGACGCAGCGGCTCTCTACCGATCATCCTAATCCCACGGGCAACAATAATATGTACAGTGTTCATAGTTTACTGTATTATTAGTGTCAAATATTACTGCTATAATAATCACACATTGAGTTGTTGAAATCAGACCGTCGTTTTTTTTAAACGCTCTGAATGAAACGGCAGCTCTCAGGTGATCAGCTGTGTGTTACACAATAACATATGCATAGTAATTTAATACCTTCCAACACACATTGTAAGAACAGTTCTGTTTCATATGAGTGTTGAGAGCCGTATCCACAAATCTACTAATTTTGCCTTCAGTGCACCAGATTGATGCATTTAACTTCAATTTAAATAAAAACATCTTCTGTTGTAACAACAATACATTATAAATAGTAACATAGCATGGTATTGCACATTTACTGTAGCTTTGAGTGTTACTGGCCTGAGATTTTTTTATTACATGAATGAAGGTGACTGAGGCTTTTTAATATAGACTTTTCAGTGTCCCACATTTTGCACAGAACTGTCCCACATTAGGAAAACAGATTGTCTGAGACAACTTGGCACTAAGAGTACTAATATGTCTACCATTTCTTGTATGAGTTTAATATCTGCATGTTCTCTTTGGTTTGATTAGGACACATCCTGGGGATTTCAGAATGTTACTGGATTTTGATTTATTGTATCGGCTTCATGTCGCAATATATTCCCGAAGTCTGAAATGCAAAAATGTTCCACATTAGGGCAATTCACCCTGCATTTAATCATTTTGTTTATTTTTAACGAAATAAATGTGGTTTAATCCATCATGAAATTAATGTAGGCTATTTACTTAGTACATATCTGACATTAACGATTAACACACTGTTCATACTGCTCACAGGCTGATATCTAGTGTATTCATACCCCTCACTGTTTATTCATCATTCAATTCATTATATATTTTATTCTGTAGATTGTGAACATTACTTTTCACTTTACTGCTTGTTGCACCTGGTTAGAAGCTAAACTGCATTTCGTTGTCTCAGTACCTGTAATCTGTGCAATAACAATAAAGTTGAATCTAATCTTGAGCAGGAACTAATGTAGGCTATTTACTTAGTAGGCCTACATATCTGACATGAACGATTAAACACGTTTGTGCATTCTTTATGAATGCAAACCGAGTCATTTCGTTTATTTTTAACGAAATAAATGTGATTTAATCCACATAATTTACTGTGTTAATTGTTTACTTAGTATTGTTTAACTTGAATGTTCTTCACTTTTTAAATGCCTCTGTGATGTGCTGCTACCCATTTCCCCTCGGGGACTAATATACGAATACTATGACATTAACGATTAAACACATTTGTGCATTCTTTATGAATGCAAACCGAGTCAAGCCGACTCTAATAAACGAATACTATATATTGAACGTCTATTGAATGGCCTTTGTATGTATACAGTACAGTATAGCCCAACCATTTACACCTTCCTTTTTTCCCGTCAAGAGTTTGAATTGGAGAAAGGTAATCGGTGGTGCTTTTATAGCCTATTGCATAATAACTGTGTGATTTATATTGCTTTTCAAATGCATATGGACACCCATTTACACGGCTCTTCCCGTCAAGAATATGAATAGAACTTAGTTAGATCACTTTACATTTCTGCAAATGAATTTTTAATCACACACGTCTCCCCATCCCGAAAATAAAAAGAGGAAACAATTTTCAAGTTCAGTTTTCACCATTTTATTTAAAATAACTGACATACAGTAACAGACACATGCTGTAGGCCTATCTGCTGCGGAAACCAGGACGAGCGATTTCGGGATCTGTTTTTCTGGGGCTCCTCAGTCTCTCGTTTACCCGCTCCTGATCTTATGCCACTGGTCAATGTTCAGATTTGGGAACCGATTGGAAACATAAGACTCAATCTGTTGCTTCACATTGAGGGGAAGAGGCATTTTCCCATTGGTCCCAGTCCAGTTGGTTATTTTCACCATTCTCCCATATGTTACAAATGGCGTTATGGCCATGAACATATTAGCAGCATAGAACTCAGGGCGATGCTGTCCCTTAAAAAAGCTGTCCTGGTAAAAACGTTCCTCTCGTTCTGAGGAAACAGCCCTGGTGGGTTCATCAGGAGTGACCGCCGATACTGAGACAACGAAATGCAGTTTAGCTTCTAACCAGGAGCAACAAGCAGTAAAGTGAAAAGTAATGTTCACAATCTACAGAATAAAATATATAATTAATTGAATGATGAATAAACAGTGAGGGGTATGAATACACTAGATATCAGCCTGTGAGCGGTATGAACAGTGTGTATGAATATGCTAAGATATATAAAGTATGAAAACGGTAGGACCATACCGTTCTCCAGCCCCAACCCCCCCATGTTTCATATGTATGTTGGGGACCCTTTGTTTAAAACTAATTGGCCATCGGAATGTGTGGAGTCACATTCCACAGCTCTCCCCCCTCCTGTGATCCTCCGCACACAGAGAGAGAAATATCAAACATTTAATAAAAGTGAAAAACAATGAACAAGACTTAACGTATTCATCATAATTAATTATATTTATTTCGTTTGGATGTAGGTGATCTTCTACTATATGAACATTTTGGACCCAAAATCACAACATATATGTAAAAACAGATTTTAAAAATGATTTTATTTTTCACAACACAAACATACACAACGAAACCATTTAAAAGCTGGAAATATATACATGGGATGTGACTATGATAATGTGAAAGTTTGATTGAGGTAGCATGGGATTTCATTCTGATAAGGCAAAAGTGTTATTATAAATATAATACAAATATATATATATATATATATATACACATTATGTACAAAAATCAGTTTGTTCTGTCTTTATCTGTGCCACGCTTCAAAGTGGTTTCTGTCAATACGACACAGAGGGCAACATCACAGATTCCTCCTCCTCCATGTCAAAAAACAAGCTTAAAGCTTGACTCACGTTCAGAGTTCTCTTCATCATAGTTGAGTCTTCAAAACTCTAAATATATCTAACTATATCTACATTTTCAATGTTTGTTTGTCACTTTACTTCAATCGCAGTCTCCCGCAGCCTCTCTTCGTCTCCCGCAGCCTGTCTTCGTATATCTTCGTCTCTCTCCATTTCCCGCCGTCTCTCTTCGGTTCCCGCCGTCCCTCTTCGTCTCTTTTCGTCTCGTTTCGTATCACTCCGTTTACCTGATTACCTCACCCCTTCCTGGTAAATTCATCCTGTTGAGCAGAATCTACAGTTTCCAGTATTTTCCGTTTCGTAAAATGATAAAATACGGCGAAAAATATTAAAATATGTGCTTCCATTATTCATACTTCTGAAATATATCTGTATTAACTTTATATCATCGTATGTCCGTGTTTATTGGGTATTTTTGCATGAAACAAAGACTGGCATATAGTTTCGAGCCAGTACTTTCGACAGAAATACACATATACATCCTGTTGAGCAGGATCTACAGTTTCCAGTATTTTCCGTTTCGTAAAATGATCAAATATGGCGAAGATATTCAAATATGTGCTTCCATATTTCATACTTTTGAAATGTATTAACTTTATATCACCGTATCTCCGTGTTTACTGGGTCTTTTTGCATGAATCAAAGACTGGGATATACAGTAGTTTCAAGCCAGCACTTTCGACAGAAACACACGGCAATGTTGTCCGGACTGTTGTTTTTATGCGGCACCGGCTTGAACAGGTCATGTGATCTGATCACGCCGGCGTGACGGTCGACTCCAAAGGGTTAATATTAAATACATATAAGTATTTTTACAACTTGTATTTAGAAATACTCTGTTGTAATTATTGATGCATACATGTGTTCATCCATTTAATGTGGCATCTGCTATAATTGGGTTAATGTATGATATTACTTAATAATACAATACATTATAATATATGATATGATAATTACATTTTAGTTTTATTCATTTCTTATTTCATAGTTTCTCATTATTATTATTATTTTTTATCGCTCATCTTATTTTTGATTTTATTAATCTGTGTGAATCTGTGCTGTCCTGTTTTTCACTCTCACCCTGTTGCTGTTTGAACTACTGAATTTCCCCACGGGATTAATAAAGGTCCATCTTATCTTATCTTAATGTATAAGTTGATTTACTTCAATCTACTGTACAATATTACAGGAAATATACTGCATAAAGCAAACTATATACTTTATTTGATCTAAAATATTGATGTTTCTACAACACCCATTGTGTATTTTGTGAATGAAGCGCCATCTCATGGTTAAATCCTGTAATTGAACAAATGGGGAAATTGGGCAACGCCCTCTAGCAATTTGGCAACACCCCCAGCCACTGGCATCCGCTGGGCTTTTGACTGGGACACACCCTTTTGAGTCTGATCTGGAGTGCTACATCTGTAAGCACCCCTGTCATATACTGACAAGCGTTCAAAAACCCTTCTGCTTATCACTTAGGCTACTACTTTTTGTTTTATTCATAACCTAAAAATACAATTGTGATGAATAGCTTGCTCTTGTACCATTACATTTACCAACATAAAACAAGGTCTTTACTAATCAACAATGACAACCTACAGATAGAACAATCAAGAAACAGACCAATACAACTCCTAAATAACATTACAATATATATTTCTCACAGTGAGTTCGTTATCTAATGTTTTAACAACTTCTTATCTTTTTATGTGTAGTAAATTGATCAGTTAATGTCGAATAGTATGAAATTCACTATGCAATGTTTCTTATTTATTTAAGTATACAAGCCTTTTCTTTAGCTCCCTGTTTGATTCCACTTAAAATCAATCCCTTAATCTGTTCCCATTGCTCCCTGTACCTCCCTGGAATTTCAGAATTTTCTTTACTCTTCTGATGTTCCATATTGACTTCGCTTTTATTTATCTGACTTAATATGTGTTCACTTGTCTATTGTCGTCGTCAACGTGCTTCCCCCCCCTTTCAGCCACTAGATGGCAGCAGCAGAGCACAAATGAGCTTCACTCTTCTGAGTGCATTGTCAATCGCTCACACAAGTAGTTTAGGTAAAAATCACACAGATTTATTCCCCGTACAGTTTGTCCAGCTTGATAATGTGATGTTTATTTCAACAGGCAGACCAAACCTTGAACGGTGCTTCAACACTCATAAGGAATGTGACCATTCCATGGGGCTTAAACACCCAGGTTTTAGCGAGCCCTTTATCACACGTTTGCTTAGTGACGTTAGTGATAGTGGCTGGAGAAGGAGGATTGAAATACCAATCATGGACTGTTAGAAATTTGAATGGACAACTGGTCCGCTTTTTCAAATCTCTGCGCGTCCCTAAACAAGCTCGTTATTCTTACAGGAAGGAATCCAGAGCATACAATTAACCGTTCAACAATAATCCACTTTAATGGTAATATGACAATGCAATACAATCAAATACAGTACAAAATAAATACAGATCTGTGGGATCCCACATTTACCTGATACTCACGTGAGCCAGCCAGAGGAAAGAGAGTGAATACAGACTAGTTCCTGTGTTTTATACATTTCTAACAATGGGGGGAGTTATCTGAACCTCCCTTTCAGACCTTTGGCCTTTGGCTGCCCAAATCTCCAACACCTCACTTCTTAAGTTTCCCCAATCATAGTAGCTTAGCTTCATTATCTCCTAGCCTCCCTTCCAGACCTTTGGCCTTTCAGTTTGGACATAACAGGATGCCTCTGTTCTTAATCTGGTTGACCCCGCGTTTTTGTACCACACAGTATTGACACCGTATATTTCCACTGAGGCTCCTCAGCAGTTTGGACTTTAACACCGTACTGTACTTTTCCACTCAGACAGCTCAATGTCTTATATTCACTGTTTTCTACACAAATCATTTTCCCCTTTTAAGTTTCTTCATAGTTTACTAACATGAATACATACAAATATTTCCTTACAGGACTCACAGAGACATGGAAGCATTAGTGGCAAAGCTACCTCCACTCATCAAAAGAGGTCAGAAGTGGGTGAATGATCTGGAGAGATACACAGCCCAAGACCACCTGTGCTTGGGGGACATGAGGGCCCTGCTTGGACGGATTGAAGGACGACTTGAGGCAAAAGCAATAGATTCTTAGGCCAATTGCACGCACGACTCAGATGACACTCCATTCAACTACATCAGGTCGATTTATTGGGCTGCTATTCATCACATGTACCCGACAACACCCAGTTTACATGCCCTCACCAGCCTGAGGAAAGGCACGGAGGAAGAAATGCATGCCTTCTTGAAGAGATGTGAAGGAGTGTGGGAGGACTGCACTGGAAGACGACATGATCTTTCTCCATCTGTTGAAATGTGGTGGAAGAAAGCTGTCGTTAAAACCCTTCCCCCATCGGTGCAGGCAAGCCTGGGAAACGTGGTGGGATTAGACACTAAACCCATTGAAGAATGGGGACTACATCTCATTCACCACGATATGAAATACCAAGCAACACAGAGGGAAAATGACGAAGAAATTAAAACATTACAACTAAGACTTCTGAAGATACAGGTAGCTGAGAAAGACACCGAAGCTTGTAGGAACGTGACAAGGGGAAGGGAGGAGAAGTTTTCAGAGATGGCCATAGAACCAGAGAAGGCAGGGCAGACACCTCCAACAGTTCAAGCTCAAATAGTGCCAGAGAGTCAGATGCAGAACCAACAACCAGGAGGTTTCCGAGGAGGCAGAGGCAGAGCAAAAGTTCTCCGGTTTGAGGGATGCTACATATGCGATCAGCTGGGCCATTGGGCCAGAGATTGTCCACAACAACAAATGAAATACCCACCACAAGCACCAAATAACGGCCCTCCATGCAGTTACCCCAGGGGAGGTTTCCATGATGACAACGGAGGCAGGGGGTCCCAGAGATGTCAAAGACGAACATGGGTGCCAAACATGAACCAAATGCCACTGACAGCCTGGTATCAACCACGACAACGAGGAAGCTCAGAGGGCCAGACCACCAGGTACAAGGGTATTTTGAAAACCAGCTACATTGAGCCATATCTGTCACCACAGGAGGGAGAGGTTGCATGTTATTTAAAATATAATGAGTAGCATATTGCATTTACACATAAAGCATCCACAGAGTTGTAGAAGATTAAAACATAGTAGAACATCTAGCAGACTATTTTTGTAATTATGAGAAGGATAGAGATTACGAGTGATGTTGTTCCCCCACACAGAACACTATTGTGTCCACACAGCTAGTGAGGTCAAGACGAGGGGTTTCCACCCAAAATATGAAGATGGAAACCTAGTGCCCGACCACACGGAGGATCCTTACCAAGTCCTCCTGTTTACACCAACTGCAGTTCAAGGGGCGGCGATACACCTGACCTGAGGCTGTTGAGACCTGAAAACAGAAACTCGATTCTGCTGTGGTGAAGTCTGGCTACAAAGAGAGGTGTCCGATAGGGTTGCTTGTCTCAAACCAGTGAAGAAGTCAACAAGAACCCAGCAGAACTAGAGAGTGACTGTTAGCTGGAGAACAGTGACAGAGCGACAGAAACTGGCACAACATTTTCCAGAGACTGGGGCTGTGTTTAACCCTCTGGAGTCGGTGGACGCGCCAGCGCGTCCACGTGCGCATAATTTTACGTAATTAATCATATATTTTCGATTATAAGGAGTATAAACATGATTAAGATATCCACGGAATCGCTGGAAGGGTAGCTTTCCAGCGGTATCTCCTGTGAGACTGTAACCAGGGCACAGCAGCCAATATGGCCGCTCAAAGCAGCTTGACTTTACACTGTGTGGGATTGGTGGAATCGTGTGTCAGTCAAGGAAATCTCGGCTGGCAGCCATCATGGTCTGAAATGACCAATGGACATCGAGAAATCACTAAGGACCTACCCACCAAGTAAAACAAACATAAACCACGTATCTCCCATCAGTTTACGACTGTGAGGAGAGAGAGAGAGAGAGAGAGAGAGAGAGAGAGAGAGAGAGAGAGAGAGAGGGAGAGAGAGAGAGAGAGAGAAAATGGCTAAAAAAAACTTTACAGTTGCCGACTTCGCTAGAGATTCTTTTCGCTAGCAGCAGTGAAGATGGAGCCTCAGAACCTGAAGTCTTCGACTCTTCTGAAGAAGAAGAACACAAAGACAACAACAAGGATCCATTTGGACATGGGTAAGGGTAAATATTACAGTAATAGTGTACTGGCAATGTGTGGGGAATACCGCGAAAATGAACAATAGGTTTATTGATATATATTTTGTATCGATAGTCATGAACTTTTTTTTGGGAAAAAATAGACTCCATTAGCAAACGTTTACGTTATTTTGGTGTGTAAAAGTGAGATTACATGTGTAGATGATTAAATTAATCATGTATTTGTCCCACAACGGAGACATTTACAGTGACATGTTTTTGCCATCGATAATTTTATCATACTGTTCTGTACAGATGAGACTTTGTCATAGATTTATTTATGTGTGCCTGTTATTATTTTACCGTCCTGTACAGATGAGACTTTGTAATCAGATGTAGCCTATGTATATGTGTGTCTGTGATTGTATACTGAATGTAAAGTAACTGGAAGTGTGTGTGTGTGTGTGTGTGTGTGTGTGTGTGTGTGTGTGTGTGTGTGTGTGTGTGTGTGTGTGTGTGTGTGTGTGTGTGTGTGTGTGTGTGTGTGTGTGTGTGTGTTTGTGTGTGTGTGTGTGTGTGTGTGTGTGTGTGTGTGTGTGTGTGTGTGTGTGTGTGTGTGTGTGTGTGTGTGTGTGTGTGTGTGTGTGTGTGTGTGTGTGTGTGTGTGTGTGTGTGTGTGTGTGCGTGCGTGCGTGCGTGTGTGTGTGTGTGTGTGTGTGTGTGTGTGTGTGTGTGTGTGTGTGTGTCCAACCTCCCAAACTTTCTTTTTATGTGTGCATTGTTATTTGTGCTTGAGCAACATTTTACTTGAACTTTATTTCAATGAAATTAGTTGTAATTATTGTCCTACATTTTTATTTGTTTTACAGAGATGTTTCACAGCTGTCTGGGCTGCCTCCATCTGCGGCTGCCACCAGGTCAAGATACACCTCAGCACAAAGGCTCCACCACAGCCATCACCTTCAACCCAGCCAGCAAGGAGGTCTCGTATAACACTTGTACCCCCCACTTACACAGCAGCCCATGCACCATCACCCCCATCTTCACAGCAGCCAGACCCACTGTCTTGGAAGACAGACAAATACCTTGACACTGTCTTGACATTTATAATGAATAGTTGGTTGAAAGTTCTGATGTTCAATATTGTAAATAGTTAGATTTTCCAGTTTCTTATATTTATATAGATAGTTGGTTAAAAAAAACATATTTATAATAAATTGTTGGTTGAAAAAAAAGGTTGAATGCTCAATTTGTATTTTTACACATCACATAAACCTTGGTATGTAATATGAAGTCATTATTCAGTCCTAATGTATCTCAGTCCCTGCTGTGGTGTAAGTAGAGTGATAAACACTTGTTTTACTCAAAATTCGAATTAATTTTTTTTCATTTTAGACATGAATAACACATTTATATACAGTTTAATTCAAATATTTCACTGCGTTTGTGATCCTAAGACTTTGGTAACCAAATCTAAAACACCAAAACAATTCGATCACATGTGTAAATGTGTGTTTTCACAAGAGTTTTGAAGATTTTCCGAAAATCAGATGTAACATTTTAAGCTTTTTAGCTACTTATCTCATCAAACAGTGCTCTAAGGTGAGTAATTTGCATATATAGCAATACCAGAAATGGTCCTGAACATTTTGATATGTAACACATGGGGTGCCATGTTAGAAGAAATACATTTAAGAAAACATCAAAAAATCGAGAAAACACCCTTAGACTCCAGAGGGTTAAAGGGGAACTTCATTTATTGTTAGTGGAGGTTTCGTTTTTTAGTCAAACAATTATGTGATTTATGGAGTCAGATTACATTTTTCTCACAAACACAATTTTATAATCGGTCTGAAGTATCTGTTTTAAGGCATGAGCTGCAGATTAAATAACATAACACTGATTGAGAGCTTGGATGAAGAAGTTGTAGGGTTTTTACAACAGTTTCAAGAATCAGTTTTTATTTTTTTATTCTTGAGTAACTTTACTGATTTATAGTGTAGTGCGTAAGGCAATATCTCATTTTGAGTGAGGGGCACCAGCCCTTCATGTTCTCCTGCATGTCACCCTCTGTGAAAATAGTTCGTATTTTCCCTCTAGTTTGGAGAAATATTATTCAATCATATGTTAAATTCAGCAGTATCAACCAATCCTCTAATCCTAGAATTATTGAGACGCATTAGCGAAACCAGGGGTATTGTTTTTCGCAGCAACAATGATGCATAATACCATGACAAAAGCCATTATTGAAACAAGTATTTTTTGTACTAATGGCAGATTTTTAGTGAATATGTTTTTATACCATCGGAAAACCATACATCATACTAGGGCTGAACGATATACCGTGTCATGGCGATAACCGCGATATGCGCATTCGCGATATTCACACCGCAGGAACGTGCGGTTTTATTCTTTTTTTTTTTTAAATGCTAACGCACTTTAGCACAGAATTCAAAATAAAGATACCCTTATTACTTATCGAAACTGCACATACAATATATCCGATTAAAGCTGAGACTTCACAGATTATTAAGTATAGTATCTAAACGATCCGATCTTGCGACAGGGGAAGCAAACACAGACATCACAACACGTACCTTTACGGAGCTTTTACGGGAGATCGTCTCACCGTAGCTGTCAATCTGATCAAAAGATGTGTTCAATGGCATTAAAACGAGAAAAAACACGGCTAAATCGGTTGATCCATAGGTTAATAATTAGAGATGTCCCGATCCGATCACGTGATCGGGGATTGGAGCCGATCACGTGATTTTCAAAAGATCGGGGATCGGGAGAAAAAAATCGGGGATCGGGATTTTTTTTTTTTTTTATAAATTTTTTTTTTTTAATTTAATGTTACAAAACAAAAATTACCATGTTCACGTCTTAAAGTCATCCTGAGGACTTAGTTTTGGTTTAAAATTACACAACATCATGTATGTGTTGCTTTCTTTGGGCTTGTTTTCAGACCTGGTTGCTTATTTCTCTGAAATCTGGCAACAGAGTGGGCGCAGTGTCTAATAGTAGCAGTAAGCTAACGAGAGGCTACGTTCAGCTGGTGACTCGGGAGTCGGGACAGAGAAAATGTCAGGAGTTTGGAAGTATTATAAAATTGAAAGCGAAGGCAGTGTAACAGCCAGATGCAATGTTTGCAAGGCGGAGGTTCCGCGTGGTGGAAAGAACAGAGCTACGTTCAACACGACCAATCTAATACGCTACCTGAGAAACAAACACCAACAACAACACGGCGAGTACACAGCGGCCACTCAGGTAACGGCACTGAAACAACCAACACTTTCAGAGACTTTTAAAAGGAAAGACAAACTGCCCCAGAACAGTGAAAAGGCCAAACAAATAACTAGATAGCTGAATTCATCGCATTGGATGACCAGCCGTTATCTGTTACCTTTTTTTTTTCTTAATGCATTGCATAAAGATCGGATCGGCAAAAATCGGTATCGGCAAATTGTCAAAATCAAATGATCGGAATCGGATCGGGAGCAAAAAAAGGTGATCGGGACATCCCTATTAATAATGTATCTGTGGCTTTGAAGCAATTGTTTATAATCCATAAGTCCATTTTTATGTAAAAATGGGAGCATAAAAGTTAGCTGCTAATGGTAGCCACCAGAGTGTATGCAGCTTCCGGTTTTGGCTACGCGTCACTCTCACTCCTTATTTGGTAATGTGTGTGTGTTAGACTGCCGCATAGCCAAGACCGGAAGCAGCAGCCACTCTGGTGACTACCATTAGCAGCTAACTTTTGCTCTGCGATTTTTACATAAAAATGGAATTGTGGATTATAAATGAAATCATTTTTTTATACAGAGACGTTAAAAACCTATGGATTAACCGATTCAGCCGCGTTTTTCTCGTTTTAATGCCATTGAACACGTCTTTTGATCAGATTGACAGCTACGGTAAGACGATCTCCCCTAGAAGCTCCGTAAAGGTACGTGTTGTGATGTCTGTGTTTGCTTCCCCTGTCGCGAGTTCGGATGACTCAGTGATGATACTATATACCTAAATAATCTGTGGAACCTCATCTTTAATCGGATATCTTGTATGTGCAGCTACAATAAGTAATAAGGATACATTTATCTTGAGTTCTGTGCCAAAGTCCGTTAGCATTTTTCGCTCAGGGGTCATTTCGATGCTTCTTATGAGACTTGTGTTTTGTTTTGGTAAAAATGGTTTGTATCGTCAGTTAGCTGAGATTATTTCCGTTAATCTGGTATAACACATTAATAGGTTCTTAAATATTAAGATCCCCTGAGACACAGTGTATCGTGAAAAAAAAAGTAAAGTACCCGCCGGGACCTTGGGGCTTAACAGGTTAAAAAAACGTAATATATATCGCAAGGGAACAAAAAACCGCAATGTCAGTTTGTTTCAATATCATGCAGCCCTACATCATGCCATATTTTTCTACACCTTATGGGTACATGGAGAATTTATATTTATTGAATGCAATGTTATGGGTTTTACATGTCCTGTTCAGAATAGGGTAATCATTGCAATATTAATTGAGCATATTATGCTAAAAGGAGGGAGTGTCATGATTATAAATACATGTTGATTTCAGCGACATTGTAGTTACTAAATAATAACAAGTAGTTAACAATAGGTCTCATAACGACAAAAGGTATGACGAAGCTTGGGCCTCCTCCAAGGAGGGAGTGGTCCAGTTTTGGATATTAGACGAATAGAAGTGAAGAATATGTCAGAACTCTGACTAATATTATCCAAGTTTTGTCTACACAGGCTAGGAATACCACAGAGATACCAGACGAGACACCAGAAGAGACTCCTTTTCGGCCAGGTTATTGGGTGAGGGTGAAAGTTCACAAAAGACAGTGAGCTGGTCAGAACCGTGAGAAGTTGTAACGAACTTCACACGCGCTCCGGTTTAAAAGTAAAGAAAAAGGAGCAAATTGACACCACCTCACACATTGTCACCCTTCACTGGCAACTTCCAGAACATTATTGGGAGTTAGGACTGATTTGGCAGAGCTGGAACAAAACAATAAATAGAAATAAGATAACGATAGAAACAGCTCAAAAGACGAATTGTCTATAGATTTGTATAGATTGTACACTAAAGTGAAAACCTATTTTTTGTTTTACATCTGAAAAAGAGTCCAATTTTTGTATACGTTATTATAGTACTCATTATTTAAATTCTGTAACTGACACAACCAGGGATAAAATAGAGATGATGTCAAGAACAAAGCCAAACCAATTGTGGGGTCCCCTAGGGATAAGAGTTAGAATAACATTGTTGATTGTGCTCATTACACTTAGCACCTTACTGGTTGGATGGGGAGTACAATATCAGGTAAGACATGGATCCATTAGTCCACTCATAGAGAATTCCCACATCACTAACAAAACTCCAGCTGTGTTTCAGAGACTTTCACTTATCCCCATAGCCAAAAGATCAGCTGAGCAACAAGAGGAGGGGTTAGAAATACTCGTTCCGAAAGGGGAGGAGGTTACAATCAAGATGATTCACCCCCCCTATATGCAGTTCTTGTATCAAATGATGAGATGGGTTTAAGTGATCAGGATATGTAGGTGATGGGGATTTACAGATTAGGGGAATCTCCAAATACACTGGATCCATGTGTTAGCCTGTACCAGAAACACCCCCTGTTAAGTTTATGAACAACCGACCGGTGACCGACCTGAGCACAATTATTGAAAATGATTACAGTAGAACCAGGCTACTAACCCACAAGTACAGTTTTGTACGTACAAACTCTATGAACAAAATTCCCCAGCAGATTGTGGCGACATTGTCGCCACAATTTTGTGTGACCAGTCACACAAAAGTTACTAAAAATTGTTGTGACCAGTAACACAAAAGTTACTAATGTTCTAAATAACAGTGAGATTTGAAATGATGGAGAAAATATGGGGACGTTATTTTATAGTGTGTGAAATATGTGGTGCTTGAAACATGTAGGTATTTCAATTTATGGAAGAAGATGGTTTCCTGAAATAATTATTTGGAGTAGCCATGTTACAGTGAGTGAAAACAATGTTTAGGGATATGGCAAAACCATTAGTAGACATTAATTGGGTTTAGATGACATTTAACATCTAAGACAGATAGTAAGATTAGGAAAATAGACTGGAAAGGATCGGATTTATTTTACCTCAGTGTGTTAGAATTAACTATAGGTAATGCATCCCGAGATCTCTCTCTCTCTCTCTCCGCCTGTCAGACCGCTACGACCCCATCTTCCAGGCAGACAAAATACCTCACCACAGGAGACTCCTCCTCCTCCATAGAACAGACAGAGAACCAGAGCTGAAACACTGCATCCAGAACCATCTCCACCTGAGGCATCCAGAACCAAACAGCATGCTATAGAAGGCACACTCTCATTGGTCCCCCACAGGACATGAAGTTCCAAGCTGAGCCACGAGATTTGGCACAAGAGCAGAGTGTGGGACATGAGAGCGGAATACGCCTTCCATGCAGCACCGAAGAGACTGTAGAGGAGGAGATGAAATGCAAAGCAGTTGGGCCACTGAAGAGAGTTGCAGCGGAAGGTTTCAAGAGCGGATGTACGGAGGAGAAGGTGGACGGAGGAGAAGACAGGACGGAGGAGTTGGCATAGTCCAGCAGAACGTGGGGGGTCGTGGCTTGACAACCAGAGGGGGAGAGAAGGAAAACGGGAGTGAGTGTACACATAAACACACTTATTGACCAACGAGAAATACGTAAAGAAAAAGATTTATTAGCCATGAATTAATCAATTGGTAAATGTATAAAGTAAGAAAGAGGAAACTGTTAAATAATCCTAAAAACATACTGAGGGTAGAACATATTATTCAATATTTTCATCATATAAACAAATTATTCTTTAAGAGATTCTTATTCATGTGTGAATTTGGGGAAGATTTAATTTGTAACAATATAGATCTACAGTTTAAAGGGATAGTTTTAGTAACCACTCTATAAAAGCAGACAAATCTTTATTTGAATGGAAAATGTTAAAGGTAGAGCTTGAACCAAGCCAAAGAAAGTATTCCAATCTAGAGTATTGATTTCACCATTCTAGCATGGTTATTACCATACAGATGTAGCACTCCAGATCAGACTCAAATGGGTGTGTCCCAGTCAAAAGCCCAGCGGATGCCAGTGGCTGGGGGTGTTGCCAAATTGCTAGAGGGCGTTGCCCAATTTCCCCATTTGTTCAATTACAGGATTTAACCATGAGATGGCGCTTCATTCACAAAATACACAATGGGTGTTGTAGAAACATCAATATTTTAGATCAAATAAAGTATATAGTTTGCTTTATGCAGTATATTTCTTGTAATATTGTACAGTAGATTGAAGTAAATCAACTTATACATTAAGATAAGATAAGATGGACCTTTATTAATCCCGTGGGGAAATTCAGTAGTTCAAACAGCAACAGGGTGAGAGTGAAAAACAGGACACCACAGATTCACACAGATTAATAAAATCAAAAATAAGATGAGCGATACAAATAATAATAATGAGAAACTATGAAATAAGAAATGAATAAAACTAAAATGTAATTATCATATCATATATTATAATGTATTGTATTATTAAGTAATATCATACATTAACCCCATTATAGCAGATGCCACATTGAATGGATCACATGTATGCATCAATAATTACTTGAGTATTTAGAGTATTTCTAAATACAAGTTGTAAAAATACTTATATGTATTTAATATGAACCCTTTGGAGTCGACCGTCACGCCGGCGTGATCAGATCACATGACCTGTTCAAGCCGGTGCCGCATAAAAACAACAGTCCTGACAACATTGCCGTGTGTTTTTGTCGAAAGTACTGGCTTGAAACTATATCCCAGTCTTTGTTTCATGCAAAAATACCCAGTAAACACGGAGATACGATGATATAAAGTTAATACATTTCAAAAGTATGAAATGTGGAAGCACATATTTGAATATCTTTGCCGTATTTGATCATTTTACGAAACGGAAAATACTGGAAACTGTAGATCCTGCTCAACAGGATGTATATGTGTATTTCTGTCGAAAGTACTGGCTCGAAACTATATGCCAGTCTTTGTTTCATGCAAAAATACCCAATAAACACGGACATACGATGATATAAATTTAATACAGATATATTTCAGAAGTATGAATAATGGAAGCACATCTTTTAATATCTTTGCCGTATTTTATCATTTTACGAAACGGAAAATACTGGAAACTGTAGATTCTGCTCAACAGGATGTATTTACCAGGGAGGGGGTGAGGTAATCAGGTAAACGGAGTGATACGAAACGAGACGAAAAGAGACGAAGAGGGACGGCGGGAACCGAAGAGAGACGGCGGGAAATGGAGAGAGACGAAGATATACGAAGACAGGCGGCGGGAGACGAAGAGAGGCTGCGGGAGACTGCGATTGAAGTAAAGTGACAGACAAACATTGAGAATTTAGATATAGTTAGATAGATTTAGAGTTTTGAAGACTCAACTATGATGAAGAGAACTCTGAACGTGAGTCAAGCTTTAAGCTTGTTTTTTGACATGGAGGAGGAGGAATCTGTGATGTTGCCCTCTGTGTCGTAGTTGACAGAAACCGCTTTGAAGCATGGCACAGATAAAGACAGAAAAAACAGATTTTTGTACATAATGTGTATATATATATATTTGTATTATATTTATAATAACACTTTTGCCTTATCAGAATGAAATCCCATGCTACCTCAATCAAACTTTCACATATTGATATCCCAAGTATATATTTCCAGCTTTTAAATGGTTTCGTTGTGTATGTTTGTGTTAAATAATAAATAATATCATTTTCAAAATCTGTTTTTACGTTTTTTTTGTGATTTTGGGTCCAAAATGTTCATATAGTAGAAGATCACTGCTCTAAACAAAGTAAAAAAATCCTACATCCAAACGAAATAAATATAATTAATTATGATGAATACGTTAAGTCTTGTTCATTGTTTTTCACTTTTATTAAATGTTTGATATTTCCGGTGGAAATGGTGGACTATCGGACATTCAAAATGCAGCATATTTTCACTCTTACACACATATATTCTCATTTTACATACATACATTTTCACTCTTACACACGGATATTCTCCTTTTGCTCTCACGCGAAATCTACTAAAACAAAGTATGTCATGTATATTTAGTTTTCGTTGATGAGACGAGACGGACTAAGGTGTTAATGGTGGACTATCGGACATTCAAAATGCAGCATATTTCCCCCAAGTGTCTGTCAAAATGCATTTTACGTTTCTAACTTGCAATATCATTATTTCCGCTCGATCTCCCTGTGTCTCTCTGTGTGCGGGGGATCACAGGAGGGGGGAGGGGGGAGAGCTGTGGAATGTGACTCCACAAATTCCGATGGCCAATTAGTTTTAAACAAAGGGTCCCCAACATACATAGGAAACATGGGGGGGTTGGGGCTGGTGAACGGTATGGTCTGCAGCACATCACAGAGGCATTTAAAAAGTGAAGACAATACATTCTGGAAATGTTCACATCAGGCACCTTCAAGTTAAACAATACTACTGTACAGTAAACAATTAACACAGTAAATTATGTGGATTAAATCACATTTATTTCGTTAAAAATAAACGAAATGACTCGGTTTGCATTCATAAAGAATGCACAAATGTGTTTAATCGTTAATGTCAGATATGTACTAAGTAAATAGCCTACATTAGTTCCTGCACA
Source organism: Pseudochaenichthys georgianus (assembly GCF_902827115.2). NCBI lineage: Eukaryota > Metazoa > Chordata > Actinopteri > Perciformes > Channichthyidae > Pseudochaenichthys > Pseudochaenichthys georgianus. Next base: position 9,630,936 of record NC_047510.2, read on the forward strand.
AGATTAGATTCAACTTTATTGTTATTGCACAGATTACAGGTACTGAGACAACGAAATGCAGTTTAGCTTCTAACCAGGTGCAACAAGCAGTAAAGTGAAAAGTAATGTTCACAATCTACAGAATAAAATATATAATGAATTGAATGATGAATAAACAGTGAGGGGTATGAATACACTAGATATCAGCCTGTGAGCAGTATGAACAGTGTGTTAATCGTTAATGTCAGATATGTACTAAGTAAATAGCCTACATTAATTTCATGATGGATTAAACCACATTTATTTCGTTAAAAATAAACAAAATGATTAAATGTAGGGTGAATTGCCCTAATGTGGAAAATGTTTGCATTTCAGACTTCGGGAATATATTGCGACATGAAGCCGATACAATAAATCAAAATCCAGTAACATTCTGAAATCCCCAGGATGTGTCCTAATCAAACCAAAAGAGAACATGCAGATATTAAACTCATAAAAGAAATGGTAGACATATTAGTACTCTTAGTGCCAAGTTGTCTCAGACAATCTGTTTTCTTAATGTGGGACAGTTCTGTGCAAAATGTGGGACACTGAAAAGTATATATTAAAAAGCCTCAGTCACCTTCATTCATGTAATAAAAAAATCTCAGGCCAGTAACACTCAAAGCTACAGTAAATGTGCAATACCATGCTATGTTACTATTTATAATGTTATTGTTGTTACAACAGAAGATGTTTTTATTTAAATTGAAGTTAAATGCATCAATCTGGTGCACTGAGGGCAAAATTAGTAGATTTGTGGATACAGCTCTCAACACTCATATGAAACAGAACTGTTATTACAATGTGTGTTGGAAGGTATTAAATTACTATGCATATTTTATTGTGTAAACACACAGCTGATCACCTGAGAGCTGCCGTTTCATTCAGAGCGTTTAAAAAAAACGACGGTCTGATTTCAACAACTCAATGTGTGATTATTATAGCAATAATATTAGACACTAATAATACAGTAAACTATTAACACTGTACATATTATTGTTTACCCGTGGGATTAGGATGATCGGTAGTGAGAGCCGCTGCATTTTCCTCCGGTCGGATGTGATATAAAAACAAAGCGATTATTGTTGTTGTTGTAAACTCACGTGGATTACATTTAGTGCATTCATTTCAACTCGCGAACATAGATACATTAAATGATCGCGAGGATGACGATCGAAAATCGTTTGTTTGACCCTGGATGCATTTCCTGATCTAAAAACATAGTGATGGTTTTGTACTTACGCCAACGTGAATTAAACATTATTTTGTTAAATAAAAACATGGTGATGTTTAGTAAATGATTACATGTCTCTTATTTAGCACAGAATATTATCCTATCCGTGACATATATGGATCTTAACAAATATCCGCTATATCAGATACCTGTAGATCAGCTGTTTATTTCACATGAGTTTCAGTGTGGCAGCTTTTCACGGCTCCCCCTGGTGGATCCATGATCCATTGCAGCTGGTTTCATTATAATTAAATGTATTTATCAAGGGGGCGTTTCAAGTCCTGCGGGGGGTTTTTCTTTTCAGCAGGGGCCCACCCCGTGCCGATCACGGACCCGCACGGGTAGGCGTCTGAAACGAAGCGCTACATCTGTAGGAGAACTGTTAAGGTGGAAATAACATTTGTTTGTCGTCCAAGATGTAGAGTTTTAAAAAGACACTAGGCAAAGAGCGATTGCAAATTTTTATTTGGAAAAACTAATATAATTGGGAGTAATACATGCGGGGCCTTGGATCACTCATTGTGATGGTGCATATTTTTGACAACCAATATCTTTCAGGGAGAAGGGGTCGCTCGACCCACCCTGCAGATGTTTTAAATCTTGCTTGCAGCTTCAGAGGGAGCGCACGGCACCAGAGTATGAGTTTTAAAAGACAAGCGCCACCACCTCCTAATGGTAATCCATTCACCAGATGACCTGACATTTAGAGATGTTATTTAAAGGAGAAACATATCTGCCATAAGTGAAAATTCCTGAATTGAACTACAAACCATTAATGAAATGATTTCTGTTTTTAAAGTCCTTTAAGTAATTGAGTAATTATCACATGCTCGGGCACCCAAGTTTCCACACACTGTAAAAGGAGTTAGCATGGTTCTTCAAGTAGACCAGAATTGAAGATAAATTAGTATAATGAGTTATTGATATTCCACCGGTTTTAACACCATTTCAGGGACTTTATCACTGCATTAGAACAGACCACCCAAAGGTACTGAAGTAGGAACTTTTAAGTGATGAAATTATACAACTGTTGTAACTGACCAAAATCTTCTGTCTAGAATGTCTGACTGTCTCGAATGCCGTATCCCAGAGTAGGTGTTTGGTGGTATCGTGGAACTAAAACCTTGTAGTCAGTCTTGCCACAGGATTGGACTGGGACCTGTGCACAGCCAGTGATGTTTTTTATGCAGTTAATCAACATGGCGAAACACCCCAAAGCCAGTAGGGCTAAGAGACCAGTCCCAGGGTGAGTTTAGGCTCCACAGTGTACAAGGATAGCATCGGGGCTCCCAGGGGAGGCCTAGATGTTGCATTCCATGTCCTAACGTACCGATTGATCACTACGGCCTCTTCTAGAGAACATATTACTTGCATACCTTAAATGGTATGAAAGGAGGAAGGGTACATTTCTCATGAGGAGACAGTTACAAATGCTAGCAGATCAGGACGACCCGAGTTAGTTTAAATGATATGGATGTTCAGAGATGAGATTGTTCAATGAATGTCCAGCCAATTAGATTCTTTAAATGATGAAATCATGTTAAGAAGTGACCAAACTAAAATGCTAAAATGGAGTGAATCCATTTCAATTTACTTTACACTATTCCAAGATAGGCAAGGCAAGGCAAGGCAAGGCAAGTTTATTTATATAGCACTTTTCAACACAAGGCAATTCGAAGTGCTTTACAAAAAATGAAAGACATTAAGAAAAAGGCATTTAAAATCAGTCCTTAAAAAGAAAAGCTAATAAAATAAACATTAAAAGAAAAAATACATGGATAAAAGTTACAGTGCAGTCTAAGATATGAATAGTTCAATTAAAAGCAGCGACAAAAAGAAAAGTCTTCAGCCTGGATTTAAAAGTAGTCAGAGTTGCAGCGGACCTGCAGGTTTCTGGGAGTTTGTTCCAGATATTTGGAGCATAATAACTGAACGCTGCTTCTCCATGTTTAGTTCTGACTCTGGGGACAGAAAGCTGACCAGTCCCTGAAGACCTGAGAGATCTGGATGGTGCATAATTTAGCAGGAGGTCAGAAATGTATTCTGGGCCTAACCATTCAGTGCTTTATAAACCAGCAGCAGTATTTTGAAATCTATTCTTTGACACACAGGAAGCCAGTGTAAAGACTTCAGAACAGGAGTGATGTGATCCACTTTCTTAGTGTTAGTGAGGACTCGAGCAGCGGCGTTCTGAATCAGCTGCAGCTTTCTAATAGATTTTTTAGTGAGACCTGTGAAGACACCATTGCAGTAGTCCAGTCTACTGAAGATAAAAGCATGGACAAGTTTTTCCAAATCCTGCTGTGACATTAGTCTTTTAATCCTAGATATGTTCTTTAGGTGATAGTAGGCTGATTTAGTAACTGTTTTAATGTGACTGTTGAAACTCAGGTCAGAGTCCATGACTACACCTAGATTTCTGGCTTTATCTGTTGGTTTGAACATTGCAGACTGAAGCTCAGCGCTGGCTTTTATACGTTCTGCCTTGGCTCCAAAAACCATTACCTCAGTTTTATCTTTGTTTAATTGGAGAAAGTTCTGACACATCCTGTCATTGATTTTTTCAATGCACTTATTCAGTGTTTGAATTGGAGCATAGTCTCCTGGTGAAATTGTCACGTACATTTGTGTGTCATCCGCATAGCTATGGTAACTTATTTTGTTGTTCTTCATTATCTGAGCCAGTGATAGCATGTAGATCAGGGGTGGGGAACCTCCGGCCCCCGGGCCATATACGGCCCGCGAGACAATTTGATACGGCCCTCGAGGTAACACACGCAAAAAAGAAAAAAATTAAGAAATCTAGACCGC